>NW_027223761.1:74177890-74777890 GCF_028538775.1 Myotis yumanensis
TTCTATGCTTATAAACTGCTTAGTCAGTAGACTTTAGGTCATTATTATTTTTGGATGTTTTAAAAGTTTGTTGCTATCATTCATGTATTGATACTAATATGTATTGATACTTTACATTCAGTAAAAACATTTTAAAAATCTCTATACATGGAAATATAAAGATATATTTTTTACTTTTACACCAGGACCGATTATTTTAATTGTAAACACCTTCTAATTATTAAAACCTAGAAATGCCAGATGAAATTAAAAGGGGGATGATCAGGGTGAACACTTAGTTAACATTGCAATAAAATAAACTTCTCAGTTGTCTAAAGAGAGAATTTTTAGTACTGTAAATGTTGCATTTAGTGAGAGAGAGTGTATGTCTAAATGTACAGAAAAAAGGCTTAAAAGACTAGTGATTTATACTTTAACACACACACACACACACACACACACACACATAAGTTAAGGTACACAGGCAAGCAAGGTAGGAAGTATGAAATTAGACCAATGAATAAAGCCAAGACACTCTAAATTCTAATAAAAAAAAACTTACCAATTCAGAGAATAAAGAAGAAATTTATTTTTTTCTAATATGCTCTGAGTGGAAAATATATTCTTGAGAACTGGCATACAAAGAATTCTCCATGTCCTGGTGAGTGATTAAAATTTGGTCAGCTTAGGAGTAGGAAGAATGAAGCTATTAAAACTGGATGAGTATGAGCACAGCACATACCAAGGTGTGGGCAACCACACCAGGCTCCATCTGAACAAAATCCAGGAAATATACATGGATATCTTTGAATATACAATGAAGAACCTCCTTTACTAAGCTTGTTTTGTAGAATGATTAACAAGGGTTAGGTTGGAAAATATGGACCTTGAGTAATGTATTTAAACCTTATCTTAAATTCCTATGACAAGACTTCTGCTTCTGACCAAGATGGAGGAAAAAAAAAACACCCCAAAACAAAACAAAACAGCAGTGCCTTCCCCTTGAAACAACTACTAGTAAAAACATACAAAATACATTAAATGATGGCTTACCAAACACTGGGCATCAGGTGATGAAGAAAATGATTCTTGGACATGGCAAATACCTGAGGTTAGATCTTTGGTTGCCTCAGCTTACTGCACTAAGTTTCCAGACTATGGTCTGAGGAGGAGGAATCCTAGCAATGGTTAATGAACTCCCTGAAGGGAAGATCTAGAACTTGGAGCCCAGGGAGACTAAAGCTGCTAGAGTTTATTGGACGAAGCACCAGAGAGGGAGAGCTTCATAGAAGAGAGCTCCAGAGATCTTGAGGGGATTCCCCTCCAGAGTTCAGCAATGTAATGACCGTGTGATAAGAATGTCTATGAGGAAAACTACCTGAGGCTGGAATATCAACACCGGAAAGCATTCACGATGGAGGACCTGGCAGCCACCTAGGCCTGGAATGCTGCCCGTTTCCCTCTGCCACACTGGAAACCTCATGATTCCTAGGGCCTCACACAGGTACAAGGAAGGATCTTTCCTGAGTAGTGAGGAGTAATTAGCCTTGGTTGGGTCCCCCATTATAATCTTAAAAATAAAACCTGATCAAATAAAATCATCTCTAAGTAATTTAATTGTATTATAGAATAAAGCTCAATGATACATACACCAGAGTAATATATATCTATTAATATAAATGGCTCTTGAGTTCGCTTCTGCATTCCTTCCAGCTGGCACTGACACCATGCACATACAGAGATGGTAATCAATTAACATGACTTTTTATTTTTCATGAGCATGCATTTTTGGAATGAGTAACACCTGGGTTGTCAAATAAAAATAATAACTGCTTGATTTAGAGCAATTTGTTAATCTAGAAAATGAAGATTAAGGTTGTTTCAATGATTAACACACATTGATAAGCTAGTGCTTCACAGTAACCAATCAATGATAGTACTTGTAATTATAACTAAGGAGTGCAAATTCAGTTAAAAATGTAACAAATTTCCAAATTTCTAACTTCATTTTATAAATACCACAGTTTAAAATCACAAACAACAGACTTTAAGATATTTTTCTAAAGTTGATACATTTAAAAAAAGGTACAGTAAATATTCATAAACTAAAGGCTCAGTGCATGAAATTCATACACTCAGGGAGGGGGTCCCTCAGCCCAGATTGCACGAGGGTGCAGGCCAGGCTGAGGGACCCCATCGGTGCACGATTGGGGCTGGGGAGGGACATGGGAGGTTGGCTAGCCAGGAAGGAATTAAGGGAGGGCTCCAGGGTGTGTCTGGCCTGTCTCGCTCAGTCCCAATCAGCCGGACCCCAGAAGCAAGCTAACCTACTGGTCAGAGCATCTGCCCCCTGGTGGTCAGTGCATGTCAAGCGACTGATCAACCAGTCGATTGCTTCCTGGTGGTCAGTGTAATTCATAGCAAGCAATTGAGCGGCTTTAGAATATCATTAGCATATTATGCTTTGATTGGTTGAATGACCAACTGGATGACCAGACACTTCCCATGTTAGGCTTTTATTATATAGGATAGTATAATCAGGCATAACATAAAAGCAACTATTTATGGTGTCCATTTTACCTAAGTGATTAAAAGTTGTATTAGGAATAGGCCTTCAAACTCCTTCAGTAGAATCTTTAATTAACGCATGAGCCTACTTCCCTACTGGAACAGCTATGGAGAAAAATGATAATGCAAAACTTATGTGTCCCAAATGTGCTGTACTTACCTCTATCTAATTTCCCTACCAACGGTGTATTACTGATCTTAAAAGTTGAAGCTCAAATTTTACCTGTTTACTTCATAGATATATTAGTAACAGGCAAAGCTGAGAAATATTGAGACTAATTTGTTGCACAAATAAGAATATATTAAGGTGTTCTTTGTACTTTTGGGTTTCTAGTTATAATGAAACCATGGTTGCATTTTTCCAATAAGTTATTCCAACCTAATGGTGAAAGACTATATCTAGAGATCAGTTTCAGAAAAGTTGTGATAATGTGATTATTCTGCCTATGTCCTAATAATATATTAAAGGACAAAAATTGATGAATCATTGTGTAGCTGGGAATCAGGAGAATGGAGCCTAAAATTGGCTGTCCACCTAAACACAGTGGGGACTTTTATAAATGTTTTCCCTTTGGTGTGTCTCAATTTTCTCGCTTGTTAAATAATGCTTAAGCCAGAGAATGTATAAAGTCCTTTTCAGCTGTTAACACGTTATGAATATTGTGGCCAAATTACCAGAGTTTATATTCACTGATATTTTTTAGGTTCTGAAAGTATTAGAGATGTAAAATTTGTACATATTTTAATCAAAAATTAAGAATATCTAAATCAAATCAATAATTTATTAGATATCAAAAAAAAACCTGAAAGGACTATACCTACTAGAATCTCAGAAGACTTGAAAGCTTGGTGAGCCTGCTGCCTCATGACTTAAAGTAAGTTATCAGCCCTTACTGGGGTTAAAGGAAGGGTTAAAGAAGAGTGAAAATAAAGCTGGGATAAAAATTAGACCAAGCCTGAGTGTTTGCAGATTTATTTCAGGTCTTAGTCCAACCAATTTTCTTCTTTGAATGACAGTATTTTTGTGCTATGAACTTGATAATATGAGTATTTAGCTAGACTGTTTATTACTTGGTACATTGTGTTGAAAAGAAGCTCTTTGAGAGGGTCAGGGGAGAAATGGGATTAATTGAGGACAAGTGTTGGAAGGTGATAAGTGCTGAACTACTTAGTGGAACAGAGAGATGGAACCGGGGTGAACTGGGCAACATGGGCAAAATGCTGCTCCACAGAGTGGAGGTTTTTAAGAGAAGCAGGGTGAGGAATAAGGTGAAGAGGAGACGAGCAGGAAGGGGGAATAGGTCTCGCTCCAGCATTTTGAAGGTAACATTTCGAAGCTGGTATTTTATCTGAGGACAAAGGAGACTCACTGAAATAGAGATATGACAGCTTCAAGAGGTTGGTATAAAAATGATTTAGCAGGAGTGTGTTACAAGCCTGGAGAGAGAAGGAACCAGAACCTAGAAAGCCAGCAAAGAGTAAGTTCTTGTGCTCTATATCTTAGGTAACTAGGAATACTGAAAAAAAATACTATTAATACTACTAATAATAATTGTAAGCCAGAAAGAAAAAAAACAGCAAAATTAAAATTCTATCATAAAGATGATTATGCTCTGGCTGGTAGCTCAGTTGGTTAAAGCACCATATCCATATGCCAAGGTTGCAGGTTTCATTCCAGATCAAGGCGCATACAAGAATCAACCAATAGTAAAGACTCCATCAGAAAATCTTTAGACTTAATAAATGAATTTGGCAATGTAGCAGGATACAAAATTAATGCCCAGAAATTTATGGCATTTTATACACCAATAGTGAGCTTACGGAAAGAGAGATTAAAAAATCAATCCCATTTACCATTGCACCAAAAAAATTAGATATCTAGGAATAAACTTAACTAAGAGGTAAAAGACCTGTACTTGGAAAACTACAGGACACTGAAAAAAGAGATAGAGGAAGACATAAACAAATGGAAGAATATACCATGTTCATGGATTGGTAGAATCAACATCATTAAAATGTTCATACTACCCAAAGCAATCTATAGATTCAATGCACTTCCCATTAAAATACCAACAACATATTTCACAGACCAAGAACAAACTCTCCAAAAATTTATCTGTAATAAAAAAAGACCCAAAATAGCCTCAGCAATCCTGAGAAAAAAGAACAAAGTAGGAGGGATCTCAATACCAGATATTAAGCTATATTATAAAGCCAGTGTTCTCAAAACAGCCTGGTACTGGCACAAGAACAGACACATAGACCAATGGAATAGGGTAGAGAACCCAGAAATCGACCCAAACCACTATGCTCAATTAATATTTGCCAAAGGAGGCAAGAACATACAAGGGAGTCAAGACAGTCTTTTTAATAAATGGTGTTGGGAAAATTGGACAGATACATGCAAAAAAATGAAACTAGACCACCAACTCCCACCATACACAAAAATAAACTCAAAATGGATAAAGGACTTACACATAAGATGGGAAACCATAAAAATCTTAGAGGAATCCACAGGCAGCAAAATATCAGACATATGCCGAAGCAATATCTTCACTGATACAGCTCCTAGGGCAATGGAAAATAAAGAGAAAATAAACAAAAAGGGACTACATCAAAATAAAAAGTGTCTGCACAGCAAAAGAAACCATCAACAAAACAACAAGAAGGCCCACTGCATGGGAGAACATATTTGCCAATGTTAACTCTGTTAAGGGTTTATTCTCCAACATTTACAGGGAACTCATACAACTTAACAAAAGGAAGATAAACAACCCAATCAAAAAAATGGGCAAAGGACCTAAATAGATACTTTTCAAAAGAGGACATACAGAAGGCCAAGAGACATATGAAAACATGCTCAAAGTTACTAATCATCTGAGAGATGCAAATCAAAGTTACAATGAAGTACCATCTCACACCTGTCAGAATGGCTATCCTCAACAAATGAACAAATGACAAGTGCTGGTAAGGATGTGGAGAAAAAGGAACCCTCGTGCACTGCTGGTGGGAATGCAGACTGGTGCAGCCACTGTGCAGAGCAGTATGGAGTTTCCTCAAAAAACTAAAAATGGAACTTCCATTTGACCCAGTGCTTGACAGCAGCCCCCATGCCCCTGGGGGGATGGGGAAGCTGCCCATATTCCCAGTGACTTCTAGGAATATATCTCAAGAAACTAGAAACACCAGTCAGAAAGAATATATGCACCCCTACATTCATAGCAACACAATTTACAATAGCTAAGATTTGGAAACAGCCTAAGTGACCATCAGCAGATGAGTGGATTAGAAAACTGTGGTACATCTACACAATGGAATACTACACTGCTGTAAAAAGGAAGGAACCCCTACCATTTGCAACAGCACGGATGGACCTGGAGAGCATTATGCTAAGCGAAATAAGCCAGTCAGAGAAAGTTAAATATCACATGATCTCACTCATTTGTGGAATATAATGAACAACATAAACTGATGAACAAAAACAGATCCAGAGTCAGAGAAGCATCGATCAGAGTATCAAACCTCAGAGGGAAGGCAGGGGAGGGTGGGGAGGAAGGGGGAGAGATCAACCAAAGGGCTTGAATGCATGCATATAAGCATGACCAATGGAACCAGACACTAGGGGGGGTGAGGGCCTGAGGGGGGGGGGGGTGTGGAGAGAAATGGGGGCATAAGAACACATATGTAATACCTTAATCAACAGAGAAAAAAAGATATAAAAAGGAAAAGAGAAAAAAATATATCAAGAGAAATATGTGCTATAAACTAAATATCTGCCCCCCAGACACACACACACATCTGTTACGTTGAAATCCTAATCTTCAATCTGATAGTATTAGGAGGTGGGGCCTTTGGAAAGTAATTAGCTCATGTGGGTGGAGCCCTCATGAGTAAGATTAGTACACTTATAAAGGAGGCCTCAGAGAGCTTCCACCATGTGAGGACACAGCAAGAAAACAGCCATCTATGAACCAGAAAGTAACACTAAATTAGCTAGGACCTTGACCTTAGACTTCCCAGCCTCCAGAACTGTGAGAAATAAATTATCCTATCTAATAAAAGACAAAAAGGGTAATTAACCGTACCTCCGCTACGCTTCCCATTGGCTAATCAGGGCGATATGCAAATTAACTGCTAAGAAAGATGGCAGTTAACCGCCAACAAAGATGGGGGTTAATTTGCATATGTAGGCACCAAGCTATGGAGCGAAGCTGGCTGGTCCCAGGCAAGAACAGCTAGCGAAGGCTGGCGTGGTGAGCGAAGAGCAATGAGGGGGGTCCGACGGCCCACCCGCCACTCGCCGTAAGCCCCCGGCCTGCCCACCGCACCCTGCGGCCTTCGCCACGCTCCTGGGGCCCGAGAGTGGCGGGCTGAGGGCTTAGCTAAGGCTTAGGGCATACTCCCCGGTGGCCCCACAGCAGGGCATCCTGGCAGCCTCCTGACAGGAGGACAGCTGGGAGAGCCAAGTGGGGCAGGGGCTGCAGGAAGTCATGGAGGGGCAGAGTGGCTAGAGCCAAGTTCCCTGGGGTCTGAGGAGAGTGCTTTGACAGGAGCCTGGACTGCAAGGAAGGAAGAGGAAGTGACCACAGGGAGCTCTTCTAATCCCCCTGCATAGACACCCTACTGCAGCCCCCCTGGGGGGATGGAGAGGCTGACCAGACAGGAGAAGACCAAGCCTTGGGGGTAGCTGCAGCCTGTATCTCTGACTCCCAATCTCTTCCCCTGCCACCCCCGCCAGGGTTGCCCACAAGAATAGCACGCCTGCGACAACCCGTCAGCGCCCCCAAGGCACCTGAGGCCTGTGGCCTGCCACTGCTGGGCCCCCTCCACTGGGGCCAGGCACACCTCTCCTCCTTACAACTCCAGAGCCGGGTGAAGGCAGGCCTAAGCAGCCCCTCAGGGTCAGACTCATCCTCCCCAAAGCCCCCTCCCCGACAGCAGTGGTGCCCTCTCTGCAGCAGAAGTGCACTGAACCTTGCCGGTGGTGCAGCTAAACCCGCCCTCCTAGCCCACTAAGCCGTCAGTTGGACATCCCCCCCAGGGCTCCCAGACTGTGAGAGGGCACAGGCCACACTGAGGGACCGCCCCCCCCCCCCCCGCCCCCAGTGCAAGAATTTCGTGCACCGGGCCTCTAGTGTTGTTTATAAACAAACAAACAAAAAAAAGAATCAACCAATAGATGCTTAAATAAGTGAAACAACAAATCAATATTTCTCTCTCTCTCTCTCAAATCAATACATAAAAATTAAAAAAAGAAAATGATTATTAAGTTTAACAACAGTAAAGTATAGAGGGAATTCCACACTTTGGAATTTGAATAATTATCAGATATTATCCCTCAGTTAATGAGAAAACTGAAACATAGAGAAACGATTAGAAACACTCAGTTATTTAACCAGTTATTCGCAGATCTATAAATAATATGATTCTTCTGATACCAAGTTTAATTTAATTTTTATTATGTCATTACCTACTTTCTTGAAAATTTAATATGACTAAAGCATTTGGATATTTAAAATGAAGAAATATAGATAGCATCATGTGTTTTAGCAGTTGTTGAAAAAATAGACAATTTGAAAAACCATTGGATGTGTAACATTCATTTTCCCCCCAAATAAACTTGTAGATTGCAGGAAAAATTCCATGTTATTAATGTATTCATTAATATATGCTTATAATGTATTGTGCCGAGAGCTGGGCTTATAACTATGAGAAAGACTTTGTTTCTGGTCTCAAAGCGTTCATTGGTCAGTGATGCAGATAAATGTGAAATTAAATGTTAACACAGGGTCATAAACTCCACAATAGCATTGTGCACAGAACATTTATGCATCTAGAGAAAGGCAACTAACATAGTTTTTACAGTCAGAGAAGACTTTCTGGAGGAAAAAATATTAGAAAATGAAGGACAGGAGTAATTGAGCCCAGAAGAGAGGAGATAAGGGATTTTATCAGGATAAGGACAGTATTAGGATTAACGTGTATCACTGAGGTAAATTACATGAAGTTCTGGGGGACAGGATAATGGAGGAAGTAGAGTGGGAATGGAGGGTGGTGAAAAAGGGCAAAGATCTGATCATGAACTTCATATGCAATAATCTCCAGTCTATAGTTCATACTGCCAGATGCTACCAAAATATAATAATGATCAGAGTTTTAAGATGCTCACTCTAGTAATGTAGAGTTGTTTGGATTCTGGAGAATAGATGGGAAACAGTTTTAAGATCTACTAGTAAAAGAAAAAAAAAAGAGGGCTTTAACTAGGGACTTGTAGCAACTAAGGGAAGATAGGAGGAACTCATGCATGACAAGAAAGTTACAAGACTTCTTACCAAGTGAATGCAAGGGGAGCAGGGGAAGTAGAGGTGTGTGCAAGAGTTCTTGGGAGGGGCAGTGCTGTAAAGAGAGAGAGCCTGGTCAACAGTGGTTAGAATAGTGACTTAGCAGAAAGAGAAGGGAAGGAATTATTTTGTTAGGTATTGTGCCAGACACTTTGTAAAGGCTATCTTTTATATATATAGGTTTCAGAGAAGAAGGGAGGGAGAGAGAGAGAGAGAGAGAGAGAGAGAGAGAGAGAGAGAGAAACATCAATAATGAGAGAGAATCATTGATCAACTGCCTCCTGCACATCCCACACTGGGGATCCAGCCCGCAACCCAGGCACGTGCTCTGACCAGGAATTGAAATGTAACCTCCTGCTTCATAGGTTGATGCTCAACCACTGAGCAACACCGGCTGGGCAAGGCTATCTTTTTTAATGTTGATGATTAAATAAGGCTCAGGAAAAATATCTATATTTTGGAAGCAAAACTATATTTTAGATTTAGACTCGTATACTTGTGATTCAAAAAATTATGCTCCTTCCACTTTATTCTTCTTAGTGAATCTCAAGAGAACTGCATTTGAGACTAGGCAATGTGATCTTAGAGTATCTTACAGAAAATATTTTATGCAATATGAAAATCTCTGCTTCTTGCATAAATATATAAAGAAGAAAAAAATGACATGCAAGCCTCATAACAATGATTATTATAATTGTTAATATTTTATTTTTAATGTTCAATAACTTAATTTTGTCATTTAACATTATAGCATGAACAATTTATAATGTTTGGAATTCTTATTTTCCTTTTAATGGATATTTCATTGTGCAGCTGTATCATGTTATGATGCCAATATTCGACATATATGTTGATTTCAATTTTTAGTAATTTAATAGTGTCGTGATGAGATCCCCACACACACACACACAATTTTATGTTTGAATCTCTGATAATTTCCTACAGCTTAGTTCCAAAAGTAGAAATACTGAGTGAAAGAGAATGAGCATTTTTAAGACCCTGTAAATAATCTAGCCACAGATAAAAATAGGAACAGAAAGAGTTATATTATTCCACATTGTCTACCAAATTTATATTTTTATCACCCACATATAGAGTGGTCATTTTCTCTAATTCTTGTAAAAACTGGATATTTTATTTTTATTCTTTGCCAATTTGAGGGACAAAACTGAAACCTCATTGTGTCTCTGATGAACTTGCCCTGGTTCTCAGTGTGGCAGAATGCTGTATAACCTAGTTGTCTATTTGAATTCTTTTATGTACTAACTGCTCATGCACATTGAAAATTCTTCTTTTGAATATAAAATTTAAACTATATGAAGAGTCTTTGGTAATGTTTACAATATATTTTTCACACTAACTAGTGCACTTACTAAGTTACACACATATTTTTGGATTTCACTTGTCTTTTAATTATATTTATGTTTTTATAAAATATATTTATGGTGCCAACTTGGTCAATATGTTGCATTGTTTTATTTTCCATTTACAACTACTTTATCTTCCATCGTTGGGTACTTAGGCAGTTCTTCCATATGCAAACATTAGAAATTTATTCATATATTTAAAGTTATTTTTTACTTATTTGTTTTGGATAATTTCACTATTTGAGATGCCTGTTTTTATTGAAATTTTACCATATGGTTTAGTAGCTGAAAGGGCAAGAAATTCTTACTGAATATCTTAGAACAATGTTTCTAGACATTCTAAGATTTTTCAATTAGAAAAAATGAAAGAAAGGAAACAAGCATATCTTTTGTGTTTTTCATATTAAATATAATGTTATATTTTACCTGGGATTTAAAAAATAAGGCAATATTAATAACTGACTTTGATGTCTATGAAACATGTTGCTAGAGGTGATATGAATATTTGCCAATAAAAGAGCCTATGTTTCTAGAGCTTATAAAACATATTCATAAATTTGCCAAGATAAAGAATGCTAATTGCTTTTTTCTTAGTTTTATTAGCAATTAAGATTTTAAGTGTTAAAATCTCAATATAATGGGAATAACTTTGAGGTGTTTTAGAAGGGTAACTGGAAGATTCCAGAAGAATTGTTTTATGTTACATTGCATGGGAAGCATTATAAAAATTAATGATAATAAACATCTGCAGTGTACTGTATACACAAATAATGGTTTTAAATTAAATAATTAGGGCTATGGGGAATTATAGATGTCTGTTGGGTTCTTTCTGGCTCCTTGGCATATACCATTTTTTTTTTTTTTTTTTTGGTTTTTACATCACTCCTTTGTGGATGCATTATAGTGCATTTAAGTTGGACTTAGATGAAAGAACTAAAAATAAAAAAAGACAGGGAAAAGTTGTAAACGTGTGTTTAACCTATAAATTAAGTTGGGAAGTACTGTCACTTAAAAAACTATTTTGTCTTCCTATCCTGGGCTTTATTCAAATCTGTTTTTATTTTCCTCAGTAATGGTTTGAAGCGATTTAATTTTTCACAGAGTTCCTTAAGTGTTGGGTTGCAATTTCTCTATATATTATATGTGTTAGTATTATTGTTCCAATCATTGCCCTCTGATGTCTCTATTTTTAGATAGAAGCATTTTATTAACCAATATAATCGTATATGGTAAAATATATTTCCTGAAAATATATTTGTTCTTTGTCAAACTGTCCTTCTTGGATGTTGGAATCAATCTTTTCCCTTCTCTGTTAAGTCACACAGGTAACCGTTATTAGAATAGGAACACACTTGGATTGTGGAACTAACATTAAAGATAGGCACCACCAGATGACTAGTGGGAAGAGCATTCCGGGGATTGGGATCAGCATGTTAGCAGGCTCTGCTCGAGGTCGTAGCTGGACCTGAATCAGCAAGAGAAGAACAGAAGCCATGCAATGTAGGATCATGTGGGTTTTAAGAACTATAACTTCTTTTTCTCTTCAGTTGTTCACCAAAATTCTACCTGTCCTTCTGGGCCCTGATAAAATGCACCCTACGTGATGAAACATTGATGCCCACCCATGCCTATGCTGATCTTTTTTTTCCTTTGATTGCTTGCGCATATACCAGGCAAACTGTTCACATCTGTGAAACTATAGGTCCTTGAAAGCAGAAACAAGGTCATGTGAGCCTCATCATATAGAATAAATGAGTGAACGCCCTCTGAATTTAAATATAAATTAATTTTGGGATAGACGCTCCCATGATGGGGAAATTGGAAACAATCAATAGTCTTACACCAAAGATGATTTATCTGAAATCAGTGGCTGCCTTCATTAGCATATCTGAATACCTGAAGTAATAATAGGTAGAATAAATAACATTGAAATGCTATGCAAATGTGAAATATTACATTAAGAATGAAACTAAAGATATATTATTATGGGGTTTTGAGAATTATCAAACACCTGAGCATCATATTCTTTTGAAGTTAGTGTGTAAATATGACATGATTCAATAAAATCAAATTCATGCTGCAAAGTCCTAGAAATACATAGCATTTTACATCTTCCCTTACATTTGAATAATCCTCAAAAGAGCAAAGACAGAAACATGTAACTTGTGCCAAAACTAAAAGGTTTGTCTTCACAAAAATGAGTTCCAATACTGACAGCAGATCAAGGTTATAGAAGCTTCTCACGAATGGGGAAAGGGTAAAAGATACACCGGTTGGATCCTTCCATTTTTATGCCAGAGTTTGTTAGATGGCAGGTAAGATGACAAAGAAAAAGCCTCCCAAATTGGATTTTATAATGAAAATATCCATGGAAATTTCAGTAGTGTTTTATTCTTACAAATTATTCTAGCTACTTCATATTCTTAGTTCCCTTGACAACCAGCTCACTGGTGACAGTTTGAAAATAACTTATCTTTTGCTCCTATCTAAGAATCATTGAACAAGAACTTCCCTTTAGCTCTTTTTCTAAGGAAGCGGGCATCGGATGATGGCTACAGGTTTATAAAAGCTATTTAACAATTTTAAAATTACACTTACTGGCAATTAATGCAGTCACTATAATTCTGAGCTATGATATATTCTGTTTTAATTTATAAATATGTAAGTGTATAATAAAAATATTATGATGAAATGTAAAATGTATGACCAATTAGAAGATTCTATCAAATTGGATGTAATAACTTGGCACCCCATTCTTCCTCTCCCAAAGTAATACTGCAGTATAATTCAACAGTGAACCACTAAGAACAGAGAAACTGTAGGATTTTAACTGATATTAATGCAATTTCTACCCTAATGAAATTAGTTGTCATAGTTGCTCTGACTTACTGACTCTCTATGGCAGAACCTAATAAATGCTTCTCATTTCCAGTGTGCCAGTGGCTCAGGGTTCCCCTCGCCTCCTGCTCCCAATGAAGTGATTAACCTGCAGTTCCCCCCCTTTTGCATTCGCTCCTCAGTTCCCTCCTCCCATTACTGGCAGGTGCCTTATTTTCTCAGTGAGAAAACAAACCTGATACATGATTGATAAACAACAATGACACAGAGTGATAGGACTAAGAGTGTGATAGGTCCAACTAGGAAGATACTTGGAAAAATATGTCTTTCGAAGTTGTGAAACCCAAGTTCTACTATGTAGGTAATTCTCTTTATTCACACATGTTATTGGTTCCCCTGAGAGATTAATCATAAGCATCATTGAAATAATTTGATCATCTTCCTCTGTCATATCTTCCAAATAAAACATTTTTGACAAATCTTTCTGTTTCAATGATTTTCACAATACTCATTGAGAGGACATCACTGCCACCTGAAACATAAACAAGTCTAAAGCTCATTAGAAGCTACTCTTTAACACAGCAGAAACGGTCCTCAAGGGGTGCATTCTAGGTTGTAATCAGTTGTTTTGAATATCTGTGAAGATCACTTGAGTCAGTGGATTCTAATATTGGCTCAGCTACTGACACTTTGCTCAGATCCTTTGTCAAAATATGCCAGATAATGTCTAAGGGTGCTGGGATAGAGAGAGATGGATATGTACCAGTCCTGTCCTGGGGGAATTTCCAGTCTAGTGAAGGGAACTGATATATAAACAAATATTTTTATCATAATGTGAAAGATACACTGGCTGAGACCAGTGCAGGGTGCAGTGGGAGTTTAGGATGGAAAAGTAACAATGTTTTTCTATTGTAAGTACTAGGAGACACTTAAATTAGATGGCAGCATACAAAATTACCCTGAACTCTATGGACAAGAAAAGTCCTATAGAAATCCAAGGCATTATTAAGCATCATCATCCATCATGTAGACATCCTCTGGTTTATATAAAAGGTAAGCCACATGATATAGGTTATTCAAATTATGCAACAGTTAGCCTTATTTTCTTCACTTATTATAGAGGGTCTTCTGAATTAAAAGTCATCATTTAAATTTTTTTTTCTTCTTTTTGATACTCAGTTTTGGACTACAGTAAATGCTATATTCCTAACTTCTGCAAAAACTAAAAAAATGGAGAAAGCCACTGAAGATTAAGAAGTACAAATTGGTAGTTACAGAATAGTCATAGGGATGTAAAGTGCAAGATAGGAAATATTGTCAATAATATTCTAATAACTATGTATGGTGTCAGATGGGTATGAGATTTCTTGGGATAATCACTTAGTACGTTATCTAAATTCTGATCACTGAGGTGTACATCTGAAACTAAAGTAATGTTGTATGTCAACTGTAATTAAAAATAAACAAGTATTAGAATAATAAAAATACATTAGATTTATTATTTAGCTATTAGAAGTGGGTTTTTCTTTTAAATGATAAACATCATTTCCAAAAAGCTGAAAAGTGGTCAAAATTCCTCTTCATCAGGTTCTACAATCAATCACCTCTCCACAAACCAGGCTCCATTAAACCCTAGCCTCTGCTAAAACCTTATTTCATACCTTTTTTTAATGGTAAAATATATTTCCGGTCTTCTGAGTTCTCATTTACAAGATGCATTAATTTCAGTGCTCATTCCCACCTGGCTTGGTTCATTGTTCCTAGTAATATCAGATTTCTATCAAATTTGATTAAATGTGTTTGACCTTCACTCAAACTTTTATTGAGCACCTTCTATACATAGGGCAGTGCACTAATCATTGTAGACAAACCGTGACTCCTGCCAGCATAAACCTTATGACTTATTGGGGGACAGAGACACATATTCATGCCCACAGGACAGGGGCAGGTGCTATGGGAGAGAAAGTTGAATGGTGCAATGAGGGCAGAGAAAGGGACATTTAAATTAGACTGAGGTAGCTGGGGACACTTCTTAGAAGAGACACTTAAGCTTTATCCTGTCTAAACCAGGTAATTGGACTGGATGAGGGCATGGTGGTGGTTTTCCACTTGAAATAAAATACAAGGGTTTCTCCCTTATCAGCATAGCCAATTAAGAGCTGATGATGGATTGAATGCATTTTGAATATACTTTAATGTATGTGGTAAAAACATCTCTTTATAACCTATTCCGCTGTGTATTTTAAATTCTTGAGTCAAAATGAATTTGTCATGTGGACCATGTGACCAGCATCTGGGACTGGAGTGGCACTGAAGCTGAGCCTTTCAATGTTGTATCAGAGTCTATTTTAGTCTCAATTAGGGGATTGGCAAGTGAAGTGAATTTATATGGACCGAGGGAGATAAGGATGGAAGTGCAATAAATTGTTCTTATCTTCCCTGACCATATCCATTGTTCTTCTCTAGGTCTTGGTCTTTTTCTATAGGCTTTTCAGGGAGGTGAGCTTGGAAGATTAATTGACTGTTGGAAGTAGAGAGGCATCGGAGAGATAAAAGGCAAATGCCACTTAAAGATAGGATTAAACAGCTATAAAGAACTCACCTCTCATCTTGCTCCACTGACTACCAACACCATTCACTTACACAGTTACTATATTTACTTCTCTCACTCTTATGGAGCATCTACAATGTGACCAAACCCTCCATTTGGATTCACATGTGAATCAGACATGATCTGTGCCGCCCTGGGACTCACAGGACAGCTGGGTACCTATATTCCAATAAACAGACACAATAGCATGTAATTGGCCCACTGGTTAATGTACGGATGGGTTAAATGAGCAAGAGCAAGAAAAGAAGATCAGGAAATGCTTCTGGCGGGAGGTGATGCCCGAACTGCTCTTGGACAGCCGGAAGGTGAGTAGATTTGCAACAGGCCGATGAGGGCATATCAGGCGGAGGCAAAGTGTGAGCAAAGGCCCAGAGGTGAGCAGCAGCCTTGGTCATGGGACGTGTAGAAGAGTTGGGAGGGGGGTGGGGAGAGAAAAGTCTATAAAGGACAGCGGAGACTGAACACCACTGAACACCACACTGAGAGGAGAGCTTCGGCTTACTATAGAGCAGTGGTTCTCAACCTTCCTAAATCCGCGACCCTTTAATACAGCTCCTCATGTTGTGGTGACCCCCAACCATAAAATTGTTTTCGTTGCTACTTCATAACTGTAATTTTGCTACTGTTATGAATCGTAATGTAAATATCTGATATGCAGGACGTATTTTCATTGTTACAAATTGAACATAATTAAAGCATAGTGATTAATCACAAAAACAATATGTAATTATATATGTGTTTTCCGATGGTCTTAGGCAACCCCTGTGAAAGGGTCGTTCCACCCCCAAAGGGGTCGCGACCCACAGGTTGAGAACCGCTGCTATAGAGGAAAAAGGGTGGGCATTAAAATTGTAACAGCTTCTTTAATATAAAAACTTGTACACAAATGTTCATAGCAACACTTTTCACAAGAAACAGAAGGTGGAAACAAAGCAAATGCACCCCCTCCCCCAATTGATTAATGGATAAACAAAATGTGACCCATTCATAAGGGAATATTATTCAGCCACACAACCTGGACGAAGAATGGAAGCACTAGGCTAGCTGAAAGAAGCCGGACACAAAGGCCAGGGACGGCATGACGTCATTTACCGGAACCATCCGGATCCACCAATGCAGAGAGACAGGGAACAGTTGGGTAGAAAGGATCGGGAATGGGGAGGGGGTTTACTTTTTCGGGGATGATAATGATCTGGGACTAGGCAGCAGTGTGATTGCCCAAAATTGTGAATGTGCTAAATGTCACTGAACTGTTCATTTTCAAATGGCAAAAATAGTAAATTTTATTGACTGTATTTTAACACAATTAAAGAAAGTAAATTTAAAACTTTAGCTTAAAACTAAAGCTAAATAGTGATACCAAGAACAATCAATTTACATCCTTCATACAGTTTCCTGGGCAAGGTTCGGGGGAAGAGGCCTACAATACAAAGCAGACCAGCCACACACTCCTAACGGGCCTTCTGCCTGGACATGGAGGTCATCTGTGTGCCCTTTGCATTCATTGTCCTTTGCTAGGTCAGCCTCTGAGATACCCCTCTGTGGGACGTATGCCTAATATACATAGCAGGCATTCAAGAAACTGACCCCAGGGTGATGCCAAGACAGGGTTCTGGTGTTTAGTGTGTCTTTAAGTCAATACACTGTAAATCTAAACCCGTAAGAGGCCTATTTTTTTTTTAATTCTCATTCTCTTAAGAGGGCATTTTTCATTTTGTAGTTAAAGCAGGTTTATTTTTCTTCTCACAGTATTAAGCCTTAGGTTGTTTCACAGTTTGCTTTTTCTTCAAGGATGATAATTTGATAGCAATTTCTCTATTGTCAGTGTTCTATTTCAACTATGGATTCAACTACGGAAGAATTTATAATTCCCCGTTGGACCATGGTAACCTAACGTGATCAGTATACAGGATACGGCAAAAGTAGGTTTACAGTTGGTAGTACATGAAATACAGTTGTATTGTTATTTATTAATTATTGCATTGTTTTCCATACAAATAACTGTAAACCTACTTTTTCCCCACCCTGTATATCATATCACTTCAGTGAGTTGACCAAACACATATGATTCTTAGATTTCCAAATGAAAATAGGGAGACTCAGAGTAAGTCAGTGACATGGCATAGAGAGGAGAGGGGAGAACCTGCCTTCACACTTAGGTCTTCAGGTTTAAGGTGGTAATTAGCCCGTTACTGGGGCTAATTCATGGGCCCTTCATCCGAGTAGGCTGAGCCTCCACCTATTTTAAGCCTGATCTTGTAGAGTAACTTTAAATCTCTTGCACTTGATGCTAAGACTCTACACAAAAATTTGGCCCACCTTTTCCCATCCTATTTGAAGTGTCGCTTTTAGTACTCTCCAGTGGGTGATCTCAGACTTTTGGGCTCATAGGTATTCAGAGTGAAAAAAAAATTGGAATTCATCTCCTGACCTTATGGGTTTTAAAGAACACCTGTGATCCTGGGTGTGGCATGAGAATGACAGCACTATGGGTGTGGGTGGGAACTTCTAGGTATTAGATAAGTAGGTTCTGGGGATATAATGTGGAGTATGGAGACTACAGTTAATAATATTATAGTGTATATTTGAAAATTGCTAAGAGTAAATCTTAAAAGTCCTCATTTCAAGAAAAACAAATGTAACTATATGAGGTGATAGGTGTTAACTAAATTTATTGTAGTGACCTTTTCATGGTATATATAAATATTAAATCATTATGTTCTACAACTTGGTCTAACACAATGTTTAAAAAATGAATACAACACTACAGGGTTGGTCTTATGGATCACAATGTATTTTTAACTCCTAAACCAGTGATGGCGAACCTATGACACGCGTGTCAGAGGTGACACACAAACTCATTTTTTTGGTTGATTTTTCTTTGTTAAATGGCATTTAAATATAAAATAAATATCAACAATATAAGTTTTTGTTTTACTATGGTTGCAAATATCAAAAAATTTCTATATGTGACACGGCACCAGAGTTAAGTTAGGGTTTTTCAAAATGCTGACACGCCGACCTCAAAAGGTTCACCATCACTGTCCTAAACTGTAGTTACTATACTTATCATAAACTACCTCTCTCACTTTGGGTTTATTGGTTTTTAAATGGCCTTATGACATTCCAGTATAAGTTGGACAAGGAAATATGATAACTCAAGGTACTTGCTGACTGATTGTCTGTGCTGATGTGGCAAATGCCTTCTTCCTGATACACCTCTAAAAAAAATTCACGCATCTCTGGGTAAATAATCCACGCCATACTCTGGTAATGAATCAGTTTTGGAGGTTGCATTCTGTAAATGTTTGGAGATTAATACAAATTAATATTTTTCATTAAAGTATGGTTGCCATACAATATTATATTGGTTTCAGGTGTAAAACATAGTGATTCACATTTATCTACCTTACAATGTGATCACCATGCGAAGTCGAGTAACCATCTGTCACCATACATAGTTATTGTGATATTATTGACTGTCCCCTATGTTGTACATTACATCCTAGTGACTTATTTATGTTACTAGAGCCTGATGCACAAAATTCGTGCAAGAGTAGGCCTTTGCAGCTCCAGCTTCGTCCGGAAGGTCGTCCGGAAGGTGTCTGCATGGTTGTTCCACTGTTTGGCCATTTGGTCGATTTGCATATTAAGCTTTCATTATAGATAACTAGAAGCTTGTACCTCGTAATCCCCTTTGTTTAGTTCTTTTTCTGGGATTTTGTCCTATTATTTGTTTGTTTGTTTGAAACATATTCTTTTGTCTCCTCACTGTGCCTCTTTGTGTCTGTGTAGTGGATCAGCTAGGTCTCCTGTTATTGAAAATTTGGCTTTATTTAGAAGGTGTCCTGTGGAGTAACCCCCACAGCCAGGTGTTGCAGAGGTGTTCCCGTGTGGACTAGTGTGGCCTCCTGTTGTGTTTGGGCCTCAGCTGCTGAGGATGCTCTGGGAGGGGAGGCTGGTTCCTGGCCTTCCGGGCTGTGAGGCCCAGCTGCAACTCTTGCAGGCGTGCCGGTGGGCTGCCCACCTGGTGTGGCAGGGCAGGAGTCTCACTGGAGGGGTGCCAGCCTGGGTGGGTCCTCAGGAAACTGTCAGGGTGCGATGAACAGTGTTAGCAAGGTTGGTGGACAGTGTCAGAAATGGTGCCATCAACATCAGACCAGTGAGGTGGAGGCAGAGTAAAGAAAAAGAAAAGAGGTGGTGGCCACCAGCACCTTTGTTTCTGCAGAAAGTTTCAACAGCTCCCTCCCTTCCAGCACACGCCCTGAAATCAGTCCCTGTATCACCCAGGAGCTTTCTAACCAGCTGCCTCAGCACTGGGCCTTGGAAAGAGCACAGACGGTTTCCTGCAGCCTTTGCCTCTCCCAGATGTAAATCCCACTGGTTTTCAAAGCCAGATGTTATGGGGACTCTTCCTCCAGGTGCAGGTTCCCAATCTGGGGCTCAAACCCCTCGCTCTTTAAGGGGGGACCTTAGCGGTACCATACCCCCCACTTGTGGGTCACCACATGGGAAGGAGGGGCAGGGTAGGTCCCTAACTGAGTTGCTGCCCCTCCTACCTCTCCCAATGTGGCCTTTTCTTTCTGTCCATAGTTATAGAAAACCTATTCTGCTCATCTTCAGGTCGCTCTCAGAGATAGCTCTTCTCCACGTAATTGCAGTTTGGGTGTCAATGAGAAGAGATGAGCTCAGGATCCTCCTAATCCATCATCTTAAACCTGAAGGCAGGAGCCTTGCTCCTGAATGCCAATGTAGCTTTCCTGTGAAATGCCCTTCTTTGCGGTTGGCACACCCACAAATTAAATTTTAGGCTGTTTCTAATGGCAACATCTCTGGCACCATTGGTTGGTGGTAATTAGTACCAATTTGTTTACTTTTCTTTTACATATGATTAAAACTAGTTATTTATTTAGTGTCTTTGTAATCATAGATGCTAGCACTCATAAAGCAAAGTTTCAATTCAGCCATTCGCCCCACTCCTGATACATTGTGCAAATTGTTACATTATTCTAGTAAATCCTTGAAACCATCTTCAACTGTGAGTTATTTTGCCATTGTTATAGGTAGTTAAACATTCTCAGAAAAGTTACTGATGATAGTGGATGAAATGGGGTGTCCTCTTCCCCACTGGGTACTGCTGGGAGTGGACTTCTTACAACCCCGAGAAAAAGAATTTTCTGAGTTTGCACAAAAGAACGAGTGATTTTTCATATGTGTGGAATTAAACCCCTGTGTTTCTAAAGTCCCATTTTCTTAGTCCAGTCATAGAAGAAGTGTAGCTTGGGTTTCAGTAAAGCCAGAAGCAAAGCCATGTCCAGAGTTTCCTTTCCACGTTGGAGACAGGTCCAGGACAACATCGGGCTAGTTGCAGTCCATTGTGTGTGGGGTCCACATGGCTGTAGGTCAGATGGGTGAATTCAGGGGAGCAGAAGCAAAAGGGCCCAGAGACACACAAGTCCAAAGTGAGCCAGGAGCACAAAAACATGTGAGCAAACTCCTTTGTTTAGGCCTCAGTGGTCGGCAAACTCATTAGTCAACAGAGCCAAGTATCAACAGTACAACGATTGAAATTTCTTTTGAGAGCCAAATTTTTTAAACTTAAACTATATAGGTAGGTACATGGTTATTAACTTAATTAGGGTACTCCTAGGGCTTAGGAAGAGCCACACTCAAGGGGCCAAAAAGCCGCATGTGGCTCGCCAGCTGCAGTTTGCCGACCACGGGTTTAGGGGGTTAAGAATCCCAAATCTCTAAGGACTTGCAGTGGCCACACCCATTCTGGCCAATGCCCTGTTCCCAGGTGTGACTGACAGCAACCACCTTTGCTGGTCCCCCCAGCTTTACTGGGCATGCATCTGTCTTCCCTTTGTCCAGGCCCTTCCCCCGTGTTTTGCAGGAAACATGCCTAAAATGTCTGGCATTTCCTTTGCTCCTTTCCTGTTTTTAATAAATTCTTAATTACAACAGTATCACTGAGGCAATAAGTAAAAAGACAGAACTGGAGTCTTGATCTGTCTGATTCCAAAGCCCATTTTTTAAAATCCTTATCCCATACAAGTATAATTACAGTCCATATTTCATAAGTATATTTTATATACGTGTAAGAATAGAATTGTACAAAACCACAGACTGCTGCTTCTGCTCTGATTGGGCTTTTTTCTAGCTGCTCACTGAGTTCTATATTTTTAGTGATGTTTATTTTTGGCCATGCCCAGCCCAGGGGCGAGATAAAGCTCCTTTTCCATTCAGTTCCTGAGACCTGGCGCTTTTATGTGTTCAGTACATCACTGGCACCTAGGTGCAGTCTACGATCCCAGAGGGTGAATGACAGCATGGCCCTAAGGCCAGGCCTCCGGTGAAGGCTGAGTGAAAGGATGCCTCAGAGGCCCGGTGGTCCTTGCCAGCATCCCCCAGAGGCCTGTGAACTCCGCTGGATGGCAGGCCCAGAGCGATCTGCACTCCTGTGGGTCTTGTAGATAGCACTGAAGGCTGGCCTCGGACTCACCCCTGGGAGAAATCCCGGGGCCTGAAATGTGGCAGCTAAGTGAACCTAATGGCTCTACCCCAGCTGCCATTGGCATGAGTGATTGCCTTATTCTTGTCTCCCCTCAGTGACAGCATCCTACCTGGGCAGGAGAACCTGCCTCTCAACTTCTCCTTGCAGCTTCCCTCTAACCCTCAAGGGGAGGTGAGAATTGACTTCTGACATTTCTATTTGTGCCTGTGGCTCTCTGCAGCCAGGTGTGCTGAGTCATGCCTCGCAGCATTCCCTTCAAATGACAGCTACATAGCTAGGCCCATCTGCTTTTTAAAAAAGAAAAAAAATTTTTTTTTACTTCCTCATATATTTCACTCAGCAGTAAATATTGAGTTGCCACTAACACTCTTTCGCTTTTATTTATATTGTTTTGATTCAGTCTGACAAATAGAGCTCCATGATCTTGGCCCAAGAGCTGCTTTCTTTTGGTAAAAGAGAAAGTCCCCTATTGCAAGGAGATATGTATTTGAATCTTAGTTTATGGAAAAGTCAGATTCACTGCCCCAACCTAATGGACTCATTAAAAGTGAAGTGTTCTTTTTAGCTGTATAATTGTTTAAAAATATTTCCTTCTTCATGCTTTTATGCACTTTTTATATCTAATTTTAAAAATATTACTTTTACAATTTTTCAAACAATAATTATTTCTAAGATTTAACACACTGGTCTTATTATATTCTCATTAGTTTTGAATGTAGAAAGCTTACAGTGTATACTTATTACTTTTAAATAAAAAATTATATACAAACACAGGGACATTTTGTTATTTCATTCATGGATCTGGGTTTTATTTTATTTTTTCAAATTGAGAGTCTCATCAGAGGATTAAAATTAAGCACACTGGAAAATCTGTCTTAGATGGCTGCCACACATTTCAGTCATAAAACAAAGCTACTTTTAAGATCTCTTTATATCCTCCTGTATTAATACACTTGTAATTAGCTAATTATTCATAATAGGAAAGGAGCAAAGGGAAGGCCAGACATCATGGGCATGCCCCGCACTTCATCCTGTATCATTCTGTATCTTTTTCAGAATTTTTCAATTGGTCTTTAAGTCGTGGCTCAGAAAAGTATTAGGAAACACTATTATCAGAGACAAAGTAATTTTTCAAACACGTACTTCAAAATAAAAGGTGGTTTTGACTAATCGTCTAGCATGAGTAATAATGAGAAAAGTTCATATGAATCATTTTATCTGAATCCCACTCCATAAGTCTCTTATTTAAATAATTTTTACACAATATAATATTAAAGGCCTAAGTGGAGACTCAGAAATTATCTAGGTTTCTACTTTTCAATCTTTTAAATTATGATTGATGTTAAAAGTATCTTTTATATTGCATTCCAGTATATAGATGAATTTATATTCAAAACAGAAATGAGAACTTCATGTTCCTTTAAATCAAGGTTTATTTATTTGTCTGTAAATATGCAATTGCTTCTTCACCATTTGTTAACAAGATTATATATATTTTTCTATTGGATAGCTTTGCATCTTTGACAGAAATCAATTGGCATATCGTATAAGTCTATTTATGGAGTGTCCATTTTGTTCTATTGATCTTTGTGTGGAATATAGTTGTAATACCTATTTTGTTGTTGTTTTTAATCCTTACCCGAGGATATTTTTTCTCCATTGATTTTTAGAGACAGTGGAAGGGAGGGAGAGAGACACGTCGATGTGACAGGGTCATACTGATTGGTGCCTTCTGAGCGGGGCTGGGGATTGAGCCTGCAACAAAGGTACATGGCCTGAATCAGAATTGAACCTGGACCTTTCTGTCTAAGGGCTGCCATTCTAAACACTGAGCAAACTGGTTAGGGCTATAATACCTATTTTAATATCTCTGTCTGCTAATTCTAATATCCAGAGGATAATGTGGGTCAAGTGATTTTTCTACTAATTGTGAGTCATGATTTCCATCTTTCTTTGGTATCACTAGAAATATCTCTTTGAATGCCAGATATTATAAATTTATTTTAGCTTGTTGGGTGCCAGATATTTTTATTCTCCTATAAATATTCAAGAGGTTTTGTTTTGTTTTGTTTCATTTTCTGGAATCAAGTTAGGTTACTTAAATATAGTTTGATATTTTAGGTCTTGCTTTTATGATTTGTTACGTGGGACCAGATCAGTATTTTGTTTGGGGCTCATCATTCCACAAATTCTGAGGCAAACTCTTCTGAGTACTCCATTCAATGTCTTGTGAATGATCAGGTTGTTCACTGGCTGGTGGAAGCAGATGATGTTTATCTCCCTCTGTGATAAAGGGATGTGTTCCTCATAATTCTTAATTCTCCAGGGAAAACTTGTGTAGGTCTTCATAGTTCTGTTACTGTGCATATCTCTTCTCTTTAGTGTTCTGTCCTTCCTAAGCCAACTGTCAGCTCCATCCTTCAACTCAGAGAGCTGCCCAGCCTCCCCTCGTGCCCCTCCCTGTAATATGGCCTGCAAACTCTCTCAATGCAAAATGGAAGCAACCTCAAGGCCCAGCCCAGTGTTTCTAATCTTTCAAGATCACTGCCCAGCATTGCTGGTTTTCAGTGTCTTGAGTACCATAGTTTCACACTTTATTTTTTTTTTTTATAGTTTTGATAGTTTTAGGAGTCCTCAATAATTTATTTTGGCTAGTGAAACGGAATTTTTAGACTGGAACCTGGATTCTTTGTCCAACAGAGTCGAAGAATGAATCAACGGACAGAAGGTGGTATAACAAAGGTGGAGATTTATTAAAGAACAAGTACAGACTCCCATGTGGGGAGAGGGAAAGATTCCCATTGAGTTCCTTTTCCCCATGGCTTATAAAGGCTGCAGATCTTGGTGCCTTGATATCCCCTCTGATTGGTCACTATCCCCTTAGACTGGTTACTATAGTAACTCCTGAGCTCAAAGGTTGAACCTTTGGGACATGTGAGGTTCTCCCCCTCTCCTTCCTTATTATTTTCCTATTCCCTCTGGGCTTTCTTCTCCTCCTTCTAGATGTAGGGCTTCCTTCTCTTTATTTTGTAAATATAGACCTTTTGCTGTTCCCAGTTCCCTCATTCTATAGAAATGTACCTGTTGCAGCTTTTCAGCTTCCCTATTCTATGAAAATAGACCTTCTGTTGCTCTGCTGCCTTGTGCTTCCTACATGGCCCCCTTAATTTCCAAAATTTCTAAAATTTCCTAAACCTGTTCTATTTTAACCCTAAAAATTCCTGTTTCACTAAAGGCAGAAATCAGAATTTTCATATGCTTTTAATATGATGGTAGAAATCTTATATTTGAAGGAAATTGTGTCTTGTTTTGAGAATGACTGAAAAGAAATTCACTGGAATTTAGATACATGGAAATGTGACTTTTAATTATAATTATATTTGTAATAAAAAGGGTTGCATCATTCTCCGAAAAGTGATTTGCCAATATCCTTTTAAATTAGATTTTAATCTTTGTCTAAGTGAGGTTATCTAATACATTGAACACATTCATTACACTCTTCTCAATACTCAATATAATAATAAGTAATTAAATCACCGTCATCAGATTAATGAAGGGAATAGTCAATAGTTTATTTCAGTTTTTGAGGCCCTTTACTGAAAGTCTTATCGGGAAGTGTAAAGTAAAAAAGAAAAAAAAAAGGAATTAGATGAATAAGACCATCTGGAGAATGAAATGTTTTGAACAATGTTTTATAATTTGGTGAGGTTCAGTCAGTTGGCACTTTTTCTTAACCTAGACTTATAATAGAATCACATCTCAAAAGTGTAAAAAGAAAATCTTCAAAATAAATTAAACAGCATTTAGTACTGCCACCTTAGCCTTTCAAAATCGCTCTTTATTTTTGCTTTGCTTATATAACTTGAGTAAAGCATGGTGAGTTGGAGAGAAATGCCACAGAGGCCTGAAAACCGGAGGAGGCTGCTCAGCCCTGTGGTCTAATGAGCCACACACTCAGGGAGTCAGCAAAAGTGCCTGCTATTACCTGAGGAGTCTGATCATCCTGCCAACTTTTAGCACACAAAAGGTACCAGATATTTGAGTTAATCAGAGATAGTTCCCCATGTCTGAGCAAGCTGAGACCCCAGGTTTCCAAGGTCCCTGACCCCTGTGAATTCTATAATCCTCTCTGGTGCAAAGTGGGAAACCCAGGGGAAAAGATGAGCCAGCATGTCCACTGCCCCTGGGATCTGAACTCCACCTGCCCCGGGCCAACCTCACTGTGACCCCAGCCTGGGTCCTGGCCAGTTGCTCTGACTCCCATCCATGTTCATATTCTGGAGGGGGCTACTCCTTCCCCCCAGACCAGAGTGCGGTCCAGCACAGGTTTTGAGTGAAACTGACAAGTGCCACTGCCTGAATCCTCCCTCACCCCCAGGAGGTCATAGTCACATAGTCATTCCTGGCTGTTGCTACTTGAATCTTTTTAAAAATATATATATTTTATTGATTTTTAAAAGAGAAGAAGGGAGAGTGATAGAGAGTTAGAAACATCGACGAGAGAGAAACATGGATCAGCTGCCTCCTGCACACCCCCTACTGGGGATGTGCCTGTAACCAAGGTACATGCCCTTGACTGGAATCGAACCTGGGACCCTTCAGTCCACAGGCCGACGCTCTATCCATTGAGCCAAACCGGTTAGGGTGAATCTTTTTTTTTAAATAAACCTTTTAAAGTTAAGATAAAAAAAAACAAAAAGTAAGAAGAAAATATAATAATGAGAAGAAAAATAAAAAAAATAATATATACCTTTCTTAAAATAAGATTGTAGCTATTTCACCTATTAGAACTTCTTCAACTCAGGATTGCTCTAAGGCTTGTGGAACACATGTTACATGTTTAGAGACAACAGCTGCGATCATTTTTTTCATAGGTCAGATGACTGTTTCTAGTCATAGAGACAGTATTTTACCCACTTTACTAGATCTCCCTAAACCAGCCGTGGGCAAACTACAGCCCGCGGGCCGGATCCAGCCCGTTTGAAATGAATAAAACTAAAAAAAAAAAAAAAAAAAAAAGACCATACCCTTTTATGTAATGATGTTTACTTTGAATTTATATTAGTTCACACAAACACTCCATCCATGCTTTTGTTCTAGCCTTCCGGTCCAGTTTAAGAACCCATTGTGGCCCTCGAGTCAAAAAGTTTGCCCACCTCTGCACCCAGCTGAACCTCTTCCAACTTCTCCATGGTGCCATGCAGAAAATGCATTTCTTACATATCATACTGAATCAGCTCATTTAAAATAGATCTCACACGGAGCAGGGGGTGAGGGCATGAGTGGGGGATGGGGGGGCAATAGGGGGATAAGGACACATTTGTAATACCTTAATCCAGTGGTCAGCAAACTGCAGCCACTTCAGTATGGCTCTTTCACAAAATACTATGTGTGGTTGCACACGTACAGTGAGATTGAAACTTTGTGGCCACACTCAAGGGGCAAAGAGCCACATGTGGCTCGAGAGCCGCAGTTTGCCAACCACTGCCTTAATCAATAAAGGAAAAAAGATCTCAAAGATAATGACATAGAATAAGCATCAAATGGTAATGAGAGTATTTTGTATACCTTTTGCTATGCTAATAAAATAGTCAATAATATATTTTTTAAAAGCAAACACTTTTATAAAAACTAAGAATTGCCAAAACTGGTTTGGCTCAGTGGATAGAGCGTCGGCCTGCGGACTGAAGGGTCCCAGGTTCGATTCCGGTCAAGGGCATGTACCTGGGTTGCGGGCACATCCCCAGTGGGGAGTGTGCAGGAGGCAGCTGTTCGATGTTTCTCTCTCATCAATGTTTCTGGCTCTCTATCTCTCTCCCTTCCTCTCTGTAAAAAATCAATAAAATATATTAAAAAAACAACAACTAAGAATTAATACTGACAACCATGTGTCTTTTCTAATAGTCACAAATACTTTTTCTTGGTTGTTTAAAATTACAGGAATATCTTGAAACATCAAGCACATACTTATAAAATAGCTCAGTAAAAATTAGTGTATGGACTTGGAAAAATAACAATTGTTATATATTTATTAGCCTCTGGATAGATATTATTTTCAAATGGAAGAGATTCCAGAAAGTTGAATGTAAATTTATTAAAAACAATTTAATATGTTTCTGTTTGAAAAGCTTCTCTATAAAGCAGGATTCAAATATCAGGTTTTTTCTCTCAAAATTTATAAAACCACTCTCAGTATTTTCTAAGTGTTTTCATATTTTTAGTATGTCTATTTCCAACAAATCTGACAGAGTTTTGAGTAATGTAAAAATAAATGCAGATACATCTCAACAACTTGAAAAGTTATTCAGGCCATATCTGCAAATGAACAAAGGAATCAAAGAAAAGACAAAAGAAAAAGTCTTGTCTACAAATGCCAGGGGCAATAGCAAAAACTAAAATCTTTCATATTAAGCTAACCATTGAATTACATTCAGAATAGTATGCTACTTCAATTTTACATGTCTTCAGGTATTCTTTATTGCTTAATAAATTAAATATCTCAGTTCCTTGACAAAAACTATACCTATTCTTGGAAGAAAAACAAGAGATTTCAGAAATTATGGCCCATCCTATGTGTGTTGTTTATGGTTCGACAGATGTCTCTCTGTTGCAATAATCTTTTTCTGGATTATGTTGGGTTTCTACTTGCTCAAAATTTCCTGAGATTCCGTGGAGGTTTTCTTTGTTTGCTCCTCAATATGATAGATATTTCAATGTCTACACATGAAAGTTTACAACACTTATATTTTAAAATCATTACTTTAAAAAATGAAATTATTAGTGCTTAGACTTGCATCATTAATTTTCATAAATAAAAATTTTAAAATGAAGAATTCTCTAAATGAAATAGTTTTAACAAAATTCTATAATTAAAAATATAAAGAAAACAAAAAAGAAATCTACACTAATAAAAGACAAAGATGCTAATTGACCATACCTTTGCTATGCACAAAGCCACGCCCACCAGCCAATCAGAGCAACTATATGCAAATTAATCCAACCAAGATGGCAGCCGGCAGCCAGGGAGCTTGAGCAAAGAGGAGGCTTGGTTGCCCGGGCGATGGAGGAAGCCAAGCTTCCCGCCTGCCCTGAGCTAGCTGTGGCCTCTGTTCATGGCAACAAAGTTTCAATTATAGGAGACAAATAAATCCCAGATACCTGCTTCCAGGCAGCCTCCACTGGGAGCTTGGGTGGCTGGGGGCCGTGGCCAGCCTTCAAACAGCCATCAGCCCCTCACCCAGGCTGGCCACACTCTTCATGGGGTAAGGGTCCCTGCTGGAAGGCTTAGCCAGCCTGAAAATGGCCCTCGGCCCCTCACCCAGACTGGCCAGGCAGCCCAGCAGGCCCCCCACCCTGAAGGGGCTGTGACCAGCCTGCAAACAGCCATCAGCCCCCCACCCAGGCTGACCAGGCACCCCAGGGGGGACCCACAACCTAAAGGGGCTATGGCCAGCCTGCAAACAGCCATCAGCCCCTCACCCAGGCTGGCCAGGCACTCCTATATAATAAAAGGTTAATATGCAAATTGACCATAACAACAGAACGACTGGGAATAACTGGTCACTATGACACACACTGACCACCAGGGGGCACATGCTCAATGCAGGAGCTGCCCCCTGGTGGTCAGTGCACTTCCATAGGGGGAGCTCTGCTCAGCCACAGCCAGGCTGATGGCTGCCAGTACAGCGGTGGTGGTGGGAGCCTCTCCCGCCTCCTCAGCAGCACTATGGATGTCCGACTGCAGCTTAGGCCTGCTCCCCACTAGCAAGTGGACATCCCCTGAGGGCTCCTGGGCTGTCAGAGGGATGTCTGACTGCCAGCTTAGGCCCAATCCCCTAGGAAGCGGTCCTAAGCCAGCAGGTTGTCATCCCTCGAGGGGTCCCACACTATGAGGGGGCACAGGCCGGGCTGACGGACCCCCCTCAAGTGCACAAAATTTGTGCACTGGGTCTCTAGTTTTGATATAAGAAGATTAAATTTAAAGCTTAATGCTTGAATTATCTTTTCTCCCATCATATAAAGCTTTGATGAATCAGAGGCTTATGAGTTATATTTGAAAATGTGTGTTTTAATACATTAATAACAATACATTTTAAAGGGTACAGCACGCAGACTTTAAAATATAGTCATTTTTTTAAATGTTATTGTTTAAAGAATTACAAACAGTAGGGCATATGTCTTCTTTTTTCCCCCATTTGACCTTCCCCTGGCCTCCCCCACCCCCTGGCACGTGCCCTCACCCCCCCCCCCCCCGACCCCAATGTCTTGCATTCATTGGTCATGCTTATATGCATGCATATAAGTCCTTCAGTTGATCTCTTAACTCCCCTCCCCCATCACTCCCCAGCCTTCCCACTGTAATTTGACAGTCTGATCGATGCTTCTTTGCCTCTGCATCTATTTTTGTTCATCAGTTTATAATATTCTTTATATTCCACAAATGTGTGAGATCATATGGTATTTTTCTTTCACTGACTGGCTTATTTCACTTAGCATAATGCTCTCCAGTTCCATCCGTGCTGTTGAAAATGGTAAGGATTCCTTCTTTTTTACAGCAGCATAGTATTCCATTGTGTAGATGTACCACAGTTTTCTAATCCACTCATCTGCTGATGGGCATTGCAACACTGGTGAAATAATACATTCATATGCTGAATATTCAGCATGTAAATTTTATTGGTATATTTGAGTTACATTTATGTCTTACAAAAGTAATTCTAATCCTGATTTGGGGATACCACAAAAAAAAAAGCTGGAAATCATGGCCCACAATGAGCTGGCAGCAAGTTCCCAGGCTGTGTTCTCAATAGGCACTACTAAAAGATATCTGTTTAGGATTGATTCCCCATTCATCATTGAGGACCTGTCATTGTTCATGTGGGCTGCTATAAAAAATACCATGAACTGGGTAGTTTATAAACAACTTTTATTTCTCACAGTTTGTAGGCTGGGAAGTCCAAGATCATGGTGCTGGAAGATTTTCTGATCTCAGGAGGGCCTGCTTCCTAGCTCACAGACAGCTGTGTTTCCAGGGTCCTCACTTAGCAGAAGGGGTGAGAAAGCTTTCTGGGGCCACACATATAAGGGTATTCATTCCATTCACGAGGGCTCCACCATCAGGGCCTATGCATCTGTCAAAGGACTCACTTCTAAACACCATCACATTGGTGGTTTGTTCTTCACATTTGAATTTTGGGGAGACACAAATATTGTCCATAGCAAAAACTAAGGCAATCACACTTAAATCTAATATTTTCCAACTCCACCTCTCTATACACATAACACTTGTTATCAGGTGAAATTATGTTAAATGAGCATTGGTAAAGCCGTTGAAGAGAAATAGAATTATCTACACTAATAAAAGAGAAACATGGTAATTGGCGTATGACTGCTACCCTTCCCATTGGCTAATCAGCATATCCTTATGCAAATTAACTGTCAGCCAAGATGGCGGCCAGCAGCCAGGCACTGAAGCGAGCAAGGAGACTTGCTTCCTCCAGGAACTGCAGACGCCAACGTTCCCGCCTCACTTGCTGGCCTCTCAACTGCAACTCTAAGCAACTATTACTATGTTGCAAATAAGAAGCTAAACAAAACCGGCTTTCAGTCAGCCCCGGACCACAACATTGTATCCATGTTTTCAGCAGCGAGGCCTCAGAGCTAAAGCTGGCCCAGAATAAAAAAAAGAAACCAGAAAACAAGGAGCGGTTGGGAGCTTTTAGTCAACTGCCAGCGGGAAAACAGCCCTCAGCCCCTCACCCAGGCTGGCCAGGCACCCCAGTGGGGACCCCCGCCCTGATCCAGGACACCCTTCAGGGCAAACCAGCCGGCCCCCACCCGTGCACCAGGCCTCTATCCTATATAGTAAAAGGGTAATATGCCTCCCGGCACCGGGATCAGCGTGACAGGGGGCAGCGCCCAAACCCCCTGATCAGCCCTGCTCTGTGCCTGATAGGGGGGGAGCTCCCCAATCCCCCGATTGCCCTGCGGCTCTGTGTGTGACAGGGTGCAGCGCACCAACCCCCTGATCGGCCCTGCTCTGTGTGTGACAGGGTAGAGCTGTAACCTCCCCATTGGCCCTGCCCTGAGTGTGACAGGGTGCAGCGCCCCAACCTCCTGATCCACCCTGCTCTGTGTGTGACAGGGGGCAGTGCCCCAACTCCCCTATCGGCCCTACTCTGTGCGTGACGGGGGGAGCTCCTCAACCCCCTGATGGGCCCTGCTCTGTGAGTAACAGGGGGCAGTGCCCCAACCCCCCTGATGGACCCTGCTCTGTTAGTGACAGGGGGCAGCGCCCCAACCCCCTTATCGGCCCTGCTCTGTGAGTGACAGGGGGGAGCTCCTCAACCCCCTGATGGGCTCTGCTCTGTGAGTGACAGGGGGGAGCTCCTCAACCCCCTGATCGGCCCTACACTGTGCCTGACAGTGTACGGAGCCCCAACCCCCCTGATGGGCCCTGCTCTGTGAGTGACAGGGAGCAGCGCCCCAACCCCCTGATTGGCCCTGCTCTGTGAGTGACAGGGGGCAGCGCCCCAACCCCCTGATCGGCCCTGCTCTGTGCGTGACAGGGGGTGGCACCGCAACCTCCCCATCGACCCTGCCTTGAGTGTAACAGGGGGCGGTGCCCCAACCCCCCAATCAGTCTACCCTGAGCGTGACTGAGGGTGGCATTGCAACCTCCCGATCCGCCCTGCTCTGTGCATGACGGGGCGGCGCCCCAACTCCCCAATCGGCCCTGCTCTAAGCCTGACCAGGGGCTGCACTTAGGGATTGGGCCTGCCCTCTGCCACCCGGGAGCAGGCCTAAGCCAGCAGGTCGTTATCTCCCGAGGGGTCCCAGACTGCGAGAGGGCACAGGCCGGGCTGGGGGACCGCCCCCCCCAGTGCACAAATTTTTGTGCACCGGGCCTCCAGTCTATATAATAAAAGCCCAGCAACCATTATGGTGGAATGACTGGAACGACTGGTTGCTATGATACACGGGCTGCAGGGGCAGCCACCAGCACTGCTTCTGAGCCTGAGGGGCCTGGGGCCAGTTGCATGGCTGCCACCAAGGCACCATAAAGAATACAAAGGTGGCCAGTGTGAGCGTGAAGTTTGAGATGAAAGCTTTGTGGGATGGATTCAATCAGCTGGGCCCTGAGATGATCATCACCAAGGCTGGCAGGTCAGGGCGCCCCTCTCCCCCCTGTGACCTTCCCCACATGGCAACAGTCTCAGGCAGTAGGTTTTGGCCAGATCCAAGCCAAGGAGACTGAGAAGCGGGGTTGGGGGCAAGGCCTGGCCACCTGTGGGTCCCTCTAGGCACAGGCCAGCTCCTTCGCTCTCCAGTCCTGGCTCTAGCGACAGCCGCCTGGTGTGCTGGGCCAGAGAATACTGCTTGGGAGGCTAGAAAGGTGGTGGAGAGAAACCCTGTGGACCTGTGGTCCGACCAGCAGCCCAGGACCTGGCACTGCCAGAAACAGACTGGCTCAGAGTACACTGAGCTTGGGAGGAAGGCAGCCGTCTGTGAGGGGCCTTGCCACAAGCCAGCTCCTGATGGAGCCCACCTCAAAGGAAACTCGGTCTTTGGTTCCTTAGTTCAGTCTATCCCAGCTAAAGAGGAGCAGCTGAGCATGTTTTAGGGGAGAATTAAGACTCTAAAACAGTGTGTTCTGTTCCATGGAAATTGCTACCCAGTTGTCTTAGGCCTAAATTTTGGGTGATTTGGGGGCCTGGCTTTGCTACTGGGCCCCCGCATCTTCCAATTGGCCTGTATTTGTTGTAAAGGCCCAAAGAGAAGAAGGAGGAAAGGGGCCACATGCTGACCTGGCAAGCTCAGGGGAGGCCTGCATGGCGGTCTTGCAAAATCAGAGACTTAAAGTAACCACAAAGGGTGGTCTGAAGTTAAACTTTAACTAAAAGTGGTTATGGTGGGCAATTATGTCCTAGGCCGGTATCTTCACTGGCAAGGTCAACCTTTACCTTAACTGAGCCTATCTGTCTTTTTGCATCTATGATAGGATACCCTTGAAATGCCTGGGTAACTTGCAAGTTCCCTCTTTCTGGAGCCCCTGGGGCACAGCCAAATGTGCTGGGCTCCAGGACAGATACCACAAATTCCTTCATTATCATGTTAATTGTTCCTGCACCCACCTAAGTATGTGTCCATCATTTTACTTTTTATCCAATCCCAGGGGTTCCTTCACCCACCACCGCCCCCCCTCCACTTTGCTTTATCCTACCTCCTTAGTCTATCACCAATGGATTTCATGTAACCCACCTATGTCCCTCCTTTGATTGCAATGTATAAATACAAATAAAACCCGTCATTTCTCCAGAGCATTATCTCAATTCGTTGAGGTTCTGCTTCCCTGCATATGTCCACAGTTTGGCTCAAATAAACTCACAAAAATTATTTACAGGTTTCAATGTTGTTGTTTTTATGTTAACATAGACAACAGGTAAATTTACCCCAAAGATATCCATCCATGCACTACAATATTTACTGCAATTCAAAAAAAAAAAGTCACTGTGGCTTGAAATGGCTCATTTATTTTAAGAAAATAAAAAACATAAAGATTAGCAGAGTATGAATATTATGAGTTAAGACTAGAAATTTGAAGATAATTATTTAGAAATGCCTATATTTGATTTGTATTGTTTTTCCCCAGAAAGTTTCATTATTTATTATTTTCTCTGTGGAGCATCTTGATTTATACTCATTTTCATGGCAGATATATCAACTTCATGTTCATGCTACTGTGCCACACATTGTGGATTGACTTTTTAAAGGTTTAGTGGTTTGATATTATTAAAAATATTAATTGGTAGACTTTCCTGTACTCACTCTATCAGTAAGTTAGGATTTTGTATGCTACACTGCCACTTTTTTATTTCTCATAAGAAAGTTCAGGGTTTTTTTAATTTTTGTGGTTGTTTTTCCAAAGCAAGTACCCTCCTGTAATTCCTTTGATATCTGTTACTGATTTCTGTGCTGCCCAGAATACAGCTTCCCGGGCTCAATAGAAAAATATTGAATTCTTCACTATAATTATAGCTTCTTGTCCCCCAATATTTCCACTCTTTTTTTAATCCTCACCCAAGGCTATGCATTTTATTGATTTTTAGAAAGAGAGGAAGAAAGAGAGAGAGAGAAGAGAAAGAGAGGGAGAGAGATCAATGTGAGAGAGAAAAATTGATGGTTGCCTCCTTGTAGGAGCCCAACTGGGTATTAAACCTGCAACCTTTTTCTTTATAGGATGGCACTCTACCCTGAGTAACCTGCCCAGGGCTCCACTCTATTTTCACCACCACGCCAGACATTAAGATGAGGGCAGGTGTAGAAAATAAAATGCTGAAGAATTGTTCACTAATTGTTACTTTTTAGATAGCATTGTTCTTTTGGTCACTCAAGAAATTTCCAAGGCATTACCTCTTTAATTTTTACAACATCCCATGGGCTTGCTGGAAGATATTGTTATCTTCAGGTTTATACTTGCTAAACAATTTGATCAAGGTTAAGAGAAGGAGCATTTGCCTCCAAACTGGGAATGTGTTATTCTCTGTATTGATACTTAGGATGAGGGCAACAGGAAACCATTGTGATAATGAAGGCACAGACAGAATTGAAATTTACATATTTTTTAAAGAGTTGAAAATGAACCAGATTATTTTTGCAAGTAATTCTCAAAACTAATGAGCCTGAAATCTTCCGACTGCTTGCAAAGTTATATTAATTCTTAACATTGTGTGTGTGTGTGTGTGTGTGTGTTTCAAGTAGCACCTGGTAACACTTCTTACCATCTTTAATTTCTTTCCTTTTCCACTGGAGGTACAATCATCAGCATATGCCTCTTGGAAAAAAATATAATAACCTTGACTAATGGTTAATGAAATGCTTCTTGAATACTGGAGAGGTAAGGAAATGAAAAGCAGTCAGGAAATTTACGGATATAATGAACCCATACAGATTTCCAGAAGTTTAATATTATTTGGACTTTTGAAATCCTATATATAAAAGAAAAATACTTTATAAAAATAGTGATAATAAACTTTTAGTTATTGAAAGTTTACTATGTGTCAAGCATGAACCGAGCATGTAAGCATAACATACTTCTTAGAAATGTCCGAAGTTTACCTTGGATCTTTATTTCATAGAATACAAACCTGAGGCAGAGAGAACTTACCTTCTCAAGGTCAATCTGCAGGCATTACTTGGGCTATCAAAGTGTATTTTAATATGTTAGAAATAAATGGTATTTTTAATATTATTTTACACGTGCTATCTTTCTTCTTGAACTTGAGCATAGAGCAGTGGTTCTCAACCTTTCTAATGCCGTGACCCTTTAATACAGTTCCTCATGTTATAGTGACCTCCAATCATAAAATTATTTTTGTTGCTACTTCATAAATGAAATTTTTCTACTGTTATGAATCGTAATGTAACTATCTGATACGCAGGATGTATTTTCATTGTTACAAATTGAACATAATTAAAGCGTAGTGATTAATCACAAAAACAATATGTAATTATATATGTGTTTTCCGATGGTCTTAGGCGACCCCTGTGAAAAGGTTGTTTGACCCCCAGAGGGGTTGTGACCCACAGGTTGAGAACCGCTTGCATAAGACTCCATATAAAATTCTTGTTCTATTCTAGGTAATGTCATCTTTTACATGAAGGTAAATTGCAAACAATTTACATTGCAAACAATGAGGTTGCATTTAGGGATGAATCACTGTGCCTTTACAATGCTTCAGAACTCAATTTGCAGTTCAGAATAAAATAAATATTTCTCACCCTGGCTGCTGTGGCTCAATGATTAGAGTATTGCCCTGTGCACCAAAGGGCCACAGGTTCGATTCCTGGTCAAGGGCACAAAACTTGGTTGCTCCAGTTGGGGTGAGTGTGGGAGGCAGCCAATTGATGTGTCTCTCTCACATCGATGTTTCTCTCTCTCCCTGTCTTTCTCTCTCTTTCCCCCTCTCCCCCTCCCTCTCTCTCTAAAAATCAATGGAAAAAATATCCTCTGGTGATAATTAATCAAAAAATATATATAAATATACTTCTTTTTTGGTACTGAATATACATCTATTTATTTGGCAAACGTCTATCTGTTGTAGGTAAACTATGTGCTAGGATCTGGCTTAGGCATTCTTGTTACAATGGATACTATAATTTGGTCTCTTCCCTTAAGAAGTTTAAAATATATCTTTCAACATATATTTTTTAAATGAGCCCATATCATTTGTATAGTTCATAGATTGTCTATGAAGTATTACTGTCATTAAGAAATGGTCTAAAATTCATGAAAAATACTGGCCTGTGTGCTTCCCTTGAAAATTGCTGGGAAAGTGACACCTATACACTATTTCAATGTATAGAAGTGATTTTTCTAGAGAATCCAGTCCTAGACAGGAGTTACAGTCCACCTGCCTAGAAGACCGCCTATTTCTCTAACTTCTTGTAGATAAACTAACGTGGGGAAGAACAGAAACCTCTGGTGAGAATGTACGTGGATTCCCCCAGAACAGATTGTATATTTGTTACATCCCTCAATGCAAACCCTAGCATTTTATTTTTCCCTCTCTGTAGCCCAATGAGCAGTTAGCTAAGCTGGTGTTTAATTCTTCTGACATCACCCTTCAGCCACCAGAGGTCATGCTCCATGAAAGGGCTGGGAGAGGCTAGGCCAGGAGAAAGCCACATGTTTAAGGGAACCAACCTAGCTAAGCATAGTGTTTGGCTTTCACCCTACCACCATTCATGGATAAGTTAAGTACAATTAAGATTTTTTTTTTTGATACAAAAATAAAATAAGACCAGTATAAGTCATGGCGTTGCGGAGCCCTAAAGATATAACATAGATTGACTTTAGGTCTATAAATAGCAGATGCAAGAACCAGTCCTGGAGCAGCTGGTACCTGTGGGTGCCTCTGATTGGGTCTGAAAGAGTTGAGCACTGAGTTCTCAGCCCATTATTCTACACAAGAGGCTGCTTGAGCCTGCCTAGCTCTTAGACAGTAGATTCATCTTGTGTCGCAGGCTTGAGGAGTTCTGGTCTGGGACTTGGGCCAGTAACATTAGACCATTAGAGTGCATCTATTTCTCTGCAGAGAGCATGATACCAAGTCAGCAAGGACTGATGGCAGTAGCAGCAACCTTGGACTAAAGAGACATTCAGTGATTTCTAGTGCTGGCTACAGGATTCATGTACAGTCTTCAAATTCTCATGTATGAGTCCATTATCTAACAATGGTTCATTTATGTTGATACTAGTTTCATTGAGAATAAAAGTTGGAGTCAATCAGTTCTTCATTCAAATCTGTATCCAAATAGGTCTTTCATTCACTAGGTCTAGATTGGAGCAAGCCACTTAATTTCTCTAAACTTCAAGCACAAAGTGATAGTAATTATAGTACTTACACCCAATGTTTGTAGTGAGATGGCATCATTAGGAGCACCGTGCGATTTTTAGGGGTAGACACTCTGCTTGGTGTGGGAGATATATAGCAAAGAGAAAAATACCAGCTACGTTGTTGAATGGTTTTGCAAACATGAGCAGTCTCCCTGAAACAGTGAGTAACTGATTTTGGCTTCAGTAAAGGGTACTTAAAAGCTGCAGAATCACAAAATCGTAGAGGGGCCCCCAAGATCTTACTCAACCATTTGCTCAAAGATGAAATTACCTCTGCGTTTTCCTTGATTGAGGTTAACATCTCTAAACCCTGAAACACAAAAGTGATCAGAAAAGTGTATAAACTTTAGAGGCAAAATATTTAGATTTAGCTTCAGTCTGGCCCATTAATAATTTTAAGATCTTTATCCCATGGCCCAGTCACTGCCTCAGGGTTCTCACCTATGAAATGGTGAATGTTAACGAAAATACCTTTCCTACTTAACTCATAGGGTTGTTATAAGCCTCAAACAACATGAGACATGTAAAATTCCTCTGTAAATGTCAAAACTCTATGCAAATGAGAATGAATGCTTTTATTTTACTGTTATCATCAGAAATAGACCACAGTCTCAGAGAGGGCAATTTACTCACTATTCCCTATAAAACAGCATATGCATGATTATCTCTATAATTCTTTGCTCATCCCTTTTCACTGGTGAAAATTATCCTCATTACTGCTGTCTACTAGTTCAAAGCCTTGCCTTCTTATTTTTCAAGCTCCAATTTATCCATGAAGTCTAAAAATTCTAGTGTACTAAAAAGAATCAGCCACCTAAAATTCAACTACAGCTATGACTTGAATAAGTTACTTAACCTTTCTGAGCCTTAGTTTCCTCTTTTGTAAAGTGTGGAAGTTTATATCTATTATTATCATGAGGAATTAAGCATTGATATATGTCAATCGCTGGTGTGTAAATATACTAGAGGCCCGGTGCACAAAATTTGTGCATAGGTACCGTCCCTAGTCCTGGCCGGGGAATCAGGTTCCCTGCCTCCCAGCCTCCCCACTTCCTCCTTCCCTTGCTCCCTCAGCGCTCTGTTGCCACTGCTGCTGGTCACCCGCCATGTTCTGCGCCGCCCCCTGGTGGTCAGCACACATCATAGTGAGTGATCAAACTCCTGGTCTCCTGGTCGAACTCCAGAGGGGACAATTTACATATTAGCCTTTTATTATATAGGATAGTGTACTGTTTCTCTCTTGTTGTCCATTATCCACATCAAGATTTTCTCAGTCTTGTGATTTCCTAGAACACTAATTTTAAATAAGAGTGGGCCTTTGCAGTTGAGTTGTTTTATGTGCCTAAAATGCATTCTAAGCTTCTTGAGCACAGGGACTGTGTCTGATACATTCTTTTAACCTATAGCAGCTTTGAGAATAGAGTTACATCAGTAGAAAAATGACCAATGAGTCACTAATACAGTAGGATTTCCAGCTTTTTCTGGTTGCAGACTTATAGCTTGATTAAAGTTAATTGCACGGTGCCACCTTTATTCCCACAGTAAACTCCCTGCACCTGATAAGACAATGGCTCAAATGAGATATCAGGGACCATTCGACTTTCATAGTGGTAAGCCCCAAGTAAGGGGAGAGGCCTGACCATCCTGGTAAGAACATGCCTTTGTTGTCCTTGATGGTACTGATGCTTCAGGATGAAAGAAGAAAAGCGACAGATGCAGGTGGTGAGAACTCCCACCTGAAGAGAACAAAACTGGCAGGAGTATGCAGAGCAACCTCAGCTTCCATCAATGTGGCATGGCAATCACTGTGGTAATATAAATGTAACAATGGCTTGCTCTTCTTAAGCGAAATTCAATCAGCTGAGTTCACCCCATCCTTATATGGCACTTTCAACTTTTTGAGGTGAGAAATTTTCTCATCCATGAATCATTTACTGTCTCAACAACTGTGTTTTTCTGATCCTATTTATTCACAGTTGTGAATATAAATATAAATATATTTATATCTTAAAGATAAAAGCCTAAAGTACAGAGACCAGCTCTGAGATTTTATTTGACTACTTATAGCTTGTAAACAGGTTGAATAGTTAGAGGCTGCTTACGTGCTGAGGATGGAGTGTCCAGGGCATACTGATTTTATACAAAGGACTTTATTTAAAAAGAAGACTTTTTTTTTAGTAGCATGATAACACTAGTGAAAAAACGTTCTGGTAGAACATGTGTGCAGATAATTTCCAGTGACAAGAAACAGATCAAAGACAGAAGGATTGTCTTTCTGTGATCTCTGGAGGGATGCTGAAAGCGATGTGAGGCACTTTACAGCTACTGAGAACAGATGAGGAAGTTAAAGGCCTTGGTACCAAACTCAATTTCATTAAAAAGCCTGTACTTTATTAATCATGCTGTCTGTCATTGTTTAAGTCAGGAGCCCATGGTGGAAGGGTGAGAAAGCATGCTCTTTTTCACTGTTGTGCAAAAGAAGGGCTTTTAAATGCTCTCTGAAGTCACCATGGAAACCTCTGTCTTGACTAACTAGGTGAGGGTTAGTGTCCACGCACATGAGGCTATTCCTATTGCACATTTCCCCATGTCCATCGGAAATGTCCCTGAACTATACTAACACATCCCCACTGATATGATGTATGTATATGATGTAAACACGATATAATATTTTCCTTGAAATAAAAGAATCAACACAATACAAGAAGATACACAGCACGGTATAACTTTGCCCATCGGGTAAAGTCTTGCATGCATCAACTTCATTGAGTGCACTGGCAGATACTTGGGTTCCATATGATCAATAGGAAAACTGAGGAACCCCTTCTGCGGGCTATCTCGTCTACTGCCTATGAATGCTTCTCCAAGGACTTTGAGTGGAAAGAGACAGTAGAAAATAGCACTGGCCCATGGTTTGGAATATGCACAGATGATGTAATAGCTCTTAACCAGAATATATAACAGAGGGTCTAGGAAACTTTTACAACACACCTCAGCCTGGATCCTTCTTTGATTCAGTTAGATGGGCTAGGTTGAGAAAATTGCACATTGTGAACACTCTCCCAGGTGATTTTTAATGTGTACAACAATTTAAGAAATATGAAAATAATATAATGTTTATGCAGTGCATTATAGGCAAACATTTAACCTCTCTGAGTACTAGTGTCATCTTCTGTAGATAATATCTTGTATGCCATTACTTGACTTCATGTCTCAGGTTCTCCAGTACACTAAAATCTTGGTGAACTGGAGGTGTTTTCTGGCAATGGTTCAGTTTTATTTCCTGTGAGTTTTGTATCTGCTGAATCTTGAAGATACCAAGAATGATACAATCAGTTGTTTCAATTATCAAGTTATCCTATATAATAAAAGCCTAATTTGCTAAGTGTCCAGTCATCCGGTCAGCCGTTCAACCAATCAAAGCTTAATATGCTAATGATTCCTAAGGCCATTCAACCGGTCGCTATCATGTGCACTGAACACTAGGGGGCAGACACTCCGACTGGTAGGTTAGCTTGTTGCTGGGGTGCAACTGATCAGGACTGAATGAGACGGGCCAGACACGCCCTGAGCCCTCCTGCAGTCCCTCTTTGGCTGGCCAACCTCCCGCATCCCTCCTCAGCCCTGATCATGCACTGGTGGGGCCCCTCGGCCTGGCCTGCACCCTCCTGCAATCCGGGACCCCTTAGGGTTTCGGCCCAAGGGCAGAATGACCTGTCGCTATGATGTGCACTGACCACCAGGGGAAAGACACTCAACTCAGGAGCTGCCTCCTGGTGGTCAGTGTGCTGGTGGTCAGTGTGCTCCCACAGGGGGAGTGCTGTTCAGTTAGAAGCTGGGCTCATGGCTGGCGAGCACAGCGGTGGTGGCAGGAGCCTCTCTCACCTCTGTGGCAGCGCTAAGGATGTCTGACTGCTGGCTTAGGCCTGTGGGGAGCCATCCCCTGAGGGCTCCTGGACTGCAAGAGGGTGCAGGCTGGGCTGAAGGACCCCACCTGAGTACATGCATTTCATGCACCGGTCCTCTAGTATTATATATTGATCACAAGAGAGCTGCATTATATAAAAATTAGAAGTGCTCTAATGGTTTAATGTATTAAATTGGCTTTCCCATAATTTAAATTTATAATTTAACAATATCAGGCTAAGCTTTGACATGTCTTTGGCAAGTGATTTAAGGAGCTGAGCTTTACCATGTGCCTGTCTAAAAATTGATCATTGACCTCAATTTCCTACCATTAAAGATTCATCCTTTAAGTATATACATAGGTATATGTATGTATGTATGTATGTCACTTTATTTCAAGGAATCAGTTCACCCAATTGTGAAGACTGCCACCTCAGAGATATGCAGGGCAGCCTGGCAGGCTGAAAACTGTCTCAAGCTAGAGTTGATGTTGCAGTCTTGAGGCACAATTTCTTCTTCCTTGGGAAACCTATTTTCACTCTTAAGTCCTTTCAACTGATAGATTAAGCCTACCCATATTGTTAAAGTCAACTGATTGCTGATCACTATATTTACCAAGTGCCTTCATAGAAATGCCTAGGTAAGTGTTGAATTGATCCTGGGTACTGCAGCCTAGCGACCTTGACACATAAAATTAACCATCATACCAGTCAATAAAATGTAAATGAGGAAGTAAGAATAGGGGGGGGGGGAATACCCTGATCACCAAGGTATTTTATTAAATTTCTATAATGGGAAATTTCAAACATGTACACAAATATATAATAGTATAATACGATACAATATACCTGTCATCCAGTTTTAACAGTTATCAACCTATAGATAATCTTATTTATTTTATAATCAATAACACTTTTCCCTACCCAATGATTTATTTTTAAGCAAGTCCTAAATACCATGTTATTTAATAAATATACATATATATATTTACTATTTATTTTTTAAAGGTAAGGACGCTTCTAAATAACATAACTAAAACATAATTTTGTAAAACTAAAAATAAAACTGTTAGTAAGTCTTCTATGCCATAAAATACTCAAGAACTGGAGGTGGGGACAGTGCTCCAGAGAAGACACGCTGAGATTTCATGACTCATTAGAAGCACCTTCAAATGAAGGGGTGGGTGACTCATGTGGAAGAAATGGAGGACAAAACAAAAGGGGTTGGCAAGAGCATGTTCTAAACCAGTGATGGCGAACCTTTTGAGCTCGGCGTGTCAGCATTTTGAAAAACCCTAACTTAACTCTGGTGCCGTGTCACATATAGAAATTTTTTGATATTTGCAACCATAGTAAAACAAAGACTTATATTTTTGATATTTATTTTATATATTTAAATGTCATTTTAACAAAGAAAAGTCAACCAAAAAAATGAGTTCGCATGTCACCTCTGACACGCGTGTCATAGGTTCGCCATCACTGTTCTAAACTGTGTATACTCTTTATTTCTATATAGGCCAGCTTGGTTAGATATATACAGGGTGTTCTCAAAAATGTATATACAATTTAACAGCTGATAGCTTAATTTTAAAAATGAAATGCACTTTAAGAAACACTGTCTGTATAATTATTCAAAGTGTGTGTACACATTTTTGGGGATACCTTATATATTCTAAACTACTCAGGAAAATATGTAACAAATTTAATTTTTATTATCAATTTTGCCAAGACATAGTAAACAGGGTGATCCTTATTTTCTCTAGAAAGGTCTATCAAGCATAAATGTTAGAGAGAAAAGTTGTTTGTTAAGAGCCCACTAGTTTTAAAACTCTGTGAAGGAAAAGATTGAGGATTCATTTACTTTTGAAAATACGTGCTTAACAGTTGCTAACACATAACAAGAGATCACTATAAATGCTTTCTTTTAAAATATTTTTAAAAATCAGACTGTGAACAAGTGTCATTATTGGGAGTTACTTAGCTCCGTGTCAAAATAGAAAGAGAGTGTTGTTATTATTCCAGGACAATGATGTGAAGGCCAGGTCTGGGGAGAGGAGTAAGATGGAGGGTGGGTTATCAGGCTCACCTGGGGACCTTATCAACATGAAGGTGCTCTTATCCCCAAATCCATTAATGGATCACTCCCAAGTCCATTAACGGAGGGGGACACTTCCATTTTGAAAATAAAGCCACCCTCTTAGGAAGGAAAAAATAGACTCTGGACTATGTTAAATTTTAATGTTCTTTTTCCCCCTTCTCTAGGACTCCAGTATGACATCAGGCCCTGATCACAATGATCTGAAGTCAGCCGAGAAGAACATTACATCCACTTGCTTTTCTCTGCTTTAATGTATTTAGCGGCCAGTTCTAAAATTGCAGTGGAAAAATCACCTGTATTTTCCTAGTTATTGAAAAGGATGGGTCCTATTTTGCTTGTTTTTTATTTGGCTATTGCAAATATTTGGAGCTGCTCCAAAATTCCCAAGTAAAAGGATTTGCAATTTGCTAGGTGCAACATTACAGAGCATGCTAATTGAGTGGGTAGTGAGCAAAGGTACACTTATGTAACTGTATCTGTATTGTGATATATCTCTACACACCAGAAAAACACAAAAACTATTATGCCCCTTGCAAATGAGTTTACTATTTCTGTAGCACGGTCCCATCTGCACTTTTTTTTAAAGAAAATGGAGTTATATGTGCACAGGACAGAAGGGGTTACATTTTTAATGTTTTAAAGAGGATTTTTCTGTCTTGATAATAGAGATCTAAATATAAGGTTTTGCATAATAAGTACAATTATATCATCTCTTTACCGAGAAATACAGGAGAAAGATGATCATTTTAGAAGGGGATCATAAAATAGCAAAAAGAAATAATATTTATTTCATAGTTGGGAAATAATTACTGGCTGGCTTTGATATAAAATTCTTCTTCCCTAAATCACAGAGGCGGAATGCAGGGCTCTGACGCCATGCTAAGCAGAAACAGCTGGAGCAGCTGAGACCTGAAGTCACCAAAGTTACCACTGAAACCCATGAAAGAGGACCCCTCTTAGAGGTTGTTGGGATAGCGGAAGGGGGTTAAAAATGAAAGAATAACTATTATTCCAGTAATTATAAATATCACAAAAATTCCATTAACCTTTGTAGATGGAGCACTCACTAGGGGTGACCCTAAATGGGGAGACACCAATAAAATGCTGCTCCTGCAAGACAGAAGGGAAGAGCAGCATGTGAGGAGAAAGAGGCTCAAGTTCACATACACACCAAACACCTCAGGGAAAAGGGGGTCTTACCTTCTGGCTTAAAAACATAGCGGCATGAGGAAATTGATAAACATGAAACATGGATAAAAAGCAAAGAAGCAAATAAGAAACAAATTTAAAGAGAAAGACATTCGTAAATCTTTGTAATTTGGACAATAGCCTTGAATACTAGTGATATTTGAGGGGACCCTGCAGCCAGCAATACTAATATTGTGACCGAGAGAAACAATAGAACATCTCAGTACATGCACAAAGTAAAAACACTGGGGAGCTTTGAACACTGAAAAGTCCCTAAGTACTTTATATACGCTATCTTTTTCTCACACACAAAAAAATTCATAAGAATTTTTTTCCATCTTAAAAATACAAAGATTATAATCTATAATAATAAAACCATAATATGCAAATCAACTGGTTTGCCATCCAGAAGTCCTTCTGGCAACATTTCGGATGCAGCTGGGTTTGCAGCCTCGAGATCAAGGCAGCCACTGTGGCTGTGAGGGATCGGGATTGAGGTGGCTGCTGCGGCTGCAAAGGTCTATTCTTGCACTAATTTCATGCATCAGGCCTCTAGTTATAAATAAGACCAGATCTAGAAAGAGTTTTGAGTTCTATCAGACCATGGCTGGATTATTTAACATAAATAACACAAATTCATTAGAAATTTGCACTTGCATGAAAATCACTACTGAGAGGATGGAATGAGCTTCCCTTTAGTGTGAGAGTCAGGACAGCTTTAATCCCTTCTGCTGGTGTTTTGGAAAATATTAGATGTCCAATAATGACTTTTGAGGGAATGCATTCTATGTGCTTGTCTAACCTTTTAGGAAGCATGATTAATACTTTATATTGTTTCGTTTAGCTTTTCTCAAACCTTTTGCATTTCTAAATCCTAATCATTTCACTTAAATATTATTTTGACACTAAAGGAACACTCAATGTCTGGAACAATTTGAAACACCTTTTGTCTAAACTTGTGAGTCTGATAATTAAGTGGACATTAGTAAAAAAGAACACTAGAATGAGAGTCAGAAAACCAGCTAGCGATTTTACTATTTGGCTTCTAATTTATGAGCAAAGCACTAGCTTTCCTTTAATATAAAAGGGGTTCCATGTTTCCCGTAGAATGCTTAATGGATGTAATCAAAATGGTATTTACATAAGAGAACCTGCATACTTCCGATATGGTATAAACGCACTGTGACACTATGACTTTCTAGTGGCCTGTTTGTTCCTGTGCCTGGTGGTCCCTGTGTAGACTTCCTCACACCACTGTCAGAAGGGGGACTCCTCAAGGGCCCTCCTTTCCCTGCAGCTGGTGCAGTCACCCAGAGCTAACAGTGGATCAGCTCCTCCTCTAGTCAATGTGTCCTGCTCTAAATTCTAATAAAGGACCAACAAGTGCTCTATAACAAAAGCTTTCACTTACACACTCTCCCTTTTGGAGTTTGAAAGGTGAACACCTACTTTGTCTTTAGAGCATGGTTAAAGTAAACATAGATCACTTGATTTTGCTTCTATTAGGCTATATCAAGATGTTACTTTAGTCATTTCTGTTATTGATAAAACATCCTGATGTGCATAAAATAGATATAATATTCATAAAATGTTTGAAATAGCATGTGTTCAAAAAATGAACATTGGTTGAATATTTTCTAAATGCCCATGGAACTCTAAAAAGGGACATTGCTCCTACCTGGTGGAATCCTCAGAATTCCTCATGCAGGAAAATAAAAAAAGATTGGAGGTTTAAAAATGTGTGCTAGTAAGACTAATATCAAAATAACTGAGAAGCACTTTGTTAATATCCAAAATAAAAATTTCCTTGAAATAACTTGAGAGAGTGGTGAGAAATATAAGGCTTACATTATTTGTGATATTTTCCCAGTAGCCAAAGTGTATTTGGATAGCTATGACTAAAACAATCTTACATAATAAAACAGTAACATGCAAATCAACCGAAGAGTGGAACGACTGGTCACTATGATGCTCACTGACCACCAGGGGGCAGAAGCTTTACATAGGAGCTGCCCCAATCACTGTGGATTGGGTTCTGCTGACCAACCTCTCAGTCCTTTCCCCTGGTGGGCAGGCTCTGATTGCCAGATGGCGAATGATGAACAAGGAACTGAGGGTGGGTGGTGGCAGGCATGGGCAGTGCTAGGCCAAGGCCCCCACCCCACCGGTAGCCCCACACACAGAGGGCGACCTGCGGCAGGGGACAGTGCTGGCGAGTGGGCGGGAATGGCCAACCACTTGATCCCTCTCCCCCACTCCAACAGGCAGGTTACGATCTCCCAATTACAAATGGGGAACCGGAGGTGGGTAGAGTCAGGGGGCAGGGCCAGCAAGAATTTCATGTGCCAGGCCTCTAGTTAAGAAATAATCCTAGTATTTTAAACACACACACACTCACACACACACACACACACACACACACACACACACACACACATGTTTTGGGAAAATACTTCAAAAATCTGAAGAGACTTCAATAAGTCCATTGGTAATAGACAAAAGCACAGGCATAACTTAGAAATTTTGCAGGTTTGGTTCCAGGCAACCACAATAAAGTGAGTATCTCAATAAAGCAAGTCATACTCTTTTTGCTGGGGGTGGGGGTGGGGGTCTTACCTTTAATTTATAAAAACAAACAAACAAGAAAACTATAAACTTCAATAAAGCAAAGCACAATAAAACCAGGTGTGCTTTTATGTTTCCAAATAAGTTCATATAAACAAACTATGCTTGTATATCCATACAAAAATTATTTAACAATCTGGAATCTAATAAAGTTTGATATTTGATTGTACTCCTACTTGATAATCATCAGAGAAGTTTTATATTGACCCTTTCTATCTAATTCTACTGAAAACAACCTTAGTCACTAAGGGCAATGTAATGGTTTATTTTATGTGTCAACTTTACTAGACCATGATGTCCAGATATTTGGCCAAACACTCTGTATGCTTCTGTAAGATGATTTTGGATGAGATTACCATTTAATCTGTAGATTTTAAATGAAGCAGATCACCTCCAATGTGTGATGATGCTCACTCAAACAGCTGTGAGTCTGAATAAACCAAAGACTGACCTCTTAAGTAAGAGGGGATTCTACCAGTGGACTACCTGTGGACTCAACCTGAAACTCTTCCCTGAGTCTTCAGCCTGCCTGCCCATCTCATTAGATTTTGGCCTCACCCAGACTTTAAAGCCACAAGAGTCAATTCCTTAAAGTAAATCTCTATATACACATGCATCCTATTGGTCACTTTTCTTTAGGGGATCCTAGTACAGACCACATTTTCCCAGACCTCTGATTTCATGATTTCTTCCAGACCTCTACCAGATGGATAAATGGAAGATACATCGTGGATATATGAGTACATGACTTATTATCTACATTAACTTGTCTAGAGTAGGAAGACAGAAAAAATAGGTCAGCAGATACCAAAAGCTTTTTGTACCTAAATGGCATTTGTCCACATTATAATTTCATTTTCTGAAACACAATTCCTCCCACACACGTTTTTAGACCATCCTTCAAAGTCAAGCCAACTGAACCACATACATGGTCACACTCTGTACTGTTATTGCTATTCATCTAACTTACATATGTTTAGAGTTCCTTAATTTAAAAAAAAATGTTTTTTATTTTTTAATTCCCTCCCCCATTATAATATATTACTGATAAGGCAAGTGTTTCATGTTAGAGCAGGAGGATGTAATGAATATTCTACTTTGGCTAATTTCCAACCATATTCTTGGCTGGCTCATTCTTGTGGTTTAAATCTTTCACAATTCTGCAGGTGTTCTCTACTTGTTTTTTTTTTTTTCTTACTTGATTTGGTGGAACTGTTTAGCTACTCATACCTAGCTTAATATCTTTTATTTCTACCAGCTCACTTTGAAACTTTTTCTATCATCTGTACAGCATAACAGTCTGCCTTCTAGTCAACATTTTCCAGACAATATATTATTACCACAGCTTTCCTGAAAGGTTTTATTGGGAATTATAATAGTTAATTCATCCTTGCCTTTCTTTCTGACTCTCTCTTGCCAGCAAGAATATTTGAGTAGAATACCTGTTTTCCACCCTGAAAAGGTCTAAGAATTAAAATTAAAAATACAGTACCTATGTCTTTATTAAAATTTTACATTAGAAACTTTTTAAGGGATATTTACATTTATCTTTAATATTTAGGTGAAATATCTGCCTACTTTTGTGCCTATAACCAGGCTAGTCTGCTGGCGATGACAAGGCAGACAGCCTATAAAAATGAGCTTTGGGTACAGAGTCTTGTTTTATGGAAAATAGTTGCCTGCTTCCCTCTTTCCCTCCCTGATTCATAAGGCAATGCTCAACTGCTGAGCCATACCAGCTGTGCAGGAAAAACATATTTTAAAGTTTTCTTAAGAGAGAGACAAAGGAAAAAAAAGGTTAAGAAACACTGGTTTAAGCTCTTTTCAGTGTGTGAGTCATGACCAATATGTTATTGATTTATTGGAATTACAAGAAACCTATCACAAGTAACAGGGGATATATTTGAGATTTGATTAGAAAGAAATGCACTTTAATATGTAATAAATAGACCAATCAGAGAAGTCACAAGTGTTTTCTAAGCAGACAAGACTCAATTTTTGGACTTCTTCTTTTAGAGCTGGTAATGATTTTATTTTCTTCTCTGTACACAAAAAAGAAAGCAAAAGATATAGCTATAAAACTTGTTTCCTTTACATTTCCCCCAGATTTAACACACTCAACATAGTACAGAGCACATTGTATATCCGCGGCACTTAAAGGAGTTATCAAATTCACCAAATTCAATAGAAGTTTTTATTTTTCCTACATTTCCTATCCTCATGTTGTCAATCATCTGCTAGTACAGTAAGAAATCTAGTTTTAACCCTAAGTCTCTATTGCTGTTTTCCTATTGTTTCTTTAGAAGTTAGACATCTTCTCTGCCAGATCTGATATATAGCTCTGTCCATTGGAGTAGTTTGTCTTTAGGCTCTTGTTTTATTAATTTTGTTAACTTTTTTATAGTTACCCCTGAACCTGATATTTTTAATCCATTGTTAACAATGTTTATGGACTATAAAACAGGAGCCATTCCAGAATTAAAATAACTTATTATAGTAAAACAATGTTAAAACTGATATTATAAATTATCTTTAATACTTTGAACAAGTTGATAAATCAAAGATTACCTGAAAAATCATCAAACTCCTTTCTATTTAAAGTGTCTAAGTTAAGCTACATGCATCCTAAATTTTTTTATGTATTCTCTTTATTATAATCTTACCAGGATCTAACAGAGTGTCTGGAAAATTGTAAGACATAAATGTGTTGATTGAAATACGGAATGATTTAAGAATTTAGATTTCCTTTATTTCTGGCCAGAAGTTCTTAGAAACTATGCATTTTTTTTTCAATTCACCAAAAGTCATTATTCTACATTTATTTAACTGGCTCTAAATGGGAGATTGAAGAAGGATCATAATTTAAAACAGAAAATATAATTGTAACAATATGTAGTTTACAAAGATTTTCATTTACAATACTGTCATCGGAGGGAGAAGGTTAATTTTAGTGCTCTTCACTTGCATAATTTTTCATTTAATTTCTGTATTGTGTTTCTTAAAGAAAACCCCTAACTTGCATGTGCTTCAGTCCCCACAGAACCTGGATCAGATCCATGCCTTATCACAGTAGCGACGGCCTCTTAGGTTGTTTTATGGCTCAGTCCTGAAAAAATGCTGGCCTACTTGGCATGCTGCCAAACTGACCTTTCTTCTTGCCTTTTCCCTCACAAACTCACCCTACACACTCCTCAGAGTTCTTTATGCCATTTCTCAGAAATACTCAATTCTTTTCTGAGCCCATAAAATTAAGGGCTCAAACCTGTACTTTGATGCACCTAAAAATGGCCATAACCTTCCCTTCATCTTTCTGTTAATCTTCATTCATAATCCACTTAACTGGGCCACTCTTCCCTCCACTGTGGTTTATATATGCACACAGTTTCTTTTCTCATTCTCTTTCCTTTCTCTGAAATGTCTTCTAGATGTTGTATTCTAAGCTCCCTGGTAAGGAATGAGAGGTGACAGGGTAGAAACCGAAGAGGGGATAGAAGGATGCGAAGTCCAGGTGCTCCAGGATTTAGCACCATTCGCATTCTCCACAGTGATCCTGTGGCAGCTTGCATGGCATTTGCCTGAGAAATCTTCACTTTTCGTGTGGTTGGCATGTTCACCTCAGATTTATTGATGCTGGTCATGGGACAAGGAGTTAAGCATCAGGACCGCTAATAAAGGCTGCATCCATGTTTATGGACAGATGGTCATAAGATGCAAATAACCCAAGAGAAAGACACAGATATTTATTACTCAACAATGTAAGTGTTAATGTCAAAGAGATATACTTGCTTTTATTTGATTTCACTGCATGATCTACTGTTGTGTTGTGAAGAAAAGGGAACACAGTTGGAAAGAAATTACAAAATATTGACTGGAAAAAGGTATTTCCTGTAGTTACATACTATATTTTAGATAAATGTGAGGTTTAAGGAATTACATTGTATGTTTCTCATATAATGTTTTAGATTCCAAATGATCACAATATATTAATTTCCATCAGAGTTTATTTATCTTCCTTTAGGTTATTCTAGAATCAAAATATATAACAAGCATTGGAAAATAAGTTATTGTACAAGTAATAATGCCATCCACCTTCCCAAATCAGCCTATAAAAATCCTTCCATTACCAGTATGCTATCTCAACACCTTTGTCTTTTAGAATTTCCTGAGTCCCCACTTAAATGCTATTTGTTGTTCTCTCTTGGCCTTCCCTTCTACCATTTCACTTTCTTTTAAATTTCAATATTTCTACATTATTTCCATCAAATCTGTGAAGACAGTACTCCAAAGAAAGCATGTTTTATACAATGTATATTCTGAAGATCTATCAGGTGTAGATTCAGTATACAGGGAGATATTTAACAACCTTTCTTTTAAAATCTGCTTCTGTTGAGAGTATTTTCCCCCAAAATGTCTGCTGATCCTTCATGTTATTGTATTGATTTCAGAGCAGTTAAGAGTCATTGACTTCCAAAGTCTTCGGGGAAGCAGATGTTGTATTTCTTATCCTCTATGTCACTGGCAGTTAATTCCTGTAATCACCTTCCATTTATCAGTACCCATAATTCCTTAACTTTATGCACTTCTTCAGACTAAAGCATAAATGTATATACATTTATAAATAATATAATATATAGATATACAATTTAATATAAATATTTATTACAAATGCAATATGTTATATTCAATGTTTGGATGTGTTGAATATTGAGAGGAACTCTAGAGATTTTTAATGGCTTTTGTTTTTGCATATTCCTAAAACTTGGCATTGTCACTTCCTGTGTTTCTTCCAATATTATTTCTTACTCTCCAAATTGTTCAATTGCTCTTTTTCTGATATGAAGCTCAATGTTTTCTCCCACTTTATTTGTCTACAAATATTTCTAAGCTAGTCTCACTCCTTGCTGTTACTTCACAGTTAACAGTGGTGTCAGTGAGACAGTTTCCAATCTGTGATTGTCTGTGAATATCATTAACCTGGTGTTATTTACCCTCCTTTAGCTCACTAATGAAGATCCTGGGTAGGTTGGTCTATAGATCACTTATCTAGAGATAACATGATGAAAGTTGCCATTTTTCCATAGCTTTCATTTTTGGTCCTTGGATTATATTACAGCTTGCATCTAAACTTGAGAAGCAAATGTCCTTGTGGCAACATCATACCTTTAATTTATAGCATATCTGGTTCTTTTGATCCCATAGCAAATTGTCAGTTGTATTCAACAGCATTTTTTTTCTTCATGTTCCAATGGTCATTATTTTTTGAGATGGTATTAGTGCAATTCCAGGAATATGTTACCTTATTGCATTAGGTTTGTTTGCACAGGATATGAGTGTCTTGGGTATGGCAAACACAAGGCCAAATTTTATTGTTTGTGTTTCTATCCATAGGATAAATGGTGTTCTCACAAGCCATTGCTCGTTTATACTTCTGTGCTTTTACCATTTTACGCCCTTTACTTCATCTGGACCTCTTCTCTTTTGCGTTTATCAAATTCCTTCTTACATAGTTCTCAGATCATTTTTCCATTTCCCCCAGAAAATTACTTGTTTTCTTTGTATTCCCAATGTCTCTGTATTCCAATGATAACTCTATTACCACACTAATCATGTAATAGGGCACCTCTCTTATTTACATATCTATTATTGCTCTGGGCTGTGAACATCTGGAGGGCAGAAATCTTGTCATAGTCATCATTATTCCTTGGTGTTTAGCATAAATATGACACTCAATAAATGTTTGCTGACAGAATGAGTAAATTAATGGCCTTAATTTGAATAAATCAACCTTTTGTGTATATTTACATCAGAAAGGCCCTTCACCAAATTTGTTTTATTTATTAACACTTTATTAGAAAATGACAAGTTGCCTTTTCTTCTCTACATAGTTTCAGTGCTTTTAATTGTTCGTAAAATGAGCAGAAAGCAAATAATGCACAGTCAATTACTGTTATTATTTTAAACACTGAGACCCTTACGTAATAATAACTAGTTTTGAAGAATGGGAAACAAATGTCAAGAAAATGAGCTTTTTTAACCCTTCCTTAATATATTCTGATTTTAAAAAATTATTTAATATTAAAAACATAATTTAATTGATATTAAACCCCCTCTTAATGCCCTAAATATCTAACTGTTTTATTTGTATTTGATTTATTGAATTATACTATTTAATAATATAGGTTTCAGGTATACTTTCCCTTTTTCTATCTACCACAGCCCTCTCCTTCCCTCTGTTAATCACCATACTGTTATTTGTATTTATGGGTTGTTTTTACTTAATCCCTTCACCTTTTATACCCAGCCCTTCAACCCCTTCCCTTCCCTCTGACAGCTCTCAGTCTGCAGTCTGTTCTCTGTATCCATGAGTCTATTTCTATTTTGTTTGATAGTTTATTCTGTTCATTAGATCCCACACATAAGTGAAATCTTATTGTACTTGTCTTCCTCTGACTGGCTTACTTCACTTAGCATAGTAATCTGCAGGCCCATCTATGTACTCACAAATGTAAGACTTCCTTCTTTTTTATGGCTAAGTATTACTCCATGTGTAAATGCACCACAGCTTGTTTTCTCCATTCATCAACTGATGGGCACTTGGGCTGCTTCCAAATCTTGGCTATTGTAAATAACACTGTAGTGAACTTAGGACTGCATATGTTTTGTTGAATTAGCATTTTGAGTTTCTTAGGATACATTTCCAGAAGTGGAACCTCTGGGTCATAAGGCAGTTCCATTTTTAATTTTTTGAGAAAATTCCATATTCTTTTCCACAATGGTTGTACCAATCTGCATTCCATCAATAGTGCACTAGTGTTTCCTTTTTTCCACAACTTCACCAACACTCGTTGTTTGTTGATTTATTGATGATAGCCATTCTGACAGGTGTGAGGTGATATCACATTGCACTGTTAACTTGCATTTCTCTGATGATTAATGACACTGAGCATCTTCTCATATGTCTATTGGCCATCCTTACATTTTCTTCGGAGAAGTGTAGATGTAGGTCCTTTTTTTCAACTGGAGTTTTTGAGGTTTTTTGGGTGTTTTTGTGTGTGTGTGTGTGTTGAATTGTATAAGTTCTTTATAAATTTTGGATATTAACCTCTTGTCAGATATATCTTGGTAAGTATGCTATCCCATTCAGTGGGTTATCTTCATTTTGTTAATGGTTTCATTTGCTGGGTAAAAATATTTATTTATTTAATTATTTATTTAATTATTTATTTATGTATTTTAATTTTTATGGAAATTATAGCATTTTTATTCTTTTTAAATTTTTTTTCAATTAGAGTTTACATTAAACATTATTTAGCATTAGTTTCAGGTGTTCAGCCTAGTGGCCATAAAATGTTTATTCTGAAGTATTTTGCTTCAAGAAAAGCAGAACATTCTAAGTAAAGTTAATAAATTATTAACTTTTACAACAGTAATGAGCACACCTGAATTAGTTTTTCTAATTGTGTACTTATTACAAATGTGCATATATATCTAATTCTATCTATCTATCTATCTATCTAATTATATAGGTAGTTATTCTTAAAAAATGGAACATTGAAAGTGTTTAATGTAATATTAATTTTTCACCATTATACCTTAATAGGGAAAAGATAAAATAAAATAAAATGTATCTTTAATTATATAATTCCATGACCAGGTAGTCTTGTATATTTATGTAAGGTTAATCTGATTAAGACTTTTAAGTTTCAGGAAATATAAGTCTAAACTCAATCATTAACTTAAGAAAGATAAAGACACTGAACCCTACTGAGTTGCAGATTCTAAAACTGTCCCTTAAAACCTAATACTGACTGTCTCTCTTTCTATAGTCAAAAGCTATCTAGATCCCTCTTTAGTTTAATCTTCAGAAAAAAGGTGGGGCCCATCTATTTATGAATATTTAGCTTCTCTCTCTCATAAGAGCAAGTTTGCTTATCATCATTTTTCTTTAATGGTTTAGAAAAAATAATGATAATAATAATAATCATCATCATCATCATCTACACTAATAAAAGACAAACATACAAATTGATCGTACCTTTGCTATGCCTTAAGCCACGCCCACCAGCCAATCAGAGTGGCTATATGCAAATTAACCCAACCAAGATGGTGGCTGGCAGCCACGGAGCTGGAGCAAGCAAGAGGCTTGGTTGCCCCAATGATGGAGGAAGCCAAGCTTCCTGCATGCCGCAGCGGCTCTGAGCTCCACTCAAAGCAACAAAGTTTCAATTATAGAAGGTAAATAAATCCAAGAATAAAAAAAGAAAAAAGAAAAAAAAGGCTGGAAGCTTTCATTGACAGGGGGGCTTGGCCAGCCTGAAAATGGCCCTCAGCCCCTCACCCAGACTGGCCAGGCACCCCAGTGGGGACCCCCACCTTGAAGTGGGTGTAACCAGCCTACAAACAGCCATCAGCCCCTCACCCAGGCTGGCCAGGCACCCCAATGGGGACCCCCACTCTGAAGTGGGTGTAACCAGCCTGCAAACAGCCATCAGCCCCTCACCCAGGCTGGCCAGGCACCCCAGTGGGGACCCCCATTCTGAAGGGGGTGTGACCAGCCTGCAAACACTCATCAGCCCCTCACTCAGGCTGGCCAGGCACCCCAGTGGGACCCCCACCCTGATCCGGGACACCCTTCAGGGCAAACCAGTTAGCCCCCACCCATGCACCAGGCCTCTATCCTATATAATAAAAGGGTAATATGCAAACTGACCCTAACAGCAGAACAACTGGGAATGATTGGTCACTATGACACACACTGACCACCAGGGGGCAGACGCTCAATGCAGGAGCTTCCTCCTGGTGGTCAGTGTGCTCCCCCACAAGCCAGGCTGATTGCTGCCAGTACAGCGGTGGTGGTGGGAGCCTCTCCTGCCTCCTCAGCAGCACTAAGGATGTCAGACTGCAGCTTAGGCCTGCTCCCCCCTGGCAAGTGGACATCCCCCAGGATGCCCGGGCTGCCAGAGGGATGTCTGATTGCCAGCTTAGGCCCAATCCCCGGGGGAGCGGGCCTAAGCCACCTGGTGGTCATCCCCTGAGGGGTCCCAGACTGTGAGAGGGCACAGGTGGGGCTCAGGGACACCCCCCCCCCCCCCGAGTGCACAAATTTTTGTGCACCGGGCCTCTAGTAATAATAATAATAATGAGAAAACTTTAGACTTTTTTTGCAGCCAACACACAAGTTACTCCCTTATGCAGAAATTTCAAAGAGAATTCCTGAGAACAAGATGTTAAACAAATGAGAGGAAGGAAGAAATCAAAAAATATTTTGAAACAATTTATGAAAATGAGAATACAACAAACCAAAATCTATGAAACACAGCAAAAAAAAATATCCCGAAGAGAGAGACATTCACAGCATTACAGGCCTAATTCAAAAAACAAAATCTTAAATATACAATCTATCTTTACACTTAAAGGAACTGGAAAAAGAACAACAAACAAAACCCAAAGTGACTACAAGAAATGAAATAATACAGATAAGACCAGAATTAAACAATATGATCTAAAACACACTCTTCCATTCTTTTGATAGGGACAAAGGACTGAAGATGAAGCTAATTATCAATCATGCTCATAAGATGAAGCCTCCATAAAAGCCCCAAATATACAGGGTTCTGAGAGCTTTCAGGTGAGTGAATTCATCCACATTCTGGGAGAGTAGCACATCCCAATTCCAGGGAATCTCTGATTTGTAGCCCAGTCAGACTACAGTAACCCAGGGATCTATGATTTGCAATTGGCGTCTGAATTGTGGGCAGTCTCATGAGAGTGAGCCCCTAACCTGTGGCACGTGAAGCTACTTTTATGTAGGTAGTGCCAGAATTGAGTTAAATTGTAGGTGTCAGAGAATTGATTGAAGGCGGAAAACCCCACACATACCAGGTATCATAAGGGTTGTGAGTGTGGTAAAGGAGAAACACAGGAGGGAGGGCTGTTTTTTTTCCAACTCATAAACATATAATATATGCATATTATATAGACATATAAACAATTATTATCTAGTGGGCAAAAAGACAGTTATTAGACATGTCTTGTACTTTTTTTTTTTTTTTTTCCGATGCAAAAGCATAAGAGTCTTTATTCGAGCTAGCTCGGCTCCCCCACCTTGCCGACACAGCAGCAGGAAGCAGAGAGAGCGACATGTCTTGTACTTTTAATGAAGCCAGGTTTTCTGTCTTTTTATTACTCCAATAATATCTTTTGTGGAAAACTCACCAGAGGAAAATAAACAATACCCTAAACAAGTTTCATTAATAATATAATAGATATCAGACAAAGAATCAGGGAAATTAACTGTGAGACACAGAACTGTTTCTGTAGCAACCTGCAGGAGCCAATCTGAAGGTAAAGGGTATTGTGGTGTCTGTCTCCTTATATTCTCTTTTAAAAATTACAGACAACCTAACAACTTCCAGGAAGAAAGTCTAATATCAATTGCTAATTAATTTAACATATTGGTATATTGCTCTATGGCAGTGGTTCTCAACCTTCTGGCCCTTTAAATACAGTTCCTCATGTTGTGACCCAACCATAAAATTATTTTCGTTGCTACTTCGTAACTATAATGTCACCACTGTTATGAATCGTAATGTAAATATCTGATATGCAGGATGGTCTTAGGAGACCCCTGTGAAAGGGTCATTCGACCGCCAAAGAGGTCACGACCCACAGGTTGAGAACTGCTGCTCTATGGGATCACAATTTATGTGCCTACTATTGGTCGAACTTTGATAAAACAAAGACAGGCTTTTCTTGTACAGCATTGATATGTGGAACAGTGTTTGTGGATAAAAGGGAATGGGATATACAAAATAACTAGAGGCCCATTGCTCGAAGAGATTCATGCAATAGGCCTTCCTTCCCCTGGCTGCTGGCACCGGTTTTCCTCCGGCACCCGGAACCCAGGCCTTTGCTCTTCAGCCTTCAGTCCTCACTGCTCCAGCCAGAGCCTTCAGTCCTCGCTGCTCCAGCTGGAGTCTTCAGTTCTTGCTGCTCCAGCCAGAGCCTTCAGTCTTCGCTTCACGCCTGCATATGCAAATTAACCGCCATCTTTGTTGGGTTAATTTGCATACTCTCCTGATTGGCTGGTGAGTGTAGTGGAGGGACAGTCAATTTACATGTGTGTCTATTATTAAGAAAGATGGTAATGCTTACTTTATAAATAGAAATATCCTGAGATTTCAATGAATCTAAAGGGAAGAGAAAATAGTGTTATTAAACCAAAGTATGTTTTATAATCAAATGGAAAAAAATAGTTGTCTCTTGTTTGGCTGTAATACTCTTAACTCCTATGTTATAGCACATAAGTGGGGCCTGGCTGCACCTCACTTGTTAATTCTACCTTGAATTAATAAATATCCTGTTTGACAGTGTAGAACTCTCCCTCTAATGAATAGAATGCACGAAAGCTCAAAAATATTATTTAAAATTTACTTTAACTGCACAGTAACCAAATAGCAGATTTTGGTGTAAAAGACCTATGATTGATTGCAATTTAATTTCAGTTAAGTTCATTTCAATGATACCATGTTTTTCAATAAAAATGAATACTACAGATATTTTTTCCTAAAGGATTCTAAACCTGTGCATGTGAAGCCTTCTCAAACACTTGCCTAATTTTTTCTTTGTTCATTCCTATGTGCATTCAATAGTTAGCAATTTAACAATCTGATGGTATTTACACCAATGTAAAAACATCTATGGTATTTGGAAGCTTGGATTCACAAAAGCATACCTGCATAAGGCAAATATTCTCTTCTACAAACATTTCCTGCGTACTTACAATGTGTCAGACAATGTTCTAGGTTCCAGGAATGGAATAATGTTCTAAAGAGAAAGAAGCCCGCCCACTTGGAATTTGCCTTAAATCTCTTTCTTTGCTTATAGTACTTGCAGTGCCAAAAAAGGATAGCATCTAGGTTTCTCACTTGCAGCTTTATATTGCTGTCTGTTCTAACTTTACTAATAAAAGTTTTATTTAGAGTTCAATAATCCTAGGCATAAACAGCTAATATATCTCTGTTTCACAGAAAAAATATTCCTCTAATGAAGTCAAATTTTGACCATGTAAGAATATTTAGACTTTAGACTTAGTTCTATACTTCCTGATGGAAAATGGAAAATGGTTCTAAAATATAAAACATTAACTGATCTTACGTATAAAATGGTTTTACTTATGAAAGCTATTTCTCCATAGTGGGCTATACTCATTCTATTTCCTTTCTAGAGGGACAGCCATCCATTAATTCCTTGGTACTATTTAATATGATATTTGATATGCTATAGGAAGCCTTGAGAAATGTTCTGAATAAGACTGCCTTTTAAAATAAACCAGCATTTTCTACCTTTAAATTTAATTTCTCCAAATCCACTCATTCTTTTCCTAAATTCTTTGAACATCATTATAACCATTGTTTTGAACTCTGTATCTGGCAAATTGCTCACCTCCGTTTCATTTAGTTCTTTGTCTGGAGATTTCTCCTCTTCTATTACTTGAGGCATGTTTCTTTGTCTTGACATTTTGACTGCCCCTTTGTGTTTGTGTCAATGTATTAGTAGATCTATGACTTGCAGGCTTGGTAGGATGGATTAATGTAGCAGGTGTCCTGTGGGACCCAGTGGCACAGTCTTCTTGATCACCTAAGCTGTGTGCGCCAGAAACATTTATTGTGTAGGTTGCATGAGCCTTCCTATTGTAATTGAGTCTTTATTGTTGTTGGCCCATTTATGCATAGGTTTGACCCTCAGACTGGCTGACAGTGAGGATTGATTTAGACTACAGTGTATGAGCTGCTGTTTGGATGCTGACCACACAAAATGGAATTCGCCTCAGAAGGGTCTATTGCCTGCTGAGATCTCCCTTTGTATCTGTTGTTTATGGATCTAATAGCATCCAGCTCTGATGCTGTCTGAGCTTGCCACTCAGTGTGTTGGTCCTGAATTCTCTTGGGAGGATCTCTGGTGCAGGCCAATGTCAGACTCTGTCTGTGACTGGCCCTGAGCAACTACTTGGAGCTACAAAGCACTCCACACTTTGTAGCTGTCTCTGCTGGTCCTGGTTGTGTGTGGGAAGGACACAGCCACATGTCAAGTCTGGTTTACACCAGTACTGATCCCAGGGTAGGTCAGCAAAAGGCCCAAAGCTTTCTGAGATCTGACTCTTCCTGGCTCTGCTTGCCAGCTGCCTGCTAGGCTGAGTCACTGAAAGAGCCTCTGCTGGGACAGGAGTTGTTGAATGAGGTAGTATCTCAGTGTGTCACCAAATAGGAGTGGGTAGTGTTCACTACATTGATACAGATTCAAACTCAGGGCCAGTGCTGGGTCTGAGGCCACTTAACAGCAGCCCCAGGGTATACCAAGGCTAGCTGACACCAGCTGGGACCCTGCAGAACTTTGTGGTGAGGCAACATCTGAGAGAATTGTCAGAGTGAGTCCAGCAGAGTTACCAGGACTAAAGAGACCAAGTTTGGGACATGTACAAGGAGGGCTCTGCACAGGTCCAGCATGTGAGGTAAAAATGACCTTGGTCCTAGAGCCACGCAGCTCAGTCCATATCCGCAGACCTGCCAGAGAGCCTAAGCTCAGCCAGGTGCTGCCACAGGAGTCCAGAAGGTGGTGCCAGTGGATCTCCTGTGAGGGGGTGACCCTGGTCAGGCTCACAGAAGGTGGAGGGAATGGCTCCCTCTCCAGAGCTACACAATTCAGTCACTGACACCTTCTGAGTTTGCTCAGACCTCTGCATTCTGGATCCAGGCAGCTGTCTCATTCACAGGGTGTGAGCATCACAGGACATGTGACAGGGAGTTCAGAGTGTCAGGCTATTGCATTTCCCTAGGCTGATGCTATATGGAGGGGAGTACTTGACCCAAGAAAAATGGTGTCTGGTGAGGAAGAGGGACTCATACAGGAACCTGGTTGCTGTCCTTTCTGTTGTCTTCCCAGGGCCACAAAACTCAGTCTCTCTTTACATGACTCTCAACTGCCTTGTCATCCCTTTGCCAGAACCCAAGGTGTGGGCTGTGAATAAGATTTTTGCTCTGGCCCTTTAAGAGGGCACCTGTATCTCTAGCCATCTGGCACCTCTACCTGGCAGACAGAATCCCCACTGATTTTCACAACTAGATGTCTTGTAGGCACCTCTCTCTGACTCTGGCGCTCTGGGATGGGGAGCCTGGTGTGAGGTTGAAACCTCTCACTACTCGGGGCGTCTTTGCAGCTGAGATAACCTCTGGATTCTCAGATGCTGCAGACGGGTGCAGGTCCAGCCTTTTCACATGTCGGCCCTTCCTACCAATCTCAATGTGGCTTCTTCCGTAAATCCTTGGTTATAAGGTTTCTGTACAGCTAGTCTTCAGTTGGTTATTCAGGTTGTTTGTTCTGTATTTTAGTTGTAATTCCAGTGTGGTCCTGGGAAAAGGTGAGTATAACTTTCACTGACTCCACCACTTTCTTGGATCCTCTGGAGTAGGCATGCTGAACTGTCCTAGACAGCCACTGTAGCTCTACTATCCCAGGAGACTGTTCAGGGGATGCAGTGATGTACAACAGTGATTGCCAAAAAATACTAATGCCTGGTTTCCATCCCTGGACACTTTGATTTCATTGTTAAGAGGTGCAATCTGGGCTTTCAGAATTTTCAAAGCTTCCCAGCTGGTTCTACTGTATCACAACCAAGCAAAGACTTTAACATACAGTGTGACATGAATGGCAAGAAAATTAATATTACCTCTGGCAATACTTTATTAATATTATCATTAGACACTGATCAGAAAGCAAAATACAGGTATTAAAAAAAACCGAAAGCAAAACAAAAATAAATGAAATTGATTGGTGTATATACAAAGTCTTTTTGTGATAAAACAGTTTTTAAATTTCTTTTATAAAAGTAAGCTAAAAGAAAAGTAAAAGCTTAAAAAATGAATCAAACAATATAAACCTGAAACTTTGATATCAGTTGAATTTTACTAGACTCTGTTATCCTATTTGAGTCACAGACAATTCTCTTTGGTGCTTCCATTTAGGTGGTTACACAAAAGCTTTCAGGAATATGGCTGTTTCTACTTATGATTCATTTTTTCATGAGCCTTTGAAGTTTTCTATAGTGATTACTGACTCATCTGTGGTTTTATAGAGAAGAAAATAGGTATTTAAGGAAGACAGGCAATGCTCAGCAGTTATTTCTATAATATTTCCAAACTGTTTTACCTGAAGGCAGAGATAAGGATTTCTTAAGCTCTCAAGATTTTTTTAAGCCACATGGTTCTGTTGTTAAGCCTATGTAGTAGTAAAAACTGCTTATAATGAATATACAGCTGATGAAATATTAGGCACAATTTCAAGTTAGAGTGGGCTCCCTTTATTTCTACTTTTCCATCCTTCATTTGCGACTTGCTTTAGGCAAAGGGCATGTGGTTGCTAATTTTAGTTTGTCATTAGTTGAGTTTCCTGAGGTCAGATAGCTTTGGTGACTGGAAGAATGTGCATTTGTTAGGCAAAACAGAGGGGTTATTTTTCACAATGATTGTTAGTCTTTATGTAGTTATCCTGGGGAGAAGATTTATAAATATTTTCACATAATTGATTACAGTAAGTAGATAAGGCAAATCGGAATTTTCAGAGCATGAATGTAACTAATTTGAGCCTACCTATTCTGGTTTGAAAAAGTCAGCTCAATTTTTTCCAGTCATTTAGATTTTTTTTTAACAAGAGAGCATTTGGTTGTTTAAACATCACAATAATGTGTATATTATATTACATAAAATATATTTTTCATATTTAATTTTATACACAAATGTATAGAGTCATACATAAAACCCAAGCAAGTTTAATTTTCCATACACAAAATAAATACCTCAGTAGAAAGGCTAAAGATTATTTTACTCTTGTGTGCTATGTTCATATGTGGAAAAGAACCTTTTGATTCACTGCTAAGATTTTCAACAGTTTTACCAATTAGTATCAAATAAAAAAGAGAATATTTTTCTAGTAGGAGTTTAATTGTAATTTAGCTTATATAATTCAGATTTACCAATAAGTCTTAATTTTTGGTGTTTCCACCAAACTGAAGTTATTTTAAACCATTGATTGACTTTCTAGTCAACAAGGGTGCAGTTGTGTGTGTGTGTGTGTGTGTGTGTGTGTGTCTTACAAGATTAAAAATAAATATCTGAATAAAAATATGATAAATAAGTTAGCAGAGCATTATTATTTTTTCTTATAAAACTTATGTGATAACTATAAAGCCTGTTCTTTAATTTGCAAAGTTTGATGTGCACATAAATGAAAATGGTATAATCTTTCAACCAAGTAAAATCTAACAGAATGATCTCTAACAAACCCCAAGAATCCTGAATAATGTTTCAGTCATTATTCTACTACTGATTTACTAGTTGACCTAGTAAGAGCATTAATAATTCTTAGAACCTAGTTCTGATAATCTTGAAGAGGAAAGTCCTTGTTCTTTTGTTTTCATACTATTTCCTGGCTCAAAGCACCTGGAGAGTCCATTCCTGAGGGCTTTTAGTCTCTCTCTCTCTCTCTCTCTCTCTCTCTCTCTCTCTCTCACACACACACACACACACACACACACACACACACAGATAATGCAATTAACCTTCACCCCATGCTATGCAAGGATGGTCACTGCCAAGTTTGTGACCCATAAGTGGTGAATTAATATCTCTTTCAATTCTAAAAAAATATTTTTGTTTTCTAAGTTACTCTGGTATCATCTTATATCAATGCATTAACTCCTTCAGCAACATGGATATAGGAAGCACCAACTAAGGAGAGGCATTTCACCAGGTATCTGAAGAGGGGATGCTGAAGGTGAAGCAGCAATACTGGACCCAGCATCCGAGCCTGTTACTGTGGAAGTCCTGTAATTAGAATCTTTTGGTGGAATTGGAATTGTCTTGAGATGGGCAAGAAAGAAAACTAAGGGTCAAAGAGAGAAGCAGGGCCAAAATCTATTTTGTAGGAGAGCTAGTTTTACCCAAGTATAACAAAGACTGGAAGCCATTTTGGCCCCGAAATACTTTAGCATAAAGGTTAAATTTTGGGAATAGTTGTGAAGCATTTAAATGTGACCCAATAAAAGATGTGAACTGAGATGCTTAGCATATGGTGTGTTGTGCTGACATCTAGGTCACCAAATCATGTCTGTGTCAGTGCACAAGCATCCATAGGAAGTGTGGGATCAGTTTTCAACAGAGACAGCAAATGGCAGTGATTAAAACAACTGGCTCATTGAGACCTCCCATCAACTCTCACACAATGCATTTGTCCCCAGTTCCTTTTTCTTCCATTCTTACCTGCAGACTAGATTCCACAGCCCCTCGATACAATCATTTCCTTGTAAAAACCTCTCTCTCCTTTCTACCTTCTTTGTAATCACAGGGACTGGTTATCGGTACAAATATCACAACTTTGCTTAGAGTGTCAGCTTGAATTCTTTATTGCACACTCAATGGGGCAGGCAACACTTCAAGACACTATTATCATTACTTTAGTGAGTTAACGTTCTCCACTTTGGAAACAAGTATGTTATACCTACCTTTCTTTTGTCAAACTACTAGCACTGCCTCTTATTTCACTTTTGTCTGATGACCACACTCATATTTTATAGGTATAATGGAAACCAATAGAAAACACTGTCATGTTCCATCACCATGGCCTTCACATCGAGGATGAATGAAGCCTTTGTGCCCCAAAGTCCTCTCTTCTTCAGATCTTACCTAATCATTACCTCCTCTTATCTCCTGGAAAGAACAGCAGGCATTCTTTCCTTCTGTATTTCAAAAACTCCACACCTACTCAATATGTTATAATAATGGTTAGAGACATAAAAAATCATCCATCTTTTATAAAATTTCTCATAACCCATATTTCCATTCTGCTACTACCCAGTTCATCTATTTTCTTTAAAATATAACGTATACTCTGTACTCACTGTCTCTCTTTCCATATATCCCCATCTCACCACTTCATGGAAATTTATTTTTTGAAGTAGCTAATGGCCACAAATGTTGTTTATCTGTTGAACACATCTTTGTTCTCATCTTTATGAAGTTTCTGATAAACTTTAAAACAATTTGGTACTTGCTCCTTATTAAAATACTAGAGGCTTGGTACACAGAATTCATGCATTGGGGGGGATGGAGGGTGTCCCCTCAGCCCAGCTTGCAACCTCTCACAATCCAGGACTGCTGGCTCCTAACTGCTTGCCTTCCTGCCTGCCTGATTGCCCCTAACCACTTGCCTGCCTGCCTGATCACCCCTAACCACCTCTGCCTGCCTGATTGCCCCTAACCACCTGCCTGCTTGCCTGATCACCCCTAACCACTCTGCCTGCCTTCCTGATCACCCCTAAGCATCTCTGCCTCGGCCCCCGCCCTAGCGGCTTTGTCTGGAATGACGACTGGAAGGTTGTTCGGCTGTCTGGTCTAATTACCATATTACAATTTTATTATTATAGATTATCACCTATTGGTTATTGTGAAACCATGCCATTTCATGGGTTCCTGCTTTCCTTTACTGCTTCAGTCTGTTTTTTTGGCCCTGTGTAATAAAAATTAACCTTACTCAAAGAGAGATTAGGCCTTTGTCCTACACTACGGCCCTTGGAATGTCCTGTTATGGCCCTTGGAATGTCTTGTCTGATAAAAGTGTTTTAATTTACCAGGGGTTTGGCCACTGGGCAATCCAACAATGTGATTTATGATAGAAGCTTTGTGGCTTGTAGTATCCATTCTGCCTTTAGAAATACTATAGACTAAAGGTCACACAGGTGTGCAATCAAATGTAATAACCCAATTAAAATTTTGGACACCAAGTTTCAGGTGAACTTATCACTGTCAGGTGAGCATTGATTCCAGGAAATAACAGTTTTTAGTGAGTTATGTGAATCATTCTAGAGAATTACCAAATCTGAGTGTGGTTTGTGGAACACCCAAGGCATGCAGTTAATGTTAGAAGTGAGGGAGATCTGTGGACTCCTTCCTCAAACCCTGGTGGCTCCTTTTCTTCTCCCTTTGGACTATTAGAGTGCTCCAGGGCTTGGCCCTAGTTCCTCTTTTTCTAGCTATACATTCTATCTTAATGATTTTATAGTGCCCTATAGTTTCAAATATCATCCAAAATCTGCATCTCTAGCCCACAATTTTTCTTAGAATTTCAAGATAAATGATAAGCCTCATGTAGCATGCCTGCTTTGGTGACTATTAGTTGTTAGAATTCACAGCCCATTGCTATGAGTGAGAAGACCACCTTTAAGTCTTCCACCATCTGACCCAGTCTCCCGGAACACTACCTAATTACCTTTTAACAGAACAATCTCAGGACCTGGCCTGTTCTAGCTCTATGGGCAGCTTCAATTACGATTAATATAGCTGTGCCAGCTGTATTTCAAAATGCTTTTCTTGGCACCTCTTGGGGCTACTCTGGGGTCATTATGTCACTCTGGCACCTGCCAGTCTGCTGGGTCTCCAAACAAGTCATTGTGGCTTTCCCAGGAAGGCTCTCTTTCCAATATATCATTGACCAAACTGGCCTTGAACTCCAGGGCAGGAGAAAGAGTGCCTGGGAGCTACGATGATACCTAATCATGTAAATGCCAAATGGCCATCTGGCACCCCGAGATTATAACCACATACTTCTGGCCATTGCTCTCTTGGAATCATTCTTGCTTGTGCAGTTTATTATGTTAAGTAAAGCCTTCTTGGGACTTTTTTCTGGAAGGTTCCTGGGAGAAACCTGGAGAGAAGGTAGGTTGGTCCTAATTAGGGTCTCTAAAGGCAGTCACAGGACACAATTAGCTCTGCAAGAGCAGTGGGTGCTCCCTAGGGAGTTGGGAGGCTTGGATGATGGATGGAGTTTATAAGTCTGTTTGAAACTGGAGGTGTCTGAGCACAGATGCTCCTTTCACCCTTCCCATTCTCTCTCCCTTCTTTTTTGCTGAGATAAAATTCAAATATCAAACATTTACCCTTTTAATGTGTACAATTCATGGATTATTAATACATCCACAAGGTTGTGAAACTACCATCACTATTTAATTCTAAAACATTTCATCATCCCCAAAAGAAACCCCCTTAGCAGTCACTCCTCATTTTCCCCTCTCTCCAGCCTCTTTATGTCTCTATGTATTTGCCCTTCTTTTCTTTTTAAATATATTTTATTGATTTTTCACAGAGAGGAAGGGAGAGAGACAGAATTAGAAACATCAATGAGAGAGAAACATCGATCAGCTGTCTTCTGCACACTCCCTACTGGGGATGTGCCCGCAACCAACGTACATGCCCTTGACCTGGGACCCTTGAGTCCGCAGACCGACACTCTATCCACTGAGCCAAAGCAGTTAGGGCTGCCTTTCATATATACTGGACACTTTATATAACTGATTCATACAATATATGCCTTTTTATGTCTGCCTTCTTTCATTTATATTTTCATGGTTTGTCATATTATAGTATGTATCAGTACTTCACTCTTTTTTATGGCTAAATCATATTCCATTGTAAGAACATACTCATTCATTTATCTATTGAGCAGTTGATAGAAATTTGGATTGTTTTCATTTTGGGGCTAATATAAATAAATCTGCCTATGACATTTGTGTACACATTTTTTTGAGGAAAATTTGCTTAGTTATATATCTACCAATAGCATTATTTGATTATATGGTGACTCTATGTTTATCCTTTTGTGGAATTGCCAAAATGTTTCCAAATTAATTGCATGATTTTACTGTCCTCTGAGCAAAGCATTAGGTTCCAATTTCTCCATATTTTTAACATTTGTTATTGTGTCTTTTTTTTTTATTAGAGATACACTAATTTGTGTGAAGTAGTATCCCATTATGGTTTAGATATACATTTCTCTAATGATTGGGACTTTCTGTGCCTACTGAATTTGTGTGGCCTTTTTCTTCACCAGTTTGGGGAAGTTTTCTGCCATTATTTCTTTAAACAAGTGCTCTGTTCCTTACTCAACTTCTGCCCCTTCTGGTACTCCTGTAATGCAGATGTTGTTATGTTTCATGTTGTTCCAGAGCTCCCTTAAGCTATCTTCCTGCTTTCTTCTTATAACAATTTCATTAGTTTGTATCTTTCTAGAAATTTGTTTTCTTTCTTTTTTTATTTGGGTTTTCTAATTGGTTGGCATACAGGCATGTAATGCAGTTTCCCTCCTCTTTAATTTATGATTTAATAATTTAAGACTTCTTTCTTATCTCTAGTTGTCTTTTTAAAGTTGGTCAGATTTGACAATGTTTTGATAGAACACACTTTTGGTTTTGTTGCTATTCTTTATTTTCTAGTTTCTATCTCATTTATTTCTAATCTACTCTTCATTATTTCTTCCTTCTGCTTAATATGGATTTAATTTACTGTTTGTTTTTTCTAGTTTCTTCAGACAAAATATTATTTTATTGATTTGAGATGTTTTTTCTTTTTCAATATAGGAATTCACAACTATACATTTTCCCTTAAGTACTGTTTTCACTGCATTCCATCAGTGTTCTTTTTTTAAAAATATATTTTATTGATTTTTTACAGAGAGGAAGGGAGAGAGATAGAGAGTTAGAAACATCGATGAGAGAGAAACATCGATCAGCTGCCTCCTGCACATCTCCTACTGGGGATGTGCCCGAAACCCAGGTACATGCCCTTGACCAGAATTGAACCTGGGACCTTTCAGTCCGTAGGCCGACGCTCTATCTACTGAGCCAAACCGGTTTCGGCCAGTATTCTTATGTTATGTTTTTTTCATCTCAAAGTTATTTTTTCTAATTTACCTTTTTATTCCTTCTTTGACTCATTGGCTATATAGGACTGTAGCATTAATTTCCACAATTTTGAATTACCCAAGCTTCATTCTGATATTGATTTCTGATTTCATTTCATTGTGGGCAAAGAACAGACTTTGTATTATTCCAATACTTTACATTTATTGAGACAAATTTTATAGCTTAATATGTGATCAATCTTAAAGAAGATCCATCTGTACTTGAGAAGAATGTGTATTCTGCTATTGGGGGATCATTCAATGGTTAGAACAAAAATCTTTAGAATGAAAACCTACATACTGCTCCATAGTCTATGAGCTTCTACTTGCTCTGGATACTGCTTATGTCTTTCTTTCGTGTAGCATTCTCCCCCTTTTCCACTATTGTCCACTGAAGTTAATGTATTTCCATCTCTTTGACATCCAAAATTCCCACATTGATGTCTTTACATAAGCTGTTCCCTCTGGTTAGAACATTAAAACATAAACTAATGAATAATAATGCCATGTGCTATAGATTTTGATAATAGATTCACATATTTTATCTAAGCGATGATGCTTTATAATCCTCGATTATATGTGAGAAAACTGAGGCCTAAAAAAGGTTAATATGCTTATCCAATGCACAAAAATAATAAAATTATGAAAAGCACTGTTTTTGTTGTAGATTGCCTAATGTCTCTTATCTACGGTATTATGGAGCTAGGATTCAAAGCATATATGTCTGACTCCAGAGTCTAAATATTTAACCACTGTCCTATTTTACATTAGTAAGAGTGTCAAATGGAATGATACATGCAACCCTTATTTGCACAATTTAAACTTTCTTTAGATTCTTTAAAGTTTGAAACCATGTGTTATTATAGGCAGAACAATGGATATGTAGGTTGTGAAAGAGCGAGGAGTATTCTTGTTCTTCTCAACACCTGTTTTAAACATAATTTCACCCTTAGATTTTATGTTGAAGGTAAATTTTAGCCATATATATTCATATATATATAATCTATATGAATTCATGTGCTCCTCTGCTACATTGCACACACTATTCTCACTGCCTCAAATTCCATTGTCAAAATGGAGCAAGCCCATACTAACGTTTTTTCTAATTATATTTTCTTGTGGTAAGAATACAACATTAAATCACATTAGTAATACATTTTAAGTGTTCAGTACAGTACTGTTAAAAAATGGGGACAATTTGTTAATCTCTAAAAATTACTTATCTTGCATAACTGACATTTTATGCCCATTAATTAGTAACTCCCTATTTTACCCTTTTCATTGTCCCTGGCAACCACCATTCTACTTTGATTTTATGAGATTAGCTCTTAGATATTCATATTAGTGGAATCATGAAGTATTTGTACTTCTGTTATTGGCTTATTTCACTTAGCATAATGCACTCAGGGTTCATTCTTGCTGTTACATAATGCAGGATTTCCATCCTTTTTTTCTCTCTCTCTCTAACTCATCTAGAGTTCAGGCTGTTTATATTATTTAATTTATTTTTTTCTTTCAGTTTTATTAACATATAACTGACATATAGCATTTTATAAGTTTAAAGTATACAGCATAACTTCTTGACTTACATATATTGTTAAATTACTACCATAATAAGTTTAGATAACATCCATTACCTCCTATAGATTTTCTTAAATATGTTCCTTGTGATAAACTTTTAGGACCTACTCACTTAGCAACTTTTAAATATTCCACAGAGCAGTGTAAACTATCATGGTCATGTTATACATTACATTATCCACAGTACTTATTTATCTTATGATTGGAATTTATATCTATTGACTATCTTCATCCAATTCCCCACCTATCACTCCCACCCCAAGGCAACCACAAATCTGATCTCTTTCTCCATTTTATTTTTGTTTTGTTTTTACAATAGATTCCACATATAAAGGAGCACATATAGTATTTGTCTTTGTCTATCTGACTTATTTCACTCAATTTAATGCCCTCAAAGTCCAACCATGTTGTTACAGTACCTGACAATTGTGAAACACCAAATAGTAGCTCTCTTTGATATATTTTTATTATACACACATATGCATATAAATATGTCAATTTTTATTTGTATAAAATTTACATGTTAGTGTTCTTTCTGGTCTAGTTTACTTATTTCTTGAAAGCAACAAAATAGCTTTATTTTAACTTTAAATTCCTGGTTCTTCTTTCATTGCATGCACATAATAAAAAGAAAATGTTAGATAAAAAAATGAATGACTGCTTTTGTTCCTAATTCATTATGCAAGATTAGGGAAATGATGGATTTTGTATTTGTTTGTTTTAGAAAAAAATGGCTTTAAATCTTTTTGTACCTCAAGTAACTTGTATGACCTGATGAAAGCTCTAGAACATCTCCCAAGAAAAAAATGCACATCCATTCACTGATATTTTAAATACCCGTTTATTTTATTTTATTTTAAAAACATATTAATAAATACATATTAATATAAGTTTAACTTTATGGTTTCATAAATAATCTGAAACTAAGTTATGAACATCCCCGAGTTTGAGGATATGGTAGGACATCTAACCTAACCACAATCTCTTACATTTTTTTGAAGGACTGTGTCCTCTCAACTTGATTAAGGATGGGAACTACATTCCCAGAATCCCATTCACTGTAGGCTTGCGAACAGCAATCCAGTGAGTAAATGAGCAGCCATTAATCTTGAAAGGTCATTGTGGTTGGATACAATGATGGACAGATACGGAGCAGCCTGACAGACCTCATCCCAGCTTCACCTCACCCTCCTTTGCTCTGTCTCCAGCTTGTCTTTTCTATTTCTGACCCTGTTGACCAACAGAGGCCTCAGGGCCATCACACAAGATCCTCCCCCTGGAGATGTGGTACTTATGCTGAGACTTGTCTTCAATCCAGCCTCATCTTCCCTTTCACAGTCTTTCTTTGATGGCTCAGCTTGAACGGTTTCTCACACTTACCCGCCAGCTGTAATTTAACTACCTGCACCAGTTCTTCTGGCAGGCTGGTTAGTGCCTCTCCCTCTGATCCTCCAACTCTCCCTTTCAGTGTTTTGTTTCCTATAATAAATCACTGATTCCCCTAACACTCATTCTGTTCTGCTTCTCCAAGCAAATCCTAACTGATACTTTCCCACAATGTTTAGTATTTTACAATTGTACAGTCCAGGAGTTTCCTTATTTATTTCTAATGGACTTTACGTAGTGAAGCCTTGAAAAGATTTGATTCAAAAAGATGCTTATGTTTCTCTCAAAGTGATTCTATGAAGCTGAAAATGGCATTTAGTAGGTATAGTGGGAAGAAAGAAAATTGACATTTTACTCCAAATAATAGAATTTTATGGCAACCTATAATTGAGAAAAATCTTTGTAATATATTTTTCTTTTCTTCATGCTGAATTTTACATGTATTTTAAAGGCTGCTTCAAATATCACCACCTTTATTTTTTGGAATCCTGAATTCAATTTGCAAACATAAACACATTACAGACATTAGGGAATAATGGGCTCATTTTTATCTTAGCTAAAATATGTATGTAGTCACCATATTATTTAATCACATATAATAGACAAAGAACCTATAGCCAAATTTAACTATAGTTAGTGGCAAAATGCCATGCACATGACTGTCTTATGTAAACAGACTGCATAAAGGGAGGGAATGGAGACTTCTGTAACAGTGCAACAATAAAAATAAAGTAAAAGATTGACATTGACTTCATTATCACATCTCATGTTCAATAGACTCATGGTGATATCATGAGTCTATTCCTTTGAATAACAGTTTTCAAAATGAACATTAGATTGCATGGCTAAATATTGCTATTTTTTACATGAAAGTAGGTCTACTTTTATTCTTTTCAATTTACCTGTTAATGAAATTTGAAAGCATTTTTCTTTTCAGCAATATGCTTCAAAATCCTGTTCTCTGTTGATTTTTGTTCTCTGTTGACTCACCTTTGATATCAGGTTTCCTTATATTTATCATTACTTGTTCCATAGACCTTGAACATAAACAATCTCTAATAATGTCTTTAAAAGATGATTGAGTAAAGGACTCATATTTTTACTTGTAATATGAAAATGTTACTAATGTTAACAATGCAGTTATAATATTTAATATAGTTAAAAATAAAATTGTAATTGAAGATAGTAGTACACTATATTCAATAAACGCTAGAATATTATGATACTAACATTGAATTGTAGACATGAAGTTTTCCAAATTGTCTTCTTTAAATAATTTCTAAAAAATTAAAAATGAAGTTCTCATCTAATAGACATGATTTTCCTTTAGCTGTCTGAACTTTTTCCAAATTATGTGTGTAATATTCTATATTTTTGACATTAATTGATAGCTTTAGAAAAAAATAATTGTGATTATTTATAGATTTTCTACTGTCTCTATTTTAATTATTTTACATAAGACCTGACTAGAGTAATGACTCCGTGGAATTTATTATGTTTCCTCTAGTTAATGCATAAAATATTGTCTTTCTTTGCTTGTCAGTCCGGGAAATGTTACAATTAAATTCTGCTCCTTAATTTAAAAAATTCTCAAGTTAACTTGAGAATTTATTTAACAACTTAATAAGTTCTATGAAATATTAAATTATTCAAAAGGTTTATATAAATTTATTTTTTGGGTATGTTTGGGAGGTTGTAGTGCACATGGTATTTTGATTCTGCATAACTTATAATCAGTGCTTTAGCACTAAGAAACTTGGATCATGACAGAGAAGGTGGAGATAATGTTTGGATTTCATAAGCAAAGCAAACCAAGTGTGAATCCAGGCTTCAATACTAATACCTAAATATGAACCTTAGAAAATTACTGAAACATTTCTGATCTTCCACTACTTCCACTATAAAATGAGAACAAAAATAATAGTAAGATTTAATGAATTGTAACTTTATTGGTTTGCTAGGGCTCCTATAACAAAATACAAGAGACTAGTGGCTCAAACAATGTACATTCATTTTCTCCCAATTTTAGAAGCTAACAGTCTAAGATTGAGGTTTTTATAAGTTTTGTTTCTTCTGAGACCCCTCTTCTTGGCTTGCCTTCTTTCCCTGTCCCACATCAGCTTTTCATTGTGCGTGTGCATCCCTGGTATCTTTGTGACACCATTGTAATTAACCTAGTTATTAATAACAGGAAAGGAACAAAGGGAAGACCAAATATTGTAGGCATGTCAATAGGGTAGCTTTGCCAGGAAGCTACAACTTTACACTTCTCAGGCGTCCAACAAAGGGAAGATAGACACATGCCCAGTCAAGTTGGTAACCAGAAAAGGTACTCTTCTGTCAGTCACACCTGGGAACAGGTTATTGGCCTGAATAAGCAGGGCCACTGCAAGGGTGTGACATTTAGGATATTTAATCCCCTAAACAAGAGTTCTCTCTTTTGGTTGGTTGACTTCTGGCTTGTGGAGCCCTCGGCTCCTGCTTCCTGGCATTCTCCTGTGTAGCCCTCAGGCATGGACTAATGGACTAATGGACTGCAATTGATCTGATGCTGAACTGGACCCAGCTGAATATGGAATGGAAACTCTGGACACTGGCTTTGCTTCCACCCCAACTACACTTTTATAAATAGACTAAGGGACATACGCCTCTGGAAACCCAGGGACGTAATACCATGCAAATAAAAATCACGATGTAGAGACAGAGAAGCATCGATCAGATGCTCAAAACTCAGAGGGAAGGCAGGGGAGGGTGGAGGTGAGAGGGAAAGATCAACCAAAGGACTTGTATGCATGCATATAAGCATAAGTGATGGATGTGGATAACAGGGGGTGAGGGTGAGGGCAGGATTGGGGGGATGAGGGAACATTGGGGGGATAAGGACACATTTGTAATATCTTATTCAATAAAGGGGAAAAATATTTTTAAAAAATTATGAATTCTCCCAGGCAAATCTCAAAAAGTTCTTTTTCTCAAGATATCATAAGGAATCCACCCCCAGCACTCAGTGGGGAAAGAATACCTCAACTTCCCTGATGACATTATTGTGTATTCAAATTTCTTCTTCTTATACGGACACCATCATATTGATTTAGGGCTCGCTCCAATGACTTACCTGAACCTTAGTGAGCTCTTCCCTTCTACATAAACAGTCATATTCAGAGGTGTTGGGGGTTAGGGCTGCAGCATGTGAATTTTTACAGGGCACAATTCAACCTGTAATAGTACAAAACCCATTGGTTTCTTCATCTTGACTATGTAATAGTATTATCTTAGGAACTGGATAAACATGCAGATTTTTACATCCATTCAGGTCTATTCAATCTTTGTGGTTGGGGCCTGACTAGTTCCTGGCACATGGTGAGCATGTACATGAAGCTTTTTGTAGGAGTAGTCATCGTCGTCATTGTCATCTGCACTGTAGTAGTTATAATGGTGGACAGCAGTTTGTATTAATGATGATACAATGTTTGGAGTTTAACTTAAACACTAATGGGCAAACTTTTGGAGGTTACACACGTAAGGAGACAATGTCACATGATAGTTCCAGAAACAGACTGTATATTCTATTGTTACTATAACACGTTTCCACACACTTAGCAGCTTAATATCATACTTATTGTTCTCTTCCTGTTCTGTTGATCACAGGTCCTGGTGAACTTGACTGCATTCTCTGTTTATGCAGTCACAAGGCCCAAATCATGAAGCAACTAGGCTGGGTTCCTAGCTAGATATTTGAGGAAAGAGTCTGTTTCCAAGTTTATTCAAGTATTTGACATAATCCATTTATTTGTGAGCACAGATCTGAGATCCTTGTTCTTTGTTAGCCATCATTTGGGGACTATTTCTGGCTCTTAGTGGACACCCTCTTCATTTTTTTTCACCTGACCCTCTCCGTCTTTAAAACAGTGACTATAAATTAAAGTATTCCCAGTGTTCTAATCTCTTTACCTGCCTCTTCTGCCACCAGCTGGGGGAAACTGCTTTTATATGGTAGAAACTCATGTGATTAGGTGAGGCCCATTCAGATGTTCTCTCTGTATGAAAGTCAATTGTGCCGTATAACACACCGTAATCACAGGAGTGAGATTTCATCATATACACAGGTTCGCAGGATTAGGGTGTAACATCTCTGGGAGGCAGGTTTAGAATTTCTGTTCTGTACACTGACATTTAAGGCAAGATTTTTCAGTTCAAATTTCAAATTCTCGCAGAAACACTAGACTTTGACCCTAAAATATTTGATTTTTTTCTCATTCTGAAATTGTTTTTAATTATAAAATTTCATATATGACAATAACATTTACCCCAGCATTAGATTAAGTAATACAATGGAGAGAAGATCATTGAGATTTGCTTAATTGTATGTGCTAATAAATGGTCATAGTTATTGTTCCTACTGTTTTTGCTATGATCTCTACTACTTTATAAGCTCCTCTGGCCTTGTTATTCATTACATTATAGGCACAGTGAGAATGTAACTCAGGCTTATGTAAGACAGATTTCCTAAATAATTTGTTTCACCACTTTAATACAAATTTTAATAAATAAAAATACAGTGAATATAATCAACATATGTTACACACTACCTAGAATTAGCAGATATTAATATATTGTCATGTTTATAATTTTATGAAATAAGTGAAACAATGTGGCATTATTCTTTGTGCTATTGCTTCCCTCTTGCTTCAGACTCAACCATAAGTATGGTTTTGATATATACCTTCCTGACTATAGCTTAATATATTTACTGAGTGTCTGTAACATATGTCTAAAGCTTTTATAGATTTTTAGAAATATTATGCTTCAGTTATACCTTGCAACTTTATTTTATTCATTGAACATTAGAGCTTCAATATTTCTTGAAATTGAAAGAAATAATGGTCTAGTAGAAAATATGAAACTCTTTTATGACTTGAGTATACATAAGTATTTTTGAAACATGATATTGAAAGCATAGCTAATAAAATAAAATATTGATAAAATAGGCTAAGTCTAAATCAAAAGATTTTATACACCAGAATAAAGTTCAAAAATATGGGCCATATTAGAAGATTTTTGAAACATCTGTAGGAGACTATGGTTTAGTGTACAGAATACCTTTACCAATCAATAAAAATAAATAAATAACAATAAAAAATAGGTGACTGCGACCAGGTGCTTCTGGCAGTTTCGGGTGATGTAGAGTTTAAGCATTCAGTTTGGAGTTTCTGGTTCAGCAGATGAGTACACTGCTGAACCATTGAGAGCTGCTACATTCAGCCCCTCTGTGGAAGCCAGTCCTTTGGGGTAGGACCCAGTTTTCTTAACAGGCATATGAATGTGGATCTCCAAGAATATTAGCGCCAGTTCATTCACCAGAGTGTAGTGAACTTTCACATGAGTCATCATTACTAAAAGTGTGTCATTAGTTGTATGATTTGAAAACATCATTCTCAGAGGTTAGGGTCTGGGAGGAAAGGGCTATTTTATTTTTCCCACATGAAAAATGAAACCAGGAAAGATCTCATGCTTCTCAGAGATTGTAGGTGGAATCAGTGTCCCAGTGCATACTGGTGATGGAGTCTCTTGGATGACTGGTAGTGCTCAGTAAGAAGAAGAAAGAGGTGGTGTTAGGAAAAGATATGGGGATGTTACAGAGAGAGGGTCTTACTATTGAGCTTAATGAAGGCTCTCTGTAGGGAAAATATTTATTTGTTATCATTTTCTTCCATTTTGAAATGATTATGGTTTTCACTATCAAACCAGCCCGGTCTCAATGGTGGGTTGGCAAATGGTTGTGGTGGCTGTGTGTGTGTCTGGGGTGGGGGATATGCAGAACACTTAGATTGTGAAAAGTCAAAGTTTTAAACAGAAATCAGGACAGAATAATGGAAGTAGTGCTTGTTTGGGGGAGGTAAACTCATAGAATCTAAAAGGGCATAAAGCGACCATGTAGGTCCTATTTCTCATCATAGATAGATAGGAGGCAGTTCATGGCAGGAGCTCTCAGATTGCCTTTGTAATTGTCCAAGTGTCTACCAACCAACCCACATAATCAGAAAAGGTCTTTCTTTTGTTTAATTTACCTCTTTCTGCCCAAAATTATATTGTTTCTTTCTGACGTTAGTACAGTAGGGAAATAACTGCGTATTATCCTTTTAAAAGATACTTTACAGTCTAAATATCACCATTGCAAGCTGAGGTTTTACTATTGTTTTTATTGATGTTGTCAAGGAAATACTGGAGTAGGAGCTAGTGTAACACGTCTCTAGAGTTGAGTGCTACCAGTATATGGGGCCCAGGAAAGGAATTCATGTCTGAGCACACAGTGAGGCTGCAGCCTGAGATACCAGGGTGGCCTCTACTCTCTAAGATTTCAAGATTCCTTCAGTCTAAAAAATAACACATCTCTGTTTTAAAAGGCTAAATGCTAAAAAACTCAGAATATACTCATAAAAATATTATACCACAATGAGACATGTTGGAGGCATTTAACTGCAAGTAACCTTTGAATATTATGTTTGTCCTATTAGGTGGTGTTAGTTGTTAGAACAGAAGATCCAATACGTTTTGTTGAACTACATTTCTCAGAATGGGCTATAGGAGAACACCTGCTTTCTTTCCTTAGGTGAATTCAGGTTAGGCTTGCTGCATCAAGAAATCTGGAAGTATTTTACTTCTAAGGCAGAGACAATGAATGGTTGCTTCTTAGATTCCTTCAGAGTAAATAATCTGTTTAGACTTAAAGCATCAGGTAAAGATTTGTCACAACAAAGTGAAGGCATTTCCAGCACATTGCTGATATTGTTTTTACTAATATCTACTAATTTATGTCAAGCTTGATTTTAAGAGGTCTCTAATCAGCTACAAGAGAAATTTATTCGCTTACTTCCTCGGGAAACACAATTCCCTTATCAACCTCAAATAATTTTACCTGCTCTTCAGGTAGTGAAAAACCTCTTCATCTAATGACGTAAGAACAGTTTCTGCTACAAAGAACAGCCTTCTGCTTAATGGTGATATATTATTTTAGCCCAGTTTCCATTAAAAATAAAATTTGGAAATTATTGAGTTTCTCAGTGGTTCTTTCTTGGACAAAAAGTTAATGGAGGTCAATTCTGTGGACAACCACATACAAATCACAAGATATCAGGGCTACTCAAGAGCTGAGTGTCTGCCCTCCTGGAGGTAAGAAAGCAGTGGACCTCCTATCTGCACATGTCCAACAATTGGCCCGGTGCCTTCTGTGTTACAAAACTGGAAGATGATGCAGGTCCTATTGTGATAAAACATAGTGTTATGTGACTATGAAATTAGCAGTTGATAAAGGGACATAAGCAAATGCCCCCATGCCACCCTGAAAACTTACGGCACCTCGTTCTCTGCATATGTTTGGGCTGTGTCAACAAAGTTTCCAACCTTGGAGCTGAGGACTTAGTCTAGCAGAAATGTTCAAATGCAGAGATTGCCCAGTTTGCTTCTCCTGATTAAACATTCTCCACAGGATTTGGATTGTATATGCCCCAGCAGCGTGGAGCTGTGATGCCGCAGCGAGGCTGTGCTGGAAGGAGCTGAGGTTTGTTGCCAGAACACCTGGGGGTTGCCTGTATTCATTAAAAAGAGAATGACAGGATAATACTTTAAAAATCACAGCTCTGGGAACTGTGGGCCGTTTTTATATCTATATTCTAATTAACCTGTGCCATAAATCTATTACTTAGGGATTATTCTTTCAAATTTACAGAAGATACATCTGAAAGAGATAAAATAGCTTACCAAGTTTCCCTCGCTGAGTGGCAATATCTAGATTTGAACTCAGGTTGTGAAAAAAAAATTAAACCTCGCCTGAGGATATGTTTTCATTGATTTTTAGAGAGAGAGGATGGGAGGGAGAGAGAAACATCATTTGGTTGCCTTCCTTATGCTCCTGACTGGGGAATCAAACCCACAACCAAGGTATGTGCTCTGACCAGGAACCTACAGCCTTTAGGTGTACGGGATGATGCTCCAATCAACTGAGCCACGCTGCCAGGGCAGGTTGTGACATTTTTAATGCCAGGATATAAAACTTTATATTTCCTATAATTCAGATTGCAAGAAAAATGCAGAAGGAAAGGAATTAAAATGCTGGTGGTCAGAGACACCTTCTCAGAGGAAGCAGTAATTATGCTAGGACATAATAAACAATAGCAGTTAAGGAACCAAAGAGAATGAAAAGGAAAAAAAGAAAAGATTCTGTGTATAAAACAACACATGCTAAATTTCTGAGGTGAGTCAGACCACAGGGACATTTCAAAACTGTAAGCACTTTATTGTAACTGGATGGCCATGGGAAGCTAAGCAGTAGCAGGAATCAAAGGCCTCATGTTAAAAGCAGGTTGTTGTAAGAGGAACATAGACTTAGTAACAGATTTTAGGTTGGCAATATCAGAACCAATGGCCAACCTTGACCAAGGAAGAAACAGATCTGTCAGCTCTATAAAAGCACTTGGTTTTCTGAAAGCCATGGACCAGGAAGGAACATGAGAGCCATGTTTATATCAGTGGTAGTGGCCGAGGCTTTTATGTCAATAGCTACAGTAGTCAGCATTGGTCCAGAGGGGAGTGTTGGCCCTTCCAGATGCCTGTAACACAGAGATAGCAGGAAAGCAGCTGAAAGCAAGGGGGATACCTTGGCAGGTATCCCACTCCTGGGGCTGGCAAGGAGGCAGTAGTAGCATAGCGATGGTAGCTCCAGGCTGTAGAAGGAATTGCTGCCTGTTGAGTGAAGTCGGCATATATTCAGCTTTACTGAACACAGAAATGAACTGGCTCTGACTGGTCAATTTGGAAAATGCACTCAAGGACTGAATTAATGTGTTTTAACATATTCTTGGAGTTAAATATGAAGATATCCCTCACATTGGTTTTCCTGTGGCTTCTCAAAACAAATAAACAAACAAAAATATACACATGGAGAAAAGGGATGAAGCCATGTCTTTGAGTGATTTACACACTGTGACCTGTTTCACAAAATTATACAAGTTTCAGGTGCACAATTCTACAACACATCATCTGTACACTGTATTGTATGTTCACCACTCCAAGTCAAGTTTGTCCATCACCATTTGTCCCCCCTTTACCCTCTTCCACCCTCCTTTACTCCCCCCTCTTCCTGGCAATCATCACACTGTTGCTCCTGTTCATGATTTTTTTTTTTGGATCAACCCTTTTAGAATGATTTATCTGCAAATCTATGGAGAGATTAGTACAGCTAGTGGATAAGAGAGGCTTCAGATCAGAAACTGATCAAGGGAAGAGGAATATATGAGCTTGTCTGGATTTTCGTCACTGTATTCAAAAGTTGAGTTACAAATGAAACCATCAATGACTTGATCTTTAAATAATGTGGAAATCGGTCATAGTTTATGTGTCAATGACTTGTGGAAAATAATCACATATATGTTTCATGAAATTTACATACCCATTTACTTCTTTTCATTTTCTCTCCTAGCACCTGTAGTACAGACTCTCATCACTTAATGCCTGATTTACATTGACAACTTCAAACTAGTTCCTCTCACCTTCAGTTTTCCTTCAGAGACTTTTTCCTACAGGTATTTAACTTCTGTGTCCACCAATTGCACTTATCACGCTATATAATATTTACTTAATTATTCCTCATGATGTACAAGATAAAGTTCAAACACTTTCACATGATATAAACAGGTCTCAACTATGACCTCTACCTATTCCTTGAAGTTGACCTTCCGTCACTCTTCCAAGGGAAAACTGTGCTCTAGAAATACCATTTATGTATTGCTTCAATACATACGATTGATGAGGCAGAAGTTAATGCCCTCTGTAGCCATTAAAACCATAGCCTTCTGCTAAGCTGTGTCCTCCTGTGAACAACATCCCAAAATATTGCCCCATTGCTTTGTCATGGCTTGCAGCCTCTATGAGGCAGTATATCATATGCCTAAGAGCAAAGAACATGCAGTGAGTTCGAACTCTGCCCTTTCCCTGCCTAGCAATGTGAACTTTATCAACTTTTGTAAGGTCTCTGACCATTATTTCAACAGGAACAGAATGATTATCAGGGTTTACTGCATTGTGTTGTAGTGAGGGTTAAATCATTTGTTATATGTAAAGAATTTGACACATAGTAAGTGAACCATGAATGTTACCTATTATTATGCAACAACTCTGAAATCTTGCCTGCTTCTCAAAGCGCCAGAGAGCCCAGCATCGATGTATGTGTCATTGAGGTAGTACAATTTCATTGAAAGACCTGGTCAGCCTCCATCAAGAGTTCCCGTGGGTCCTGAACAAACTTGAGCTGGGACTTTGAGCAGCGCTGTGGAGGGTCCAAAGGAAAAATAGGAGCCAGGCTCTGTGCAAGCATTTTAACAGGTTTGGTCCTCTTTATATGAGTCATAAGTATCCACCCTCCTCCCTCAAGCCAAGCCATACTGTGAAGGTCACAGGATAACTGAATGTCCCTTGGGCTCATATTTGCTGACATTCAGACCTCTTGGTGCTCTATTTGTATGAATTGGAAATAGCTTAACAGCCAAGGGGCTCCATTTCATGGTCTGATACATATTCAAAGATTTTATTTTACCCTTAATACCATAATGTTTAAGAAACTAATTAAACATACAGCAGTTCATTCCCCAGGGTATTTTTCTCCCCGCTGCATATAGCAGTTTGCTCTTTCTGTCTTCCTGTCACTCTCTGTCTTTGTAAAGAGAAACGTTTGTATTCAATAGAACACTGTAGATTTTCTTAGAACTTCATACTCATGACTACTTTTTAGAGATACAAATATGGTGTAAAAGTGCTAATTTAATTTGTTATGATTTGCTTCAATTGTTTATAAGAATTCTATAAGCAAATAACTGGATTGTAAGGAAAGTTTTAATAAGTCACAATTCATTCTTATATGACACCATCTTCTTAGAAAGGGAGATCAATGCTCCTCTTTTTTTTTTTTTTAATATGTTTTATTGATTTTTTACAGAGAGGAAGGGAGAGAGATAGAGAGTTAGAAACATCGATGAGAGAGAAACATCGATCAGCCGCTTCCTGCACATCTCCTACTGGGGATGTGCCTGCAACCCAGGTACATGCCCTTGACCGGAATCGAACCTGGGACCTTTCAGTCCGCAGGCCGACGCTCTATCCACTGAGCCAAACCGGTTTCAGCAATGCTCCTCTTTTTATCTGCTCTCCTCTTATTTCACTTACAAGGCGGGGTCCAGAGAGAAGGACTTCACAGCACTTTCCAGAGTTCTCTCATCCATTGATCAAGGTCAAAATTATTGACATGGTCTCAGTTTCTTAAAGTTTAGTCTCACCAAGAGGAGCATACATAAAGTTGTGTTGAGAAACAAAAGCTCTACCAATAGCATTTTATTCTCATTCAATGCATCACTAGATCATGACAAACCTCTCTTCACTACAAAAGCTGTGAGACTCAAATTTTGGGTGAGATCTTAGTGACTTTTCAATGCACTTTTATTACTGGATTTAACCACTTTCAGTTTAATTAAAAGATCTCTCCAAATGGTGTATCCCAGCTCATTAGAGACCTTCCCTGTGAGCAGAACTGATAGGTTAGCAAGATGGTCTATTGCCTTCGTCAGCTGTAGCTACTCTCCATACCCTGACTTATTATGTCTCTCTCACCAGCAATTATACCCAGTGGATGGATATGGATATTTTTAGGGGTTGGATAGAGAGTAGAAGATAGAAGCTGGAAATTAGTTTTCTGTCAAATACTACATTCTTAACCTCATTATACCCTTAACATTTCATTTAGAGTTTATGTGAGTTTATTCCAGATAGTCTCTTCTAATTCACAATTCCAATGTGTCTATATTAAAAAATGTATTTTTGAAAGTTGTCCAACAGCCTCCTTATGAGCTGAGGTGCACAGAATGACCCTTCCCTGTCTTTGGCACTGCTGTGCAGAACTCACTCACAAGTCAACCTAAGTGACTTTTGCTTCACCTCTCTTTGAGGTTCTTATCACATACACACTGGTGCTATCAGCTGGGCTATTATGGGAATAACACATTGAAGTTGTAATACTTTCTAGTTTCCATTTAAAAACAAAATATTTGGTCAAGTATGCGTTAACCGTGTTCTCTCACATATAACTTTGCAATCTTATAATTCTTTTACTCTATCTTAGTACTCTCTCTAAAGCCCCTGCACATCCCTGGGCACAATATTTCACAACTACTATAAATAGAGGCAGGTTGTGTCTCTTCATGATATTTTAAAATTACAACTTGTGTGTTTGCGAGCAAACACAGAGACAGATGAATGAACTCATGGTAAACTTTAGTGGGCTCCAGGGGCTTGAAATGTTTGAGGCTACTGCAGAGAAAAGCTCATTTTCCAGGGAATGTCTTTGAACAGCAAAAGACTTGACCAGGTAATGCAAAGTGAAGCTGGCCAAGTAACAACACGAAAGAGACATTCACGCGACCCATTGCACAGTATGGACTCATCATTCGGACACGTTTCTACTTTCTGCTTAGCTAGACATTGCATCCCACGTTCTCAACTCCTGAGTTCTTCCGCTTACATTTCTAACTCTCAAATCTTCCTGGGCCCTCTCCCCAGAGTCCTCCCTCTCAATTCAGCAAACCCCACGCATGCATACCTCACGCATTACATTCTGCTGAATAAGACAGAGGACATAAATTATGCAACTGCTCTTGGAATGTGCAGTCTTCTAGAGGAGGCAAGAATTAACCAAGTGAACCAATTGGAAAAGGGCTAAATGTAATAGAATTGAGAAACAAGATTCATTGACTATAAACACAATGGTCATTAAAGAATCAAGTCGATGTCATTGTTGGCTAGTTATTTTCAAAAGGCTTCTCAACGTTACCAAACCCAGCAGCATAAGCTCAGGAGAGAGGGCCTGTCTGAGTCTGTGCCACAAACTTAAAGTCACAGCCTGTATCAAAGTCAATCTTTTTTTTTTTTTTTTTAATTTTTCACTAAAAGTATTACAAAGGGTATTACATAAGTGTCCTTCCCCCCCCCCCCCGCCCTTGACAAACCCCTGCCCTCCCTTACCCCCCAGTGTCTTATGTCCATTAGTTATGCTTATATGGATGCATACAAGTCCTTCCGTTGATCTCTTACTCCCCTCCCTCCTGTCCCCCAACCCTCCCTGGCCTTCCCACTGCAGTTTGACAATCAGTTTGAGGCAGCTCTGCCTCTGTATCTATTATTGTTCAAAAGTTTGTAATGGTCTTTATTATCCATGAATGAGTGAGATCATGTGGTATTTTTCCTTCATTGACTGGCTTGTTTCACTTAGCATAATGCTCTCCAGTTCCATCCATGCTGTTGCAAATGGTAAGAGTTCCTTCTTTTTTACAGCAACATAGTATTCCATCGTGTAGATGTACCACTGTTTTCTAATCCATTCATCTACTGATGGGCACTTAGGCTGTTTCCAGATCTTAGCTATGGTGAATTGTGCTGCTATGAACATAGGGGTGCATATATCCTTTCTGATTGGTGTTTCTGGTTTCTTGGGATATATTGCTAGAAGTGGGATCACAGGGTCAAATGGGAGTTCCATTTCCAATTTTTTGAGGAACCTCCATACTGTCTTCCATAATGGCTGCACCAGTCGGCATTCCCACCAGCAGTGCACAAGTGTTCCTTTTTCTTCACATCCTCTCCAGCACTTGTCGTTTGTTGATTTGTTGATGATGGCCATTCTGACAGGTGTGAGATGGTACCTCATTGTTGTTTTGATTTGCATCTCTCGGATGATTAGTGACTTTGAGCATGTTTTCATATGTCTCTTGGCTTTCTGAATGTCCTCTTTTGAAAGGTGTCTATTTAGATCCTTTGCCCATTTTTTGATTGGATTGTTTATCTTCTTTTTGTTAAGTTGTATGAGTTCCCTATAAATTTTGGAGATTAAGCCCTTATCAGATATGACGTTGGCAAATATGTTTTCCCACGAGGTGGGTTTTCTTGTTGTTTTGTTGATGGTTTCTTTTGCTGTGCAGAAGCTTTTTATTTTGATGTAGTCCCATTTATTCATTTTCTCTTTAGTTTCAACTGCCCTAGGAGCTGTATCAGTGAAGAAATTGCTTTGGCATATGTCTGAGATTTTGTTGCCTTTGGATTCTTCTAGAATTTTTATGGTTTCCTGTCGTACATTTAAGTCCTTTATCCATTTTGAGTTTATTATTGTATATGGTGTAAGTTGGTGGTCTAGTTTCATTTTCTTGCATATATCTGTCCAATTTTCCCAACACCATTTATTGAAGAGTCAAAGTCAATCTTATATTAAAACAAAAACCACTTGAATCAAGATGAGGAGGTGCATTTGAAGGCTCTAGTGCAGTGGTTCTCAAACTGTGGGTCGCAACCCTTTTGGCGGTCAAACAACCCTTTCACAGGGGTCGCCTAAAACCATTCTGCATATCAGATATTTACTTTACAATTCATAACAGTAGCAACATTACAGTTATAAAGTAGCAACAAAAATAATTTTATGGTTGGGTCACAACATGAGGAACTGTATTTAAAGGGCCAGAAGGTTGAGAACCACTGCTCTAGTGCCTGTGGAAATGGCAGGAAAAAATTAGGTTGACTTTTACAAAAGTGTTTTTTGCAGACTACTAGTCTTAAAACATGTCATGTTGTATATCTCTCCTACAAATTCACTTGTGCATTAGCACATTAAAAGCGCTGAAGTTACCAGTAAATTAAGCTGGTTGATCCATCATTTGTCAAAATGTTTTGAACACAGACCACAGTCACCCTTATTATATACTTTTCTATAAGACACACATTAGAAAATGTTGAACTGTATATACCAAGTAGAATGTATATCCACCAAGTAGAAACAAATTCAAATTCTACACTAGAATTCCGGTGTAGAGTTTGATTCTGTTTAAAAGCCAACGATACCCAGTAGGAGATTTGTAGGTTCCAGTTTAGATATTGAGAAAGCACTTTTTGAGAGAACTGGAGAACATAAAAATCAGAAGAACACTAATAAAATAACTGAAAAAATCACTTTTTTGTGAACAACTGGATTAGAATGATAGATTTGAAAATAGAAGAGAGAAACACCAGATTTGTGGGAAAAATGAATGGTATCAAAAAATAAAAGTAGCAAAATCAAGATCACTGAAAAGAAACAAGGGAGCTGTTTTTAAAAAGTGAAATGGAACTCAGTCCCTTAGACTACTGTCCACGTTCATGCGATGAAAACTAGGTTGGAATAAATGTGAGACACAGATGGAAAACACATGCAGGCCAGAAGGATGCAATGACTCCAAATAGAGAGCCAGGTATTTTCCCCCCCATATGAGCTCCAATTATTGATCTTATTATTTTGCAGGTGTATACAATATAGTACTAAGAAGGTAAGGTTATGAAAATCACCTTACAATTTTAAATCCTCATATATATATATATATATATATATATATATATATATATTAGAGGCCCAGTGCACAAAAATTTGTGCACTTGGGGGGTGGGGAGGGGGGGGGGTCCCCCATCCCTGCCTGTGCCCTCTCGCAGTCTGGGACCCCTCGGGAGATAACGACCTGCTGGCTTAGGCCTGTTCCCAGGTGGCAGAGGGCAGGCCCAATCCCTAAATGCAGCCCCTGGTCAGGCTCAGAGCAGGGCCAATTGGGGAGTTGGGGGGCCGCTCCGTCAGGCACAGGGCAGGGCAGATCAGGAGGTTGTGATGCCACCCTCAGTCACGGTCAGGGTAGGGCCAATTGGGGGGTTGGGGCACCGCCCCTTGTCACGCACAGAGCAGGGCCGACCAGGGGGTTGGGGCGCTGCCCCCTGTCACTCACAAAGCAGGGCCAATCAGGGGGTTGGGGTGCTGCCCCCTGTCACCCACAGAGCAGGACCAATCAGGGGGTTGGGGCACCGCCACTGTCACACTTGGGGCAGAGCCGATGGAGAGGTTATGGCTCTACCCTGTTACACACAGAGCTAATTACCATGTTTCTCTTTTATTAGTGTAGATATATTTTACTATTTCACTATATCATAATTACCTGAGGTGTATATGAAAATTCAAATTCATTCTCAGGAACCTAAGGTTCTGTAATTTACTTGCTACTATTTTTGATTTTTAAGCACGCTAACTTGGAGAACAGCTGCAAGACCATTAAAGTTAGCTAGCATAGAAACATACATGTGGCAGCTGTAAGAATGTGACTGGCAGACAGCCAACAGCAGGGGTCAGCAGTGAGCAGTGATCTCACAGCTGCTGGGCTCTGAAAATTGGTCCTGCATTGGTTCTGAAGCCACTCCTCCCTTAAGCTTCTCCTGGACAATGACCACCATTGTAGGGATACTAACACAGACCCAACCTTGAGCGAAGCAGGATTTCTCTGAGGGTCATCTTTGCCTTGAGGATTCCCTAGGGTCCTTTGTCAAACATTCCTTACTAGGGGCGCAGTGCACAAACTCATCCACCTTGAAAGGAACTGTGGGCCATGAGGCTGCAGTGGGCACAGGGGTGGGCCATCCTCCATGCCCCCACCTGGCCCCTCCTACCATGGCCCCCAGTCCCCTGTCTGCTGGCAGATCAGCTCCTGCCACCATCACTCTCACACACTGATGGCGCCAGTTCCGCTCACACCCGCTGAAGTCGTGGAGCAACTGGGGCCAGTGCCCACAGCAGATGTGAGTGGGGCTGGTGCTGTCAGCAGGTGTGAGCAGTGGCTGCTGTCCCGATCACCCCTCAGGAGCAGGGGGAGGTGGAGAAGCCCTAAGGCTGATCGGGGCCAACAGCCGCCGCTCGCACCCACTGATGGCACCAAGCAATTGGAGCTGGTGCCAGGCGCTGGCAGCAGGTGTGAGCACTGTGAAGGACCACGGCATGCAGAAGCAAAGAATTTTCTGTAACCACCAGAGGCTCACCCCAATGACAGCAACTGGTGCCCCGCCTTGGTCTGGCATCCCCAGTCATCTGCTCCACCATCCCGCCACGGCTGACGCCTGCCATGTTCCATGCTCTGCCACCTGCTGCTGACGCCCACCATGTTCTGTGTGTGCCCCTGGTGGTCAGCACATGTCATAGTGACCGGTTGTTCAATCATTCAGTTGTTCTACCATTTGGTCTATTTGCATATTAGGGTTTTATATATATAGATAAGACATAGCAGTCTAGCATGCTTCCTGCCTCTATCCACCATTTTTCTCCCTTTCTCCTTCATTCAGGTTCACTTGCATCATAGTCTCATGTCTCTTGCTGTCTTCCTGTTTATTTTTCCCTAATAGAGTCCTTGCATAATTAATTTCTTCTTGCATTACCCACCTCTCAGTCCCTCCCCTTAGCCCACAGGCTCCGATCGCTGGATGGCCAACGGGGAATCAACTGGGCAGGGTAGTGGCAGGATGGGACTGGGGACTGGCAAGTGAGTGGAAGGCAGACCTCTTGGTCCCTTCTCCCCAGCATGCAGGCTCCAATTGTCAGATGGCCAATGGGGAACCACTGGAACCAGGGTGGGTGTCAGCGGTGGGGCGGGACTGGGGACTAGCGAACGGGTGGAAGATGGCCCTGATTGCAGGCTAGGCCTAGGGACCTACCCATGCATGATTTTGTGAGCTGGGCCTCTAGTGTTTTTATAATACACTAGAGGCCTGTTGCATGAAGAGATTAGTGCAATAGGCTTTCGCTTCCCCTGGCTGCCAGCACAGGTTTTTCTCCAGCTCCTGGGACCCAGACCTTTGCTCCGGCCGGAGCCACCTTCGGTCTTTGCTCCACTGCTTTACGCCTACATATGCAAAATAACGGCCATCTTTGTTGGGTTAATTTGCATACTGTCCTGATTGGCTGGTTAGTGTAGTGAAGTTACAATTTACATGTTTGTCTATTATTAGGTAAGATACTGTTGGATTGCTTTAGTCTCATTAATGTATACAGTATAATTCTCTAGCAATAATAACAACAACACTTTACTGCATGCTTATGATGAGTCAGGAAGCGTGCTAACCATTTTATATCTGTTATTATAATCAGTAGTATGCTGGTAAACAGCCTTTTCTTAAAGCAGCTTTTAAATATTACTTGCCTTTTTGTGTGTGTGTGGTGTAAATGCTCCCATGTTGGTCAATTTCAAGCTATTAGCAGGATCAATAACTAAGTCATGTCATTTAAAAAAATTTACACTTGGCTCTTAAAAGTTTGTAAGAGCCTCCCTGAACACACAAAATTAGCCTCCAATCTTCTGTATAATTTTTGAGGTAGATTTTTAATCCAAGGCCTACTGTAAAAGGCACTCAATAATTGAAGAAGTTGGGCAATTTCCTCAAATCATGGATTTGGGATTTGTACCTGGTCTGAGACACATTAATCTAACCACTACCTAGGTCTACCCAGAGCTCCTTTACTTGCAAATCATAGTTAGTTTAAGCCAAATGAAAGAAGAGAAAGGCTTAGTGCGAAAACCCAGACATGTCTTATGGAACACAAGATCAATTTAGTTAATCCTCAAAAAGTTACTGAGACCTGGGACTTCAGTAATGACCCTCCTTTGTGCTTCTGCTTTACTTCTCTCTATCAGTAAACTAGTGTGCTCTGCTTCTTTGGTTCATATGGCTGGTATAAAGAGGTTCCCAACCGTGTGAGATTATGTTTTACATATAAAATTACCCTGAAAGATTGGTTTCCTCTCTATTTTAAGCTCAGAATCCTTAAGAAGAAACTCAGACTGGCCCAACTTGATTCATGGGTCCAGCATGTTCCAATTCTGTGTTCTGTGTTTGTGTGCTGGAAGGAATAAGAGAGGGCTGGTGGTAAATGGACAGATGCTCCAACTGGGGTTGAGAGCATATTTTTATGGCGGAGAAAAGATACCGTTAAATTACAATGTAGTAATGTATATTGATATGTTTACTTAAAATATATTATTGTTTTTAATAAATACAATAGCACAGTGGGTTATTAACTTTTACTTTATCACTATTGGATTACAGTTGTTTTTTGTGAATCTTATAAAATAATCAAAGTCCTCTATTATTAGTGATGCCTAATTCTGAGGATGAATGGGGAGCATTGTGGCTTAGACGCTGTGAGCCAGCTACTATAAATTTCAAATCCTCTGATGCATGAATATATATGATACATATATTTAGTTCAAGGCTTCCATTTTGATGGTGGAAACCAGATACTTGCAACTTATTAAATAAAACTCCAATTACTCTCCCTATTACTGGTTGGGAGGCGTGATGGGGAGGTTGATCACAACACAGGAAATGGGCTACTATAAGCTGAGTTCCTTCTTACCTGGATTATTTCATATCTCTCCATATGGATGGTGTCCTCAGCCAGCCACATGCATTTAACCTTATGTGAAATAAATATTTTTTATAGAATACAGGGGGTTTTAGTGCATATTTAAATAGAAATAATAAAACTTTAAAGCAAAGGTATAATGTGATTTCTGCACAAGAAGGATGCACAGAAACAGATACCTGAGCTGATGAGCTTCTTAGGTTTCAATGTAATGAACATCAGCATCTAACAAAATGTGTAAGGATTTTTAAGAATCAGAGAAAACTGGCTGTAGAGGTCGAATGCAAAAACCAACCTTGTAAAATGACTTTTCTTCTTCAGACTATTCCTGACTAAAGATGAGGGGCTAGCTCTACCAGATATTTAAATACTAAATAACAACGCTACGGTAATAAAAGCAACATGTTACGAGCCAGGAATAGATGATAACTAATGGAACAGAATTGACAGTCCAGAAATAGAACCTGAATCATGTGAAGATTAAGCATTTCATAAAATTAACCCTTAAAATCTGTAGGGAAAGTTAGATTATTCAATAAATCACTTTGTGACAATTAGCCATTTCAGAGGGAAAATAATGATGAATGCCTACTTCTCTGCCCTATGATGAAAAACAAACAAACAAAAACACTTAAAAATGAGGCCAAAATGAAGAATTTACAGTTTTAGATAATTTCAGAAGGGGCAAATGCTTTTTCTCTAGTAAAATAGAAAACAAACCCAGATAGAAAGTTTAGAAACATGTCTGGTTTAAATGTTTTTTAAACAAGTGTTCATTTGACAAGAAATCAACAGGAAAATAAAGAGCTAGACAGAGGGTTTTGTTTGTTTCGGTTTCTGGTTTAACTGACAAATGCTCCCACGTGTGCTGGTATGGCAAGTCCAAACAATTTACACAAGCACATAGTGAGCTCACTGGTTCCTCTCACTTCCGAATTGCACATGGGTGTCATATGTGACACTCTTCTCTTTGGGGATGGCCAGTCAAGGGGAAGTGCCTGACAAATGAGCTGGGCTAGTAACCTGGAATTCCTCACCTGGAACAGAGGTGAGCTTACCATTGCCTGGATTTGTAGGGTTTCCCACTAGCCCTTTGTCCTCAGTGGTCTCTCCCTTAAGTATTTCATTGTGGTTATGAACTTGATATTTTACACAAGTGCCTTTTCTAGAACTCTCTTTTTTTTTAAGAAAAAATCTTTATTGTTGAAAGTATTACAAATGTCTCCTCTTTTCCCTCATTGACCTCTTCTAGCCTGCCCCCGCCCCCACCTCAGGCCTTCACCACCCTATTATCTGTGTCCCTGGGTTATGCATATATGCATACAAGGTCTTTGGTTGATCTCTTCCCACCCACTCACCCTCCCCTGCCTTCCCTCTGAGATTCACAGTTTGTTACATCTTTCTATGTCTCTGGATCTATGTTGTTCATCAGTTAATTTTGTTCATTAGTTTATCCACACCCTATACCCTTCACAACATATGTTTTAAATGATAACTTATTCTTTCAATCTCAGTATCTCAGCTATTTCTAGAAGTGAATTATTATAGAATTCTAAAACAAATACATTTATCCTTTGTAATTCTCATATCAAAAAAGCCACCTTCATGCTTTTAAATAATATGTTCAGAGATATTTTAAACTCTAGTAGGAATTATAATAATGTGTTGTGAGTAGAAAAGGAGGTTAGAAAACCCAGTGAGGGGGTTGATAATTTACTGTTAGAACCTCTATCATACAAAAGACCTATTTGGACAATCTCTCATATAAATGGGTATAATAATAGTATTTTAAAACCTAATTGGTTTTATGAGTATCAAACACTAGAATGCTTGTTAGAAACTTAGCTCAGTGTTTAACATATAAGAAGCTCTCAATAAATGCTAAATATTGGTTGGCTTGTTTTCACTATCAGCATGTTCACATAAAATTAGTCAATCACCAAAATATATTAGTGGAGAGTACTTATATCTGTGAAAGAGTAACCGGACAATCAATGGGTCTGGGCTGCCTGTCACTACTTGAGCCAATGAAGCAGAGACAGGGTTGAATCATATATGAGCATTTATCCAATAATGCTAGCAGTATGGGAGAGCAGCAGGTCATCCACAAAGTCTGCTCTGCGCCCCACTAGAAGCAGCTGCTTATATTGGGTAGAAGGACAAAGATTACATGGGGAAGTAGGCAAAAGGCATAAGAATGGGTATGCCAAATGGACAGTCTACAGCAGTGGTTCTCAACCTCCCTAATGCCGCGACCCTTTAATACAGTTCCTCGTGTTGTGGTGACCCCCAAACCATAAAATTATTTTCGTTGCTACTTCATAACTGTAATTTTGCTACTGTTATGAATCGTAATGTAAATATCTGATATGCAGGATGTATTTTCATTGTTACAAATTGAACATAATTAAAGCATAGTGATTAATCACAAAAACAATATGTAGTTATATATGTTTTTTCCGATGGTCTTATGCGACCCCGGTAAAAGGGTCGTTCGACCCACAGGTTGTGAACCGCTGGTCTACAGGCAATGCAGACTGGGGGTATGCAAAGGGCTGGCTGCCTCTGGCTTCTGCAACAAGGTTGTTAATCTTTCCATAATATGCAGCTCCTGGATGTGGAGGATGGGCCAAATTTCTAGGTGCGCTCCCAGGTCCCATGTGCAACTCCCAGCCAGGTTAGAATGTGCTTTTTTAAATCAGAACAAAACAATCACAGTTAACAGAGCATGATTAATATTTCTTGTAGTTATAGCTGGTCCCCAATATTCTATTTCTGCCCCAAACAAAAAGGTGCTATGCTGAGACCCGCTGAAAAATAATTTTCAAATGTTTTACCCTTACACATTTGGGTGATGACAGTCTTCTGCTTTGCTTCTCAGAGGAAAACTTTAACTGAATTATCAATATTTTTATCAGATTAAAATAGATTGCCTTTCCTTGGAGAATCTGAAAACAATAGCACTTCTAAACTGACAATTAAAGTCTCAATGTATGTATGACAGTCCTTTGTAATTTGTCTTAAAAATGCACTAGTGTCTTTTTGTCTTGACATAATTAAATAGCTTTGTTTAATTAAAAGTGGTTTGATTTATACTCTTCAAGGTTGAATAATCATTAACTTGCTATGGTTGTTGACTGATTTATAAATGCGTGATTTTCCATTTCAATATGCACCATTATACAGATGGTTGAAGATAACTTCTGTTCTGCAGAAACTCAGGTTTGCTGATTTGCTTCAGGAGAAGGAGTTAAAGGGCAACAATACAGGCAGTTAGATTTTCCCCAAGCTTCCCATTTCTCACATCAGTCTTGTCATGCAATTCTTCACTTCCTCAACCCTCAGGAATCATCTTGATTATTTTGATCATTCTTAAAACAGAAATGGCATAAGGAATTCCATTCCTTATACTTTCTCCCAAAGAAATCATTGAATCTTGAGAGAGATTACTCAAGTTGATTATCATAAACTTTTAGTAATATCTGACAATGAGTTTAATTCTTAAATAGCTGAGCAAAAATGGTATCGAAGGTAAATTTTAGGGCAATTTCAGCCTTTCTTTACCCACTATCTGGTTCTGTTCCTGAAAGCATGGCTTTTACTTATCGCATATCCACTTCTCATCACAACCTCGTGTTGTGAAAAATCAGTCAATGTATTTCCTTATCAGGATTGCTTACATAAATTATTGGCCCAGTGGAAAATAAAAATGTGAGGCCAATTGTTCAAAAATATAGTTATAAGTTATTAAAATATAAAACTTTTTTCTTTCTTCTCTAGTCTCTCTCTGGACTTGACATGGTGTTTTTTTTTTTTAATTTTTTATTTGCTATTTAATATCTTGAGCAAAGAATAAATATTTTAGCCGAAGCGGGTTTGGCTCAGTGGATAGAGCGTCGGCCTGTGGACTGGAGGGTCCCGGGTTCAATTCCGGTCAAGGGCATGTACCTGGGTTGCGGGCACATCCCCAGTGGGAGGTGTGCAAGAGGCAGCTGATCGATGTTTCTCTCTCTCATCGATGTTTCTAACTTTCTATCTCTCTCCCTTCCTCTCTGTAGAAAATCAATAAAATATATTAAAAAAAAAGAATAAATATTTTAAGTTATTTTTATAAATGTAATTGTTCATTTTTTTTTTACTTCTTATGAGAGTTTTACTGCAAATATGCCATGTTTTAAAATTCCAGTTTAAAAACATTTAACTAATATGTGGACTCATAGAAATTGCACAATTTGTATTTGTAGCTTATACATGAATATGTATTTCACTTTAAATATATATATATTAGAAAGGGATAGAGACATAGAAACATAAATGATGAGAGAGAATCATTGATAGGCTGCCTCCTGCACACCCCCTACTAGGGATTGAGCCCAAACCTGGGCATGTGCCATGACTGGGACATTAATCTTGACCTGATTGTTCATGGGTTAACTCTCAACCACTGAGCATTACTGGCAGGGCTGTATTTCATTTTTTAAAAATATATTTTATTGATTTTTTTACAGAGAGGAAGGGAGAGGAATAGAGAGTTAGAAACATCCATGAGAGAGAAACATCGATCAGCTGCCTCATGCACACCCCCTACTGGGGATGTGCCTGCAACCAAGGTACATGCCCTTGACCAGAATTGAACCTGGGACACCTCAGTCCCCAGGCTGACGCTCTATCCATTGAGCCAAACCGGTTAGGGCTGTATTTCATTTTTGAAAGAACAATGAAAACACTATACTCAAAAATCTTATCTGTTTTTTCTTCTAGTTTTATTGAAATATAATTGGCATACAGTGCTATATAACTTTAAGGTGTACAGCATAATGACTTGACTTATATACATACTAGATGCCCAGTGCATAAAATTTGTGCACTTGGAGGGGGATCCCTCAGCCCAGCCTGCATTCTCTCCCAATCCGGAAGCTCTCGGTGGATGTCCGACTACCACAGAGGTGGTAGAGGCTCCCACCACTACCGCTGCACTCGCCAGCCTTGAGCCCGGTTTCTGGCTGATCAACGCTCCCACTGTGGGAGCACACTGACTGCCAGGGGGTAGCTCCTGCGTTGAGCATCTGCCCCCTGGTGGTCAGTGTGAATCATAGCAACCGGTCTTTCCATTGCATGGTCTATTTGCATATTAGCCTTTTATTATATAGGACTAGAGGCCCGGTGCACAAAAATTTGTGCACTCGGGAGGGGGAAGGGGGTCCCCCAGCCCGGCCTGTGCCCTCTCACAGTCTGGGAACCCTCCGGAGATAATGACCTGTTGGCTTAGACCTGCTCCCGGGTGGCAGAGGGCAGGCCCAATCCCTAAATGCAGCCCCTGGTCAGGCTCAGAGCAGGGCCGATTGGGGAGTTGGGGAGCCACCCCTTCATGCACAGAGCAGGGCGGATCGGGAGGTTGCGATGCCACCCTCAGTCACGCTCAGGGTAGGGTCGATTGGGGGGTTGGGGCACCGCCCCCTATCACACTCAAGACAGGGTCGATGGGGAGGTTGCGGCGCCACCCCCTGTCACTCACAGAGCAGGGCCGATCAGGGGGTTGGGGTGCTGCCCCCTGTCACTCACAAAGCAGGGCCCATTGGGGGGTTGGGTCTCCGTACTCTGTCACACACAGAGCAGGGTCGATCAGGGGGTTGGGGAGCTCTCCCCTGTCACTCACAAAGTAGGGCCGATAGGGGAGCTGGGGCACCGCCCCCTGTCACACACAGAGCAGGGCAGATCAGGGGGTTGGGGCGCTGCACCCTGTCACACTCAGGGCAGGGCCAATGGGGAGGTTATGGCTCTACCCTGTCACACACAGAGCAAGGCCCGTGGAGGGGGGTTGGGGCACCACCCTCTATCACCCACAGAGCAGGGCCGATCAGGGGGTTGGGGTGCTGCCACTGTCACACTCAGGGTGGGGCTGATGAAGAGGTTATGGCTCTACTCTGTCACACACAGAGCAGGGACGATCAGGGGGTTGGGGCGCTGCACCCTGTCACACTCAGGGCAGGGCCGATCAGGGGGTTGGTGCGCCACACCCTGTCACATACAGAGCCGCAGGGCTATCAGGGGATTGGGGAGCTCCCCCCTATCAGGCACAGAGCAGGGCTGATCAGGGGGTTGGGGTGCCTTCCCCTGTCACGAAATGAGCAGGGCAGATAGGGAGGTTGTGGCCCCGCCCCCTGTCACACACAGAGCCGCAGGGCAATCAGGGGGTTTGGGGGCTGCCCCCTGTCACGCTGATCCCAGTGCCGGGAGCCTCGCTGCTCCGCTGATCCCGGTGCCGGGAGGCATATTTCCCTTTTACTATATAGGATAGAGGTTTGTGCATGGGTGGGGGCCGGCTGGTTTGCCCTGAAGGGTGTCCTGGATCAGGGTGGGGGCCCCCACTGGGGTGCCTGGCCAGTCTGCGTGAGGGGCTGAGGGTTGTTTTCCGGAAGCGGGTGACTGAAGCTCCCAACCGCTCCTTTTTTTCTTTTTTTTTTTTTATTCTGGGCCAGCTTTAGCTCTGAGGCCTCACTGCTGAAAACATCGATACAATGTTGCGGTCCGGCTGGCTGAAGCCCGGCTGAATGAAAGCCGGTTTCTGGGGTTTTGTTTAGCTTCTTATTTGCAACATAGTACATAGTTGCTTAGAGTTGCAGCTGAGAGGCCGGCAGCGGCAGGCGGGGAACGTTGGAGTCCGCAGTCACTGGAGCAAGCAAGCCTCCCTGTTTGCTTCAGTGCCTGGCTGCTGGCCGCCATCTTGGCTGACAGTTAATTTGCATAAGGATATGCTGATTAGCCAATGGGAAGGGTAGCGGTCATACGCTAATTACCATGTTTCTCTTTTATTAGTGTAGATAGTATTGTTAAATAATTACCATAATCAGTTTAGTTAATATTCATCATCTTATGTAGATACAAAAAAATACATATCATTTTTTTCCTTGTGATGAGAACTTTCAGGATTTACTTTCTTATCAACTTTCAAATATATCACACAGCACTACAAACTATAGTCATTATGTTATGCATTACAATCACATCTCCAAGACTTACTTATCTTATAACAAAAGATAAGTAACCTTTTGACCACCTTCATCCAATCTAACCATTCTCTCCCACCTCTAGTAACCACAAAGTCTTCATCTTTCTCTGTCTGACTTATTTCACTTAGCATAAAGTCCTCAAGGTCCATTTATGTTGTCACAAAGATAGGATTTCCTTCTTTTTATGGCTGAGTAATATTCCATTATATTCCATATTTTCTTTTTATTTAACTTTATTTTTATTGTTGACACTATTACAGATGTCCCCATTTTCCCCTCCTTTGCCCATCCCCCTCTGCCCCCCTCCTTTCTGGCTATCACCACACTGTTGTTTGCATCCATGTGTTATGCATATATATTCTTTGGCTCCATGCATTCATTGACAAACAACTTAGGTTGTTTCCATGCCTTGTGAATAATGCAATAGACATAGTGTTGGAGACTGAGCCCAAACACTATATCTTTTTGACATAGTGTTTTCCGTAACTTTGAATAAATTCTCAGAAGTAGAATGGCTGATCGTGGTGGTAGTTGTATTTTTAACTCTGGAGAACCTACATCCTGCTTTCCACAGTGCCTGTACCAATTTACATTTCCCTTAATGGTACACAGTGGTTTCTTTTTTTGCTACATCCTGGCCAACAATTGTTACCTCTTTCTTAACTATATTATGTTAGCCATTCTAACGGATATCTCATTATGGTTTTGATTTGCATTTTCCTAATGATTTGTGATGTTGAGCTCCTTTTCATGTATCTGTGATTTTGAGCTCCTTTACATATCATCTTAGGTAAAAATGTCTATTAAGGTCCCTTGCTTATTTTAAAATAGGATTATTTAGGTTTGTGGTTTATTTTGTTTTGTTATTGAGTTGTATGAGTTCTTTACATATTTTGAATATTAACCACTTATCAAATATATGACTTGCAAATATTTTTCCCATTCTGTAGGTTATATTTTCACTTTGCTGATTGCTTCTTTTGCACTATCTCATCTATTTTTAATTCACACACATTCTACCAACACTTTACCTTTAGCTTACTGATGAGTAAGATCATACAAAAAGAAAATAAACTATCGGTTGCCCAATCTTTCCCTTTCATTCTTTAATTTTATTTCAGTATATGTGATTAGCTAATGTAAGAAAGAAAAAAGATTAAGAAAAGATATGATAGGGTACCTTAGTCATTCAAACTATGTCATTGCTTTCTTTCCAAACCAGAAGCAATATTCTCCTGTTTCCAGTGGAGATATGGCCTCTGGGGACATGTAATGCCTCCACCTACTCAATCATTGATATAATGTTTACTTTGTGTTCCTTTTGAGTTTCCTTGAACTCCCAGGAACCATGGGTCTATGGGAATTCTAATTTCATGGGGCATATCTAATGTTTTATGTGAATGAGGAGGCAAGGGGCAGAAAACAGATATATTTAACACATCTCTTGTATTCATACACATTCTCAAATGCCGCATCAGATTTCACTTATAAAATGCAACTTAAAAGGTAAAATGGTAAATAATTTCAAGTCAGTGGTAACAGAACATTAAACAAACACGGAGTCCTGAATACAGGGTGCTGTGTATTACTCACCCAGGAAGCCAGAATTTTGTCTCTTATTTATCTTTCATGACTTTGAGCAAATGTTAAAACTCTATGAATCCCCAGAATTACTATTTTTCTTTGTTTCCATATTAATACATACTACTATAAGAGCATGTAGCACATTTTTGATGCCTAAAATATTGAATGAATGAATAATCATAGAAATGGAATAATTAATGAAGTTTTAAAATAAATAAAATATTTTTGACATTATCGACAGTGTGTTATTTCTATTTGAAAAATAAAAGATTTTAAAAGTGACTTTAAGTAATATCAAGGTGGTATCAAGTATATTTATGTATTATGGCGTCTTTCCAGTATGCTGAGTCAGAACTTCTCTACAAGGCTCAATAAGCTTGTGCACTATCAACTGGTTGTGCACTATGAACCTTCATGGTCTTTTCTAGACACTTAAAAGCATTATCTTGATAAATTTCCATAATGATCTCTAAAAATATTGTAATGTCACCATTTTCTAGGTGAAATTAAGGGTGACACATAGAAAGTGACTTATCCAAAGTCACTACAGATACCAAGAGACAACACTTAGACTGAACCTGATTCCAAGCCCAATAGGCATTTCACAAAATCCAGTGGTTTCTTATGATCTGAACAAATTTTCAGAAAAAAGGAACAAAGAAAAAATTTAACCCAAATAATGTACTTTGTTCTTTTAATTTCTTTTTTTCTCTTTTGTTACATAACTCACTACTGAGTCTTGACCCAATTGGATGAATGAAGTCCTGGAGTTGACCTGGCTTTGGCTGGATTGCTTCTCTTTACTTTTTCCCTAAATGTTATTCCTTCTTTGCAGCCCAGTTCAAATCCTCCTCTCCATATAACTTTTCACAAAAATACTAATGATCCCTTTTTTTTTCTCTGACTCATGTTATAGTTTAGACTGAAATCCATCACTCCGGTTGGCCTTGATTAATTGATTAATCCATAAATACTTTTGAGTACCAACTATAAGCCCAAAACTGTTCCTTGTGCTTGGAGGACATCATTAAACAAATAGGTAAAAAATGTCTACCCTTACAGAGCTTATATTATAGAAAGCATGACAAGTTTTTATTTTTCTCTCTTCTCTAATTGCTTTATGTGATGTTTCACACAAGGAGCTTTACTTCTCTATATTTTGAGTTTATTCAAATTAGTACAAATGCTTTTTTATGAGATAATTTGAATTTTAACACAATGCTGAATAGTTAGTAAATATTTGGTTGAGTAATTGGACTTCTGTTAACAGAAAGTTACCCAAATATTGATGGGGAATGGTGATTTTACTTTATTTTATTTTATTTATTTATTTTTTTCTTTACAGAGAGGAAGGGAGAGAGATAGAGAGTTAGAAACATCGATGAGAGAGAAACATCGATCAGCTGCCTCCTGCACATCGCCTACTAGGGATGTGCCCACAACCAAGGTACATGCCCTTGACCGGAATCGAACCTGGGACCTTTCAGTCCGCAGGCTGACGCTCTATCCACTGAGCCAAGACGGTTTCGGCGGAATGGTGATTTTAAATATTGAATTTATTCACATAATAATCATTAGTGATAACTATTTTTCATAATAAGCTTTTTAAAGATAATAAATTACATTTTTGAGATTTACACTGGATGTTTTTATTTAAGTCTCACAGCTGTCCATTCTCCCTGACTTATTCCGAATTTACTGGTTACACTTTTGGAGGCTACTTTAGTTGTCTCAGGTTACACGCTTTAAAAATGACAGACCTGGAATTAAAACCCAACTATTTCTAAATCCAGAAGGCATGCTGTTTACCAAAATACTATAATTACTGCCCAACTAGGAAGTAATCAATTTGACTAGGACAGGAGATGAAGCTGGTTGTATACATATCAAACATTTATTCATAAGCCAGCTGAGTAGCATAAATGGCTCATTTTAATTAGTAACTTCATGGATGATAACAACAGCTTTAATAGCTTTCACTCTGTATTCTAGATGAATACTAAATTAACAAGAAAAACAGATACACATATGCATATAACAATACAAATGCTCAGTGAGAAGGCTCCTGAACTTTTCAGTGTCTGTTTAAGTGCACTCAACAGCCTAAAGCTCCAGTCTCCCAGTATGCTGCCATATGTCCCACAGAGGCCGTATAAACCAAGTGTGGCAGCACAGAAAAAGCATAGTGTTAGAAAATGATTGCATGCCTGTGAATTGTCACTGTTGTGATGTTTCTGCATGTTGAAAATTTAAAAGGTTAGTCTTCAGTGGAAGGAAACTTGACAATGGTGCAGAGAGAGAGGCGGTACAGTGTTTTGGAAACTTGTAAGATTGAAGCCTGTCAGATATACCCAGGTGCAAATCTAATTTCAGCTCTATTTAGTTGTATGACTTTGGCTGAGTAGATGCCCTCTCTGAATCTCATTATTCTGGTCATCTAAAAGGAAATAATAATCATGGTCTTTAGGATCATGAACCATCGGTGAAAAGTGCTTGATACTTAATAGGTATTCAGCAAATAGCAGTCACTATTATATGCCCCAACTCACTCATTCTGTCTGGAAGCCCACCCACTTTTCTAACTGGGAAATGTGTTTTCATTCTTCACAGACCAATGGCAATGTCTACCCCTTTTTTTGTCCAGGACCTAATCACGCAGAGAGCTTTCTATGCCTCCGTTGGTTGGGATCACATCCGCCCTGACTTGTAATAGCATGTACCACATCATTATTCATGGGTGCCTGCCTTTCCCGTCATCCTCACTAGACTGTCAGCTCTTGAGGGCAAAATCTGTCTGATTCATATTTCTATTTGCAGCTCAGGAAGCCTTAATAAGATGTCTCTTATGTATGAATAAATGAGAAACCTGATACCCAGAGGCCGAGAAAAGGTTCAGGAATTACTCAGGTAGCAGTAGAAAATCCACCTCTTGTCTTTCAATCTTCTGCTTTATTCATTGTCAGGAAACATCACCTTTGGCAACTACCCAAAGAGCAAATCATAGTTAGGAAAGAAAATATAAATAAACAAAATTTTGTGTTCTGCTATCTTAGTAATTATTCTACTCCTGGATTTTAGTTACATAATTTTGGAGGATAATAAATATTTTAAAGCAGCTGGAGGCCAAATGTCAGGCCGCTGCTCCAAAGTTGTCACTAAACATCTGGAGTCCTAGTTGTCAGTTAATGCCGTGTGTCATACCACACAATGACAGTAATGTCGTGCCTAAAACCAGACAAAACCTCAACTCTGGGAGAATCTGGTGACTTTGGCTTATGTGGTACAAGAGGTTACTCTTAGTTAATTCCTGAATTTTAATTGGAACAACAAGTTAGTTTAGTAAAATTCTGAAGCTCCGGTGAGTCTCAGGGTCATAGATCTAAAAGCAATAGTAATATCATCTAGACAAATATGATCATTTTATATCAGAACCCTGAGATGTGTAATAGCTAAGATGTTCAATCACTTACCTAAGGGCAAATCGTGTCAGATAATGTGTCATATCCAGCTTTCACTGGGAACCATGTACTGTGCCAATTGTTTTACAATAATTATCTACTTTAATAACGAAAAAAACATTATTTTTTCCTAAAGCTAATCCTTATTATACATGGCATTTAACCTGACCTTTATAATGACCCTCAAATGTGGGATACATTATGATTAACAGTATAGATGGAGAATGGAATGCCAATAAAGGCTGAAACTTTAATTCTGTATCAGAGAAAGTTACCGGTAGAGGCTATGCATGATTCTTTGGGCAGTATTATTATACCCATTTCACTTTCTTATTCAAAGGAACCAAAACTAGTAGGATTTTTTTGTTTTTACTGTTTAGTTTATTTATTAATTAATAAAGTTAATTTTTAAGGAAAACTTTTAGGTTTATAGCAAAATTGAGCAGAAGGCCCAGTGATATATTATACAACCCTTGTCCTATACATACACAACCTCCCCCAATATCAACATCCTTCACCAGAGTCATATGTTTGTTGCAATTGATGAGCTACATTGACACATCATAATCACCAAAAATCTATAGTTTACATAGGGTTTATTCACTTTTTTGTTAATCCTCACCAGAGGATATATTTTTCATTGATTTTTAAAATGAGTGGAAGGGAAGGAGAAAGGGCAGGAGGGAGGGAGGGATGGAGGCAGGAAGGGAAAGAGACAGAAACAGAGATGTGAGAGAGACATATCTGTTGGTTGCCTCCTGCATGCACCCAGACCGGGCCAGGGATCAAACCTGCAACCCAGGTACATGCCTTTGGCTGGGAATGTACCCTTCAGTGCTTGGGCTGATGCTCTAATCCCAGAGAAACACCAGCCAGGGCATTAGTGTTCATTCTTTTTTACATTCTGTGGGTTTTGACAAGTGTCTAATGGAATCTATCCACCATTGTGGTTATAATACAGATCAGTTTCAGGCCTTAGAATTCCTCTGTGTTGCGCCTACTCATTCCTCCCTCCTCCTCAGCCCCTGGCAATCACTTATTTTACTGTCTTACTTGTCTCCATAGGTTTACCTTTTCCAGAATCTCATATAGTTGAAATTGTATAGGATGTAGCCTTTTTAGAGTGGCGTCTTTCACTTATTCATATGCATTTAAATTTCCTCTATGTCTTTTTATGGCTTGAGAGTTTATTTCTTTATAGGTCTGGACAATCCATTGCCTGGATCTACCACAGTTTATGTATCTATTTACCAACGGAAAACATAGTGATGGCTTCCATATTTTGGTAGTTATAATCAATGCTGCTATAAACATCCATGTGCAGGTTTCTGTGTGAACATGGCTTTCAATTCATTTGGGTAAATACTGAGGAATGATATCGCTGGAGAATATGGTAAAAGTATGTATAGCTTTGTAAGAAATTGCCAAACTGTCTTACAAAGTGGCTGCACCATTTCGCATTCCTGCCAGCAATGAATGAGAGTCCTTATTGCTCCACGCTGTGGGCAGCATTCAGTGTCGTCAGTGTTTTGCATTTCAGCCATTCTAACAGGTGTTGTAGCCATGTCCCATTTTAATTTACAATTCCCAAAGGACATATAATGTTGAACATCTTTCCATATGCAGACTTCTATCTGCATATCTTTTTTGGTGAACGAATATTTAGGTCTTTGGCCTATGTCTTAATTAGGTGGTTTATTTTTTAATGTTGAATTTTAAGTGTTCTTTGAATATTTTAAATAGCAATCTTTTATCAGATGTCTTTTGCAAATACTTTTTCTCTGTCTCTGACATTGTTTTTTCACATAGCAGAACTTTTTAATTTTAATGAAATACACCTTATCATGTGCTTTCATAGATCATTCCCTTGATGTCATATTTATAAAGTGTCTTGCTCAATGTCGTCTCGGATTTCTCTGATGTTATCTTCTGGGGGTTTTACTGTTTTGCATATTTATTTAGGTCTTTTGATGTATTTTGAGTTAATCTTTATGAAAGCTGTAAAGTCTGTGTCTAGATTAATTATCTTGCATATAGCACCATTTGTTGTAAAGATCACCTTTGCTCCATTTTACAGGGATGCCTTTATTGCACTTTGTCTTGTTACACTTCACAAATGTGTCTTTTACAAATGAAAGGGAGGGCCCTCCACCAGCAAAAGATTAAACTTGCCTTGTTGCAATATTTGCTTTATTGTGGTGACCTGGAACTGAACTTGTAATATATCGGAGACATGCCTATATTACCTTTGCTTCTTTGTCAAAGATCAGTTGATTATATTTGTTTCTCAGCTCTCTATTCTGGTCCTTTGATCTATTTGTCTATTGATATATATACAGTTTATTGATAGTCACAAAATAACTTACTTGAATTTTTATTGGAATGCATAGATCAAGTTAGCATAATTAGGTTTTAAAGGTAAGTTTCTGTTAGAACTATTACTTACTATTTGGAAATGAGATATACAGATACATGAGAATTCTTTAACAATTAGATAAAAGAGCAGTAAAGTTACTTTTAAAAAGATGTTCTTTTCAGTGAAACTATTTGAAAATAAGATTGCATACTAGAAAGCTTCATGTGATGAATTGATTCTAGTTAAACCGGCTGGGGTAAAGACAAGACTACAGGCATTCCATGTAAAAGAAATAAATGTATGAGTATTCACGCTATTAATAACTGCCTGCTACCCTGTGGCTTCATGGCTTCTGTCAAGTCTCATTCATAACACCCACAATGCTGGAATATGTGACGGAAACTAGATTAAGGAAAAAAAGGAAAGCCTTTGGGTGAGAATTAGTAGTGATGCTCATTTGGCTTAAAGACAAGTGCATTTGCTAGAAATTTTATTTCAAACCCTAGTGTTTATTTTACATTTATGTTGTTTAAGTTCAATTAAAGATGTTCACAAATTAAGTAGTGAAAGACTCTAAGAGATTGTGTTACCAGTTTCCCAAGATCCTTTAGGCTATAAATGCAGAGGAAATATGGCTCTCCCATGGAGTATACTTCAAAAAGGATATGTTCTGCCCAACTGGCATAGCATCAACCTATGATCCAGGAGGTCACAGTTCGTTTCCCAATCAGGGCACATGCCTGGGTTGCAGGCTTGACCTCTAGTAGGGGGCGTGCAGGAGACTGCCAATCAATGATTCTCTCTCATCATTGATGTTTCTCTCTCTCTCACTCTCCCTTCCTCTTTGAAATCAATAAATATATATATATATATATATATATATATATATATTTAAAAGGATATGTTTTTTCTGCCCCTGCATAAACATCTATCTGATAGCTACGATTAGAAGAGGTTCATGTTCTAGTCTAGACTGCAATTTTGATACATGTATATTTATAAACTGTGCATACATGTCCTATCATATTATTTTATGTAAATTTTTAAAATATATTTTGTTGATTTTTTTACAGAGAGGAAGGGAGAGGGATAGAGAGTTAGAAACATCATTATAGAGAAACATTCATCAGCTGTCTCCTTCACACTCCTTACTGGGTATGTGCCCGCAACCAAGGTACATGCCCTTGACCAGAATCGAACCTGGGACCCTTGAGTCCGCAGGCTGACGCTCTATCCACTGAGCCAAACCAGTTAAGGCCTATGTAAATTTTTAAATGTACTAGTAACAGAACTTAGGATGAGCCATAAAATTGAGTTAAATTCTGAGAAAAACAACTAGAATATTTGCTTTGGGCAGCAGATTTGTCACATAGAAATAACATGAGAATTACTGATATTTTTATTAAAGCTTTTAAAAAATATTTATTGTTGAAAATATTACATTTGTTCCCTTTTGTCTCCCATTGACTCCTTATAACCCGTCCTTGCCCTTCACCCCAGGCCTCCAACACCCTAATGTCTGTGTCCATGAGTAATACATATATGTACACAAGGTTTTTCGTTGATCTCTTCCCTTTTAAAGCTTTTTAAACTATTTGACATTTTAAATAATTCATCGTGTTTGAATAAAAATACATTAAAAATTTTAATGTTTTTCTGCACCATAATAGTATTTCTTAAACATCTTCTGATATATCAGCAACTCAGTTTGCAGATCACTAGTGTAAACTGCTTTTCTGCTTCTCATTTTATTTGAAGAATATTAAATTGCATTCTATGTTGGACGTTGCCTTTTCAAGATATAAAAAAAAAACATAATCAATTTATTAAATATTCTGAGATTTATTTTTTTATTTATGTTTTATTCATTACCAAAATATATACTTTATTGAATGCTTATTTGCCAAGCATTGAGCAAGGTGTTGGGGATGCAGAAATCAGTCATAAGTGGGGCTGAAAATGAAAAGGTCTGATTCCTCATATTGACTGTTATTACAATAATTCTAACACTAGATAAATTGCTTGATATTAAGCTTCTATTTCCAAATATGTGCAAAGAAAGGGCATGATTGAATTACCATATCCACAGAATTGCTTTGAAGATTAAAGAAGATTATGTTTTAGTTACTGGGTACATGCCACTGGCTTTGGCGTTAAGTGTTACAGGATTTACCTTGAGAGGAAAGAAAAAGAGGTTATCATAGAGAATAATTATAGGTGAATAGATGAAGGGCAAGTAGAGATAAGAAACAGCAAGTTCATTGACAGTAGTAAATAGGGCTAAAATTAGAACAAGTCTTGAACAGAAAAATGGAGAAGTAAAACTGAAACATAAAACTAAAGACAAGTGGTGGAGGAAGCACTGAAGGGAGAGGGAAAAAGAGATAGAAACATCAATGATGAGAGAGAATCATTGATCGGATGCCTCCTGTATGTTCCCCACTGGGGATTGAGCCTGCAACGCAACCAAGCATGTGACCTTAACCAGAATCAAACCTAGGACCCTTCAGTCTGCAGGCCAGTGTTCTATCCACTGAGCCAAATCAGCTAGAGCAACACATCACATTTTTAACAAAATTCATCATATATTATAATTTTTTTAATTCTTTTTTTCCCCTTTTTTTTTCTTTTTCTTATAATTATTTGATGATTTTGCATGTAAAATTTATCTCTTTTCAGCATCTAACCAGCAGTTAATACTGTCAGAGTTGATATTATAGAGACTTATCTTTGGATCAAATCATCCTGTCTAATAAAGAGGGAATACGCTAATTGACCCTCATACTGTTGCAAAGATGGTGATGCCCACAGCCAATAAGGAGGGAATATGCTAATTGACTGCCACACACTCAAAGATGGCGGCGCCCAAAGCTACAAGATGGCAGTGCCCAGTCCCCTCAGCTCCACGTGCCTGCCTCTGGAGTCCTCCAGTCCCCCAGGGACGGCACTAAGTGCAGGCAAGCCATCTGCCTTGCTGATGCCAGAGGCGCAGGTAACCAGGGCCGGCTGAGGCTTGCGCTGCCAGCAGTGGCAGCAGCAGAGGTGTGATGGGGTGTTGCCTTCCCCTGATCGTCGGGTCACCTCCTGCCCCTGAGGGTTCCCAAACTGTGAGAGGGGGCAGGACAGGCTGAGGGACGCCCCCCTCCAGTGCATGAATTTTCATTCACTGGGCCTCTAGTAAAGAATAATCAAGATAATGTTGCTGCTCTAGTTTGAGAGTTGCATGCTTGCCCTGGGACTTGGTTTCCACAGAAGATAACCAAACAAGTCAATAGTCCCTCTACATATGTGACATCCTAAGGAAACATCTCTGCTTCATGGAAAGCAAGTTGCATGAGGTGTGAGGAGGACAGTTCAATGTAAGAAGAACATGTGATTAAAATATCTGGGTTCAATTTCTGAATATTCTTTGAAAAAATTATTTTAAGCCAATATAAATAAAAAGTACTATTAGTATTAAATTTAGGGGTCATGAAAGTAATGAATAGCAATTACTTCACATAACTGGGCTGGATCCCTTCCTCCATTCTGAATCTCTTTTTGTTTTGTCATTAAACATTCCACATCACTGTGTTTATTCAATTGCACAATCAATCAATAGCATCCAAAGCTTTCACCTACCTTGATATTTCTTAAATCAATTTTTATTGAACAATCATAAAACTACAAAATAAACATTTTCTGTACTTGTTTTATATGGATATGAGGATCTAAAAGGGAATTAAATAAATAAATATATTTATATATATACTAGAGGCCCAGGGCACGAAATTTGTGCACTGGTAGGGTCCCTAGCGGCTGGCGGCTGCTGGCCGGGGCCTCCCTCCCTTCCCCCGACTGGCCCCACCACCCTAGTTGAACTCCCAGATAACGCCCGAGGGGACAATTTGCATACTACACTTTTATTATATAGGATGTTTCAGGCCCACTTTATTGTAAAGAAAGTGTGAAGATATTTAATAATCACAAAATTCCCCATTATACCATATACCACAATCCAGAAGTTTCCAGCCTAATAAAATGTTAAAATTATCTTAAAGGTACAACTGAAATGACATCTTGGTCATCATGCCTTGGGGAATTGGGATGAATGATGGTTACTTGTATGTGATAGTTAGAATACATGGTTGAAGGAACCAAAGAGAACTGTAAGTGCCATTTCTCATCATCGTTCTCAGTGACCAACTTGAAGATTTTTGCTTCTCATTCCCACAGTTCTGGGCTCCCTGGAGTATATTTCTGGTTCTTATATGAATGAACAGATACAACTAGGGTTCCATTAAACCTAAAATATGACTACCACATGTTTATTTTATATTCATTAAACTAATAGCCAAGTAATTCAGTCGATATGCTGGTTTAATTGACCTTGCTTGATGGTAAATTTTATGTCAACTTGACTGGGTCATAGGTTGCCCAGATATTTGGTCAAACATTACCCTGGGTATGTCTGTGAGAACATTTTTGGGTGAGATTAACATTTGAACCAGTAGACTGTGTAAAGCAGAATGCCCTCTCTCTGGCGTGGGTGAACCTCATCTAATCAGTTGAACCTGACTGTAACACAAAGGCTGACCTCCCCACAAAGAAGAGGGAACTCCTCCTACCTGACTCCTTGAATGGTATTTTCCTGCCTTTGAACATGAGCTGAAGCCCTGACTCTTCCAGGGTCATGAGCCTTCTGGCATTTGTACTGGGGACTTATACCAAATGCTCTCCTGGTTCCCAGGCTTTCCGACTCACACTGAAGATATACCATTGGTTCTTCCTAGTCCCCAGCTTGCTGGCTACAGATATCCCATCGATTCTATTTTTCTGAAGAATTCTGACTAATGCAGTCTGATTATCAACACCCACATGACAAAACATGCCTGGATCTCAAGGCCCTCACCTTGGTCCTTCTATGCCAGCATTAAACTTGATTGAAAGTAATCTAATTTAAAAAAAATGAGTTCTGCCTCAGGGTATTGAGAATCCTCTTTTATTTTAAACCTTTTTTGTTTGTTTGTTTATTTAGAAATTGCGACTGGCCAGTCTATCTTTAAAAATTAATTGCAGGACAGAGTGAAAATAATGTGCAAAACCAGTGAGTCTTTCAAGGAGAAACTTGTAGCAAATGCTATTTGTGTGCTATCCACATCCCTTCAAAACTTACCTGTACATGCCTAATGCTTATTTACTGCAATTCTCTCCTGGGAGATAATTGTTTTCTAGCCAAGAAAGCCTGCTTCTCCCCAACTCCTTGTAGTTTTGGTAAAACAGTCTATTCTGGTACCCCTCAATGCAACCCCCAACCACAAGGTGGAACTCATTACACAGGGTGGGGCTGCTTTATTTCCCTAACAAATAGACTGATCTAAGAATAGGGCCAACACAGTCAGATTATTGCCAAATGTGTGATACATAGGCCCTGGTAGAAGGGGGAAATAAAGAGAGAAGAGAAAAAAGAGAGAGGAAAAACTGAGACTGCTAACTGGCTATTGTCACTCAGTGGTTAGAGTGTGGTTTATGCACCAAAGGATTGTGGGTTCAGTTCATGGACAAGGACATGTACCTGGGTTGAAGGTTTGATCCCCAGACCTGTTGGATTGACAAAAACAAACAAGAAATCTGAGTCTGATAGCACCCTTTTATAACTTGAAATTAGTTGTATGCAGAAAATACTTTATATATCTTCATTTATTTGACTTTTGTTTCTATCAGTTCTATCTGGGAAAAAATCATGGTTTATATAAAAAGTGAGACATGGCATATTAATGACTCAGAGTGGACAGCCTACAGGGACAGATGGAAGAGTCTCTGCTTTACCCTTTACCTGTTTTTTTTGTTGTTTTTTTTTTTTTAAATATATTTTTATTGATTTCAGACAAGAAGGGAAAGGGAGAGAGAGATAGAAACATCAATGATGAGAGAGAATCAAGAAAAAAAAATACAAAATTTTCAAGTGACTTAAAGTTTTGTTTATATTTTAAATTTATCTCTCAATTTTCTTAACTTTTATTGTTAGGTAGGTGCTCAGAGTTGCATTTATTATATTCCATAGTTCATTTCACATTATCATTAGTCTTTCCAAATATTTGTTTTATTATATGATTTATTTCTCCTTTATCTTTAATTGCTCCCACATCATAGTTACTCATTTTAATGTGTTGATATATCTCCTTATACAAATAAAAAATAATTATTTTTAAATACATGTGAAAATATTTTATCTACATGTGCCTAATTAGTTTACTTATTTAAATAATGATGCAAGTGGTATTTTGTGTTATAAATCTCACTATGTTTTCTTTTTTAAATCTACCTAATGGCTTAAAAAGATCACTTGTACTGCCATCTGAATATCTAGTTCAAGTTTTCTCAATATTGATGCACATTCCATTATTTAGTCTCTTAATGATGCATCCAACACCATACCATCAGGAAAAATACCAGAAAGCAGAGCCATGTACATGCTGTCTTATGAGCCTGAGAGTGTCTCTGGTGTAACATCCTATATAATAAAAACCTAGGTGGCGTCACGCCCTGGTGTGATGCTCTCACATGATGTCGTCACAAGATGGCCACCACAAGATGGCTGCCACAAGATGACCATGCACACAGTGGAGACAGGGCCTGGTGGCTGCTCTGCGCAGTGAGGCCTGGGGGTCCCGCGTCTCTGTGTGGCCTGGAGGAGATCAGTCCCGGGGGAGGAGGTGGATCACTGCAGGCAAGGGCAGTTGTGGGTCATCAGGCCGGTAGGAGAGGGCAGTTGGGGGCAATCAGGTTGGCAAGGCAGCAGTTAGGCATCAATCAGGCCAGCAGGGGAGCGGTTAGGGGATGATCAGGCTGGCAGGCAGCAGCGGTTATGAGCCAGCAGTCCAGGATTGTGAGAGGGATGTCCAGCTGCCGGTGCAAGATTGGGCCTAAACCAGCAGTTGGACATCCCCTGAGGGGTCCCAGATTGGAGAGGGTGCAGGCCGGGTTGAGGGACAACCCCCCTCCCCCATGCACAGATTTTGTGCACCGGGCCTCTAGTAGATATATATATTATTTCTGTGGACAATAGAATAAATTAAAATGTGGCTTACAAGTAAATACATGTGATACACTTGCATTATTTTAAAACTAAAGAGAGAAAATATATACCTATGTACGTTGTGTGTGTATGTGTGCGTGCACACACGCGCACGCGTGCGCGCGCGTGTGTGTGTGTGTATGATTTGTTATCAAAATAGCTATAGTGGTTATCTTTGGATGAAAGAACTACCAGTACCTATTTTGTTTGCTTATCAGTATTTATATTTTTGCAACATAGGCATAAATGCTTTCTGTAATTCAAATTGTTAAAAGACCAATATAAATAGACTCACCTCCTTTAATAATTTGCTATAATTCCATTCTGTATAAAGCACTGTCTGACTTTGAGTTTCCATAGCATCTACATTTAAAATATATTGTGGTTGTTTCAAGTTGTATGTTTTGCTTTTCCATTTAATTTATAAGTACCAGTTAAAGCCCTAATTCTTAAATATCATTTGTGTTTCTAGAAAAGATTACTAGAAACATCCACTAGGTTTTACCAACATAACTGTAAATAGACAGACCAATATTCTGATATATATGCCAGCCTTTTGTGAAGTGGGTGTCAAAGGTCAGGTGCCCTGTTTAAAAACTCCATTTGTAGACTGGCAAACACAGGGACAAGGTCCCAAGTGCTACCAAGATAATGCCATTTTTTGAGACTCAGTCTGATTAGTATCACTTTTTATGTTTATCAATTTGATGTTTAAAAACATAATTTTAAAACTTGTGCTTTTCTCATGATTTTAAAATATATTTTTATTGATTTCAGAGAGGAAAGGAGAGGGAGAGAGATAGAAACATCAGTGAGAGAGAATTATTGTGTGTCTGTCTCCTGCATGCCCCATACTGGGGATGGAGCCTGGGAATTGTACTATGATCTTCTGGTTCATAGGTCTATTCTCAACCATTGAGCCAAAATTGGCCAGGCTTCTTTCTTATTATTAACTTTGGATAGAGGTAGTACATATGAGCAGTGGTTAGGACATGCACATACTTTATAAGAAGTAGAAAACATCCTGTGTACATTAGATAAAATGATTATGATTTTCCTATACTTTTCGATATTATAGTAGAATTGGAAACAGAAATAGACTCAAAGCAAAAGATCATCTTTATGATTATTGTAATGTAGGCTTGTGTTCTTTATAGAGAAAGTTATTTCACATAATCAACAAACCAGAACTAAATATAAATGGTTTAGAAAATAAGATTTTTCTTTAAAAACAAACATTTTTAATTAAATAATAAATGTAGTTGGTATAACCTATATTTTTTATTGGGAAAATATTCTAGTCTATTGAACTAATTCTAGAAGTATTTTTTGCCAGCTACTAGGCAAGACACCCAATAAAATGACATTAAACTTTTACAAGTGCTATATAGATTTTTTTTACCATTTAATCATTTTTATTTTATAAAACACCATTTGTATAACACATTATTGTGTTAACTTAATGGCATTCACAAGTATATAATAAAGTAGTAAACTAGAATACTAATAAAAAATTAGGCCTCTGTTTGGCCTGTGTCTGTATTTGAGATGCTTTCAAAATAACAGCCACAGACCTCTTTTTGTAAAATTGTCTTAAAGTTCCTGCATCCTTTAAAATTTCGGTATTATTATTTTCAATTTATCATCTAGACATAAAATAGGCACTCCAGAGGAAGTCAGGGGCATTTTGACATATGTTCTTATTTTCCCAAGAAGATGCTAATGCAACCATCATAAGCACCATAGACCCAACACTATAGATTAGATAAGTCTCAGAAAAGGGCTATATTAGAAACATATATTTTTAACTCTCACCAACTCGGCACAAAATGATCCCCTGTGGTCACAAAATTTGCCAGCTTTGTTTCTTAGCTTAGAAAACAATATTAAACTAGTGACCTAACATTGAATTCTGAACTATTAAATGTATTTTTCAGACAATGAATGTGTGCTGTCAATGAATATGCAAGAGATTGGACAACTTGATTAAAATGCCTACGGCTAGAATATAAAATAAATAGCATATCAATTATATTTAAAAGTATAATGTAGCCCTGGCTAGTGTGGCTCAGTGGATAGAGCATCAGGTTGGGGACTGAAGGGTCCCGGGTTTGATTCCTGGTCAAAAGCACATACCCTGGTTGCAGGCTCGATCCCCAGTAGGGGGCGTGCAGGAGACAGCCGACCCATGATCCTCTCTCATCATGGATGTTTCTCTCTCTCTCCCCCTTCCTCTCTGAAATCAATAAAAGTATATTTAAAATATATATATAAAAAAACAACAACTATAATGTAAAAGAGGTAAATTATTTGCCATTAAAATGGGAGGAGGAAGTGAGGGGAGGGAGAATCAGTAAGAGAAATATGGGGATGTCTGTAACACTATCAACAATAAAAAATATTTAAAAGTGAAAAATAATAAAGCATAAAAATACATTAAGATAAAATAAATAAGCACTTTTTAGCACTTGCATTTCTACACTCATTAATTGGTTATTACATTACCCAATATCCACCATTTTCTTCTTAGAAATTCATAATGACAACATCCCACTTAAGGGAGAAGGAGTGCATACCATCTGAAAACATGTCAGAAATATTGGTAGATATTGATTTTGTATGTTTTAGAACACTATGTAAGGCAAAAAAAACAAAACAAAAACTACTGTGTGTGGATTTATGGTTTCCACTTATCTATTCTTAATCACTGTTATGTAATAAAGATATTTTATATTAATCTATATTAACTTTTCTTCACCTTTAGGTATATAAAAGAGTTATACTCCCTAGTTGTAGACATATGACTAATTGGACTCATGTGTTGTGAGTGGAAGTGGCAGGGGTCATTGTGGCCTGAAGCATTTAAATGTTAATACTCAACCCTCCAACTATCTCCTCTTCTGCCATAGAAAAGATAAAGGGAGGTGTTAGAATGGAGATAGTGAGAGACCAAAGCATCATGGATTGATGAGCCACTGGATGGAGGACAGAGCTCTTAGTCTCCTGCAGCCATGGTGACCAGAACTTGTGAAATAAAAACTTCTATTGTGCTAAGCGGCTGAAACTCTTGTTCTTACCCCGGCAACATAGGCTCATAACCCTGGCTTATGCGATGACTTTGCCTTTTTATAAATGTTGACAATGAATTGAGTACTTAGAAAATTATTAAAAAAGAGAAAGGAGATGGCAAATGCATTGGACCTCACATAGAAAGTGGACATATACACATAAAAAAAAAAGGAAGAAAAAAAAGACTGAACAGTTTGTATAGTTGAAGAAACCATTAAGTGCTGTTTTTTGGAAGGGAAAAAAAAATCCTTGTTTTTCCAATTTGTTCTGTTTTGACACCTATAATTGCTTTCACCATTCTGGATTTGTTCATGAAAATTATAATTAGACTAGAGGCCCAGTGCACGGAATTCATACACTCGGTGCGGGGGTCCCCTCAGCCCGGCCTGCACCCTCTTGCAGTCCAGGAGCCCTTTGGGGATGTCCAACTGATGGCTTAGGCCTGCTCTCTCCCCCCCCCCCCCAACTCCCCCCCCCCCCCCCCCCCCCCCGCTCCGCCACCCTGGGCAGCGAGCCTAAGCCAGCAGTCAGACATCCTTCGCACTGACACGGAGGCGGGAGAGGCTCCCACCACTGCCGCTCCACTTGCCAGCCATGAGCCCAGTTTCTGGATGAGCAGTGCTCCCCCTGTGGGAGTGCACTGACCACCAGGGGGAAGCTCCTGCATTGAGTGGGATTGGCCCAAAACAGGCTATCCAACATCCCCGAGGGATCCCAGACTGCAAGAGGGTGCAGGCCAGGCCGAGGGACCCCCACTGGTGCACAATCACAGGGCCAGGGAGGAATGGGGCAGGTTGGCCAGCCAGGGAGGGACTGCAGGAAGGCATGTCCAGCCCATCTCGCTCAGTCCCAATCAGCTGGACCCCAGCAGCAAGCTAACCTACCAGTCAGAGCATCTGCCCCCTGGTGGTCGCTGTGTCTCTTGTTGGAGCAAATGCAGAATTGGTTTTTCTTCTTCTTATATGAGACTCCTCTTTATGCGCTAATGGGAAAGCTTCAGGATCTGGGTATATATGGAGGGCAGATGTTGGTTTACTAAAGAACATGGTTCAAAGTGCTCCTCTTATTATAGTTGGTGGTTTTATTGTATTGATTTTACTTGAAATAAAGTAGATTGGAAGACTGGGCAAAGTTCAGAATGATCTAGAGTAAAAGAAACATAACTTCTCTTTGTGTCAACCTCAGGCAAGGCGAGTAAGGTAGATCAAAGAATCGCTTTAATGATTCACTGAAGCTAAAGTTCAAATAAAAGGGCAGCAGCCACCTGGAAATGCAATTGCAAGTGAGGCATATGCTTTTCTGAGAAAAGGTTTTTAGGAAGAATATGCATCTAAGAGAAAGAGATTACCCAACAGCACATGTCAGCAGAGTGATTCTAAGAGGAACCAAAGAAAAGTCAGTGCTTAAGCAAACACATGGGTCCTACAACTGCAGAAGACCTTTGTTCTGAATCATAGCACTGCTGTGATCTTGGGCTAAATCTCAATTTTGAGGAGGCATTAGTCTTCTCAGCTGTAGAGTGAGTTGGCTGCGAGATCTCAGCTTTGGATTCTGTTTGTTTAACATAATTCATCTACTCACAGGTGTGCTGGAAAAGCCTAGATCTGACACAGCTGAGTAAGAGAGTCTCTGCCCTCAGGTAGCTCGCAGGCCCAGAGCTGCCCAGAGCTCAGCACCCATTGTCATGGTGAGGAATCTATATGTGATACTCTGCTTGTGGATTGAAATACATGTTGCCTAGGAGAGTGTGGGAGACATCCTCTTCTAAGGTGAAAGACCTCTCCTAGTTACTCACAACCTAAAGGACAGATGGACCTTTAATGAACTTAACGCTCACGTAAGCATTAAATCACAGGTGAAAAATTACAACTAATTAAGCACATAACCCTTATGATACTCTTGTTCTGCCAAACTTGCTCAGAGAGAGAAGCAGAACCTAAACAGTACAGTGAATTAATTGGATGCAGAAGTCCTTGTTTCTGAATCTAGCTAATAATGATCATTTAATTTAATGACCAGCTGTGTGACCTTGGGAAGTTCAAGCTCTTCGGAGTCCAGGCCTCTCATCAAGTGTAAAACAAAGAGATGTGGTCATGGACAAGGTGATCACTATTAGCTTAAAGATGTCATTGTTTCTAAAGTAGCTTTACACACTAAATGAGGAATAGAGTGGAAACTAATTAAAACTGGGAAAAAAATAGGAAGCATTTTAATTTTAACAAGGATTGCCTATGTGAATGTTCCGGGTACAACCTTTCAAAAGCATAAAATGCACATTAGGGATAAAACCCGAACTTTTCTTCAATAAAATGTGGAGACCAAAAAAAAAAATATGAGGGGAAGGGTGACATAGATTTTTAATGAAGATTAAATTGTACTTAATGCTAGTAACAGTGAGGTCGGGTATGGCCTTCATACCAACATAACTTTCCTGTGTTCCCTTCTTGCTGGTATGCATTTAGCACTGCACAGGTGGCAGGCCAATCCCAATAAATTATATTCTTCTTTAAAAGTTTCTACTCAGATACAAAAGAAATGCAAGTGAATATCTCTTCTTTAGGGACAAGCATTACTAAATAGAATTAACTTTTCTCTTTCTGTAGAGGAGGTAAAAATAAAGTGAAATACGAATCTTTCCTGTGAGGTCTGTGACAGTAGGCAGAGGTGTAAGAGAGGCCTTCCCTCACAGGTGAATCCCTTCATGGCCTTATTCACTTATAGACATCAAGCAAATTAATGCTTTTCTTAGGAATTCACTCCCAAATTTCTGGGCTCATTTTCATATAACTAAAAAGCCAATACATATAATTTAGAAAAATTATGTTATTATTTTATATCAAAACATAATTTGGGCATACTTTTTGTTTAAATACATCGCAAACCATATAGAAGGTACCATGTTTTCTCTTTCTCTAAAAAATATCTGCTATGACTGGCAAGCATCTTGTACATTGCCTGATTATACCTGTCTAACTAGGGAAAACTGGCTTGCAAATGCTTATACAGCCTGATAGGACCCTGACCAGCTTCCAGATTATCTATTACTCTTATGTTTGCTAAAGAGCACACCATTTCTGGGAATTGCTCCCCCCAACCCCCCACTCCCAATCCTCACTTACACTTATAATGGGAGTCAACTGAAAAAACAGCAATATTTCAGGGAACAATGATTGTTTTTATTTTGTAGGTTTCACTGTATGGACATCATTTTGGGAGTGGGGATTAGGAGAAATCTATGGCCATATTTATGAAAACTTTTAAGACCCTTCAAAACAAAATGTACTAAAAAACTAGAAGTTCTCTATCCACATTCTAGGTGACAGGAGACTCATCGTTTCCCTGGGGAGAAAACTGTCATCCCTCTGGGCACTTTAAATAGGTGAATGACTGTATTACAGATCAGTCCACTGACTATTGTCAGCATGTTGTCATATCAGGGTTTTCAATGGAGCTTTCCCCAAAGACTTAGAAAAGAGGACATTGCATTACCTTAGTGGATCAAAATAGATATATGAAAAAAGAAAATCTTGAAAAAGGAGAATGGGTTTAAGAACTGCATATGAACTATTTGTAATTGAATTTATGGTTGCAATAATAGTAATAGATACCTAGCTGGCTTGGCTCAGTGGTTAGAGCATCGGCCTGTGGACTGAAGGGTTATGGATTTGATTCTGGTCAAGGGCATGTACCTCAGTTGTGGGCTTTTCCCCTGGCTCCAGTTCGGGTGTGTACAGGAGGCATCCAACCAATGTGTCTCTCACATCAAAGTTTCTCTCTGTCTCTCCCCCTCCCTTCCATTCTTTCTCTCTCAAAAAAAAAAAAAAAAAAAAAAAAAATCAGTGGAAAAAAGATCCTTGGGTGAGGATTAACAACCACAAAATAACGAGTCAGGTTCTGGGGTCAGGCAGAAAAGTGCAGATCTCAGCCCAGGCATATAGTGGCTGATTATCTTGCAGGGGTGGGGGTCGGGGAGAATAGTGTGAAAAATACTGTCTGACACTCAAAAATAGAGAGTCAAATAGGGTTGCTGAAGGCCCTCCAAACACTCTTACAGGGGGAAAAGGTCTTAGTCTATGAAATGTGATTTCCCCCACATCGGCAAGACTATGTCAATCAAGTCAAAACCTCTTAACTCTGACCCTGCTATCCCCACTCAAACTTCTAAACTTAATTGGATACCTTTATAGGTCTACCTGTAGGAAGAGATGACCTGCTCATAGTCATGTTAGTATACAGGCCCACATCAACCTTATTTTCCATTATAAACTAGTCAGTTAACTTGGTGTTTATGTACCAGTTTTGCAAGTTTGATCTATGTCAGGGGTGGGGCAGGGGCATGGGGGGACATGTTTCTTTTTTTAATTAATATATTTTATTAATTTTTTACAGAGAGGAAGGGAGAGAGCTAGAGAGCTAGAAACATTGGTGAGAGAGAAACATCGATCAGCTGCCTCCTGCACACCTCCTACTGGGGATGTGCCCGCAACCAAGGTACATGCCCTTGACCGGAATCGAACCTAGGACCTTTCAGTCCGCAGGCCGACGCTCTATCCACTGAGCCAAACAGGTTATGGCGGGACATGTTTCTGAGAAGCTGAGGTCTCCTTGGTGTGCTGTTCCCAGCAGGATTCTCAGTTTTCCCATAGCAATGGGTGCCACCCAGCCAGGTCCCTTTGAGAAGCAGCCAACCAACCTACTTTTCCCACGGATTCTCTCTCCAGCTCCACCTTCACCCTCATGTACCAGCCAGGCTGAGGGACCTGTGGTGTGAGCATTCATGGTCTATGTCAGCTCAGGCCTCACATGCATTCCTCTGACATATATGGGCATCTATCCACTCTTTCATTTTATATTGCTTATTCTGTTTTTGATGACACCCCGGGCACTGCAACCTTCAAGAAAACGTCTTTGACCTCTTATCTGGATTAAAGCCTCCTCCGCTGTGTGTTCAGTCACTCTGAGCGTTATCATAGCAGCTACCAGTTGTGATTCTAAGTGTCTGCCGACTCTATTAACTCCTGAACACAAGCATGCTCTCACTTATCTCTGCATCCCAGAACTGTGCTGTCATGTAGTGAGTAAGCCCAGAATTCCTGTTAAATATACTATTAATTGAGAGCCTCTAGACACTGGCATACAATTATAGATAGCATCTTGCTCAGAGCAGAATCCTTGGGATCTAGCAATTTATTTAATTCTTAATAAATATTTATTTAAAATAATCAGAGAATCCAACTTATTTATGCTTGTATCAAAAGGAAACATTAAAGATATTTTTATCTGTAAGTCTTTATTCAGCGTGGTCAGCATTCTTGGTCTCCTGTTACTATTAGAACAAAATACTATTTAAATGTATTGCTTCACATAGTCTTTCCCTAGAGAACAATCATTTATTTTCTAAAACAGTAAAACATATGCAAGTTTGCTCCAGAGTTATGACAAAATCACATCATCGGATGATAGAAATGGAGAATCAGCACTGAATACAGAAACAGAAGATGGAATAAAAATCTGGCACGATGCCCCGGCAAATCTCTATTTACGGTAGCAGAAATGGACTGACAATTAGATTTCTGAATCACATCTTTGAGTTGATCTGTTTTCCCTTCTCATGTGTGTCTGCGTAGCATGTGGGAGAGGATGAGAATAGGTTGGTTTGCACTCCCAGGAGTGAGACTGTTCTATTATTCAGGAGGTCTGTCATGAAGTAATTGTTTATAAATGCAGACAGCACAAATGAGTGCGATGTAAGCATATGTAGATGCAAATGTAGATAAAAGGCATGGCTAATATCTACAGAAAGGAAAACAATTAGCCAATGCAGTAGGGTCACTCTTATGATCCAATGTTAAGACTGATCCTTTGTTCATTTTAAGATATTCCCTAATGAGTTTCCCATGCATTTTCAATGGTAAATGATGATGTGCTTGGATTTGTAAAGCAGGAAAGGAAAGAAGTGACCATTTTAAATGTTGGGAGCTACCCACAGCAGTGGAGAGCGTGTGGTGGCTGCCTTTGAGATTCATACACAGTTGATCCGCACCTTGGTACTCACTGTCTCACAGCTCGGCTGTTCGGGCCTTTCTCTCAAAACTTTACTCAGATCTTTTTTTAAAATTCTTTATTAGTTAAGGTATTACAAATGTGTCCTCATTCCCTCCATTAACCCCCTCCCCCCCCCCCCCCCCCCGCCCCACTCATGTTCTCATCCCCCTGTTGTCCATGTCCATTGGTTTGGCTTATATACATGCATACATGTCCTTTGGTTGATCTCTTCCCCTTACCCCCTCCCTCCCCTACTTTCCCTCTGGGGATTGATAGTCTGATTGCTGTTTCTCTGTCTTTGGATCTGTCCCTGTTCATCAGTCTATGTTGTTCTCTATAATCCACAAATGGGTGAGATCATGTGGTATTTATCTTTCTCTGACTGGCTTGTTTCACTTAGCATAATGCTCTCCAGCTCTATCGCAGAGGCCAGTGCGTGAGAGCATCACACTCCAGGCTGATGCAACTTGAGCTCTTCCGCCCATTTCAGAAACTGCTGTCAGCACCCTCCTGGAGCTCTCACTGGGCGATTCCCCTGTGACTGGGTCCCTCAGCCACGTCCTTGATGGGACAGCCCTCTGCCCACAAGAGCTAGTCTTGAAATTCCATGTTTTTTGCTCCTTCCTTGCTCTATCTGTTGGCCCTTACGAGGCTTTTTTTTCCTTAAAGTGAATCCTTGGGAGGATGACAGAATTTGTAGATACATGCCACTGAAATGTTTGAGATGTTATGAGGTTGAGCCAGTCAGATTTTAAGGTTTATGGCCTTTAGCTCCATACTTCTAAAAGTATTAGCCCTCACTGGCAATCTTTCTAGCCCTGAGAAGCAAGTGTCTGCATAAATGCCTGCTGCTCTATGCATATATACCTGCTACTCCTGATATCAATGATGACAATCACTGGCTACTCGTCATATTCCAGTCATGGTGCTAACCTAGTCATACGAGTTACCTCTTGTAATCCAGACAAGCTTGTGTGATTATTGTGATTGTTCCCATCCTGCACATTTGAAAATAGTCTTATAGTGTTAAAGACAGTAGTGGCTCAGAGCTAAATGGTATTTCTGATTTGAATTCTTTCACATGATTCTTTTTATTGCATAATTGGCACAATTGGAGCCAGGCTCAATCATTATGTAATTGACCCAATATATCATGTTGCTGATTTCTTAAAAAGAAATTTTACATATATATATAGTTGGCTCTTTTTCTCCTACTTTCTTTCTGTGATTATGGGCCACCTTGCACAAATATGCACAGACAATATGCTTTTGTTCATTTGTTTTTAGGAAAAACTGGTTTTAAATTATCATTGATTTATGCCCCATCTTTTTGCTTACATATTGTTTGGAAGTGTAAAAACGGTTCATGGGCATAAAGGAGCAACCTATTTTCTCAATGAATCATGCAACTTTATATGAAAATGACTGTCTCCAGGAGACTGAAAATACCATATTAAGGAAGATAAGGCATTGAAGAATCTAACTACATTTAATCAAGTATTAAAAATACTAATTATTATGAGAGCATTTGGGGGGATATGTATCAGTTAGAATAAGGTTTATTTGTGAGTGGTAAAAAAATAAAAATAAATGACAGCATTGGCTTAAATACATAGTTTATTTTTCTCCCACATAACAGAAGCCCACGGTAGATAGTCCTGCTTATATGCCATTCAGTGGCCCCATGTAACAAATTCCTTCTATCTTGGCATTTGACTTTCCCAAAATAGACCAATGTGGCTGCTTGAGCTTCACCCATCATACTCATATTCATCATACACAGAAGGCCAAACCCCCTTTTAAAAAAATATATCCCAATAGTTCTAAGTTCTATAAGGCCTGTATTAGAGTATTAGTAACAGTTCTCCAGAGAAACTGAATCAATAGGACACACACACACACACACACACACACACACACACACACACAGAAAGAGCCGGAGACAGAGAGAGACAGAGAGACTAATTCATTACAAGGAGTTGGCTGATGCTATTTATGGAGGCTAAGAAGTCTCAAGACACCAGAGGAGCTGACAGTATGTTTTCCAGTTTTAATCTGAAGGCAGGAGGAGACCAGTGGATAATGATATCCCAGCTGGAATAAAATCAAGTAGAGAGCAAATGCATTCTTGTTCGGCCTTTTGTTCAATTCAGCCTTCAGTAGATTGGAAGGTCCATTTGTTTACACAGCCTACAAAGGTTAATCTCACCAAGAAACACCCTCATGAGTACAGTTAGAATAATGTTTAACCAACTATTGGATAACCCGTGGTCCAGTCAAGTTGACACGTAAATGAAACATCACAAGGTTCTCCTGTTTGCAGGCAGAATGCAGTGACCAAGAAAGGAGGTGAATTTGCTCTATATCTGGAATGTCATGTGCCCAGATAAAAATCATTCTATTGGTACAGAAAAGCTGGAGAACAGATATTTGTGCACATTTAGTGGACTTGGACTCTGAGGAGGACCAACACTGAAGGGAAAAATAGAAATAAATATTCTAGATGCAATAAAATCAATTTAGCTCTTTGAATTATGGAAAATAGTGTTTATATAATTTTTGGTATTTTTTTGATATTGTGAAAATTACAATAGAGTTGTGGGAACCCTGTCAGAGTTCACGGATTGTTCAAGGCCATTGTGAGTGTGGGAATCCTAATCAAAGTGTTCAAGGTTGAGTTGCTATCTGCAGGTGAAAAGCAAGGACACAGCTATCTTACTGTATGCACACTGGACAAGCTTGCCCTTCCATAAACGAAAGACCAAGGTCACTTTTGTCTAAGTTAGTATTTAAGCATGTTACTATCAGGAGGCTGACTCATCCATAACCGAAAGACCAAGGTCACTTTTGTCTAAGTTAGTATTTAAGCATGTTACTATCAGGAGGCTGACTCAGCTTGTAGGCGGCTGCTCAGTGTGGCTGTAGCCCTAAGGATGGCTCCTGTATAGCTCCTATGTTGGAGGCTGGTACTACTTTGTAGGGAAGATGTATTGTTGCCTCGCTGGTGTACGGCTACTGTATGGGACTTTGCTTTGGAGAACAGTTTTGTTTAGTGTCTCCTTGTTAGCCATGGCTACTTGGGCTACAATAAAGACTCTCTTATGTACCCGCCACTTCTCATATCTTCTCCATCGAATATCCGATGTCTCAGTAGGTCCAGTCCCTGGCGGAGGGGCTTGGACCCCACAAGAATCAATGTTTATCATTCTGGCTTAAATAGGTTTTGAAAATTTCTGCTATCCTTTGAGAGATATATTCATGTTTTTTAAAGTGACAATGAAAGCCAAGAGGTGTTAACTTTTAGGAATATCTTTTCTGAATATTGCAATGTAATTTCCCATAAAATGTAAACCATAAAAAATCAATATTTTAATACTGAGTTTTTACTACTATTTTGTGATTTTTTTTTCAACTTTTGATATTATATGTTGGTTTCTTAGCACGGATGGTGAAGATACAGTTTTTCTTTTGTTTGACTTTCTTGCCCTACTACTGTTTCCACTACACACACACACACACACACACACACACACACACACACACAGCTCTCCCTAGGGTCAAATACATCAATTATCATATCAGTTTCTTAGTTTCTTGTGTGTGTGTGTGTGTGTGTGTGTGTGTTTAAAATATCCCTCTAAAATCTTCACTACGGTTCCAATCTACATTGAATTTTCACTAGTCCTCCCTTAACATCTCTTCTGTATTCAATCCCCTGATTGTTGGAACCAAAATGAATTTATTTTTATAAAATTTATACTTTAACAATGTTCTACATAGCTATTCTATAACACTCCAAGAAAGAGTGTGAGAAGATAAATTAGTTTCAGCCCTTGCATCTTTGAAAGTATTTTTACCCTTGCATTAATTTGTAGTGGCTGAGATTCATGGATTTCCAGATTGGAAAATACTTTTGTCCACAGTTGAATACGTGGCTCTGACCTCTTTTAGCTAGCTTGTGGTATTGCTGTTTAGAAGTAAGATGCTATTTTTATTCCTTTGTATGTGATCCTTTATATCTTTTCTATATAACACTTTCCCTCTCTCTTTGGATATTCTTAGGACTTTCCCCTGGTGTTTCAAAATTTTATCAGGATAAGCATTGGTATGAGTGTTTTATAAGCTAAGCTATAATATAGATAGTGAGAATTTCAATCAGAAAAATTCTATCTTTCTATTCTGGAACATTTTCCTAAATAATACTTTCATAATGCCCTCCCCATCATTGTCTCTCTCAATTTGGAACTCTGATTAATTGGACTTTTAGATTGATCCATTTAAAAACATCTTTTTCTTTTATTAAAAATAACCAACCTTTTTCTTTTTGTTCTTTCTCAGAGGTTTTTCTTAACATTGTTTTATAATATTTCAATTAATATTTTTGTCAATTTTTTTTATTTCTGAGAATTTTTATCTATTCTCTGAATGCTCTTATTTCACAAACACAGGATAGTCTCTTTTAGCTTTGAAAATGAGAATTCTAATGTCATGCGAGTGTTTGTTTTTTTTACTCTTGGCATATTCTCTGTTGTTTTTTTACTAGTAGGTTTTTTTTTTTCCTGTTTGGGATTTTCATATGTATCTTTTGTTTTACAGGCATTTTAAAAATATCTAATGATCCTTATATGTCCAAACAAAGGAAGAAGTGGGACTTCAAGTTCTGATGGCAATATCTCTGTCTCTCTCTCTCTCTCTAATCTCTGTCTATCTCTATCATCTCTATCATCTTACCTATCTCTCTATCTCTAATGGCTTTTGAGAGCTAATGAACCTCATATTAGTTTGTTTGGGCTGAGATACACGTTATTTTAAATATAATTAGTGGTTTTCCATTCTTATTCAGGGCAGTAATACTTTCCCCAGAAAACAGTCCTTCAGTCATCTGCTACAGAGTCAGGGCATACAAGCCAGAGCTGTGGGAGGCAGGCAGCGTTGGGACAGAAGCATCATGACCCAGTGTGCCATCAATCTCCTTATCCCAGGTGTCCAGGGGGGTGCCTCCCCTTTGACCTCCGTTGTTCAAAGTGTCTCCAACCCAGGGTCACTGTGATCAAATATCTCCGGAGAATAAACCTTTCTTTTTTTCTGCAGAGCTCAAGGAAGGGTAAATGCCTATTGTTTTGGACTGATGGAAAATATCTGGGTGGCTACTTTCTACTAAAAACAAACTTTTAACAAATCTTTTGCTTTTAGCTTCACCTCACATCCAGAACTACTTAATATCAGAGTTACACACTTCTCCAAATGATCATGCTCTTTATTAGCATCTAATAGTTCGTCATGTTCTGGCTTTTTCATAGATAGAATTGGTAGTTATTCATATATATGCTTTTCATATTCCAAAATTAATGTTGTAGTGTAATACCATCCTTTTTCCTTAGTCTTTTTTGTCTTATATCTTTAAAAAATACTTAATGTCACTTACTTGAGTTTCTAGCGGGGCCAGAGATGTTTGGTGTCAATTCACCATTTACACATGAAATTTCTCACTTATTTTCCAACAATGTTTTATATTTGTTTTACTCCATTGAAAGTGTTATTGACTATTCTTTGCCAGTTCCAAAGAATTCTTCCCAGTGACACTTTGCTGATTACCATATACCAAAAATTCCACTCCTTCTTTAAGCACCATCATTCTCTAATTCTTTCTTACTCATATTTTCTGTCTCCTTCCTATGCTCTATTTCCTTCGCCTTCCCACTAGTCTTGTGTTCACTCAAATTCTGACCTTAGTCAATCCTAATTTCATTTTACATTTTGAGTAATCTCATTTCTCTAATTATTTTCACAACCACTTGAATTAATGGTGGCCCCAATATCTGAATCTCCAACCTTAACTGAATTCCTACATTTTGAAGCATATATCCCTTATTGTGATATACATTTCAATTATGCTCAGCATCTCAATTTGTTTTTTGTTTTTGTGTGTTTTAGTTTTTAAATATATTTTTATTGATTTCAGAGAGGAAGGAAGAGGGAGAGATAGAAACATCAATGATGAGAGAGAATCATTGATCGGCTGCCTCCTCCATGCCCTTGTTGGGGATAGAGCCCAAAACCCGGGAATGTGCCCTTGACTGGAATCGAACCTGGGACCCTTCAGTCTGCAGGCTGACACTCTCTCTGCTGAGCCAAACTGGCTAGGTCTCAACATCTCAATTTGAATGTCTCATGAGCACCTCAAATTCAATATGTCTAATAATGAACTCACCATCTCTTATACCATGCATGTTCCTTCTCATGGGTATTTCAGTTCAGTTGATGGCACTACTCATTCATTCAAGTTAGAAAAAAATTAATTAATCAAGATTTTTTCCTTTCTCTCTTAATATCATGTCTAGTCATATATTTACAACTTAATGTTTGACTTATTTCTGATTTTCCCCTTGCTTTAAGTCTAGTCCTTCTGATCTCATTTTTAAAATAAATATATGCATTAATTTTTAGAGAGAGAGGAAGGAGAAGGAGAGAGAAAGACATCAATGTGAGAGCAAAACATCAATCAGCTACCTCCTGCGCAGCCTCTACTAGGGATCTAGCTCCAAACTGGGCAATTGAAGCCACAACCTTTAGGTGCAAGGGACAATGCTCAAACTACTGAGCCACATTGGCCAGGGCTTGTTATCATATTTTATATTCGTCTAATATATGTTGTTTTCTTTTTCAAGAATGCCTTCCTACTTTTCTTTAATTAGCTGACTTCTATTATTCATCTAGACTCAATGCAGTTTCCAACTCTAGACTATCTTCCCTAATATCCCCAGTATGAAATAACTGGTCTTTTATTCTTCTCCCATAGAATCCTTTATCTCAGTCTGTTGACAAAATAGTTTGTTGATCAGTATGTACCATGACGTTTTGTGTTTTTGAAGGTAAGAAACAGTGTCTTATTCATTGGAAGAGTCTCTAAATCTAATGTGGTACCAGGAAAACAGTGGGCCAAGATAAAGCTATTGTTGGATTACCAAGAAATCTTCCCAAAACTTTTGTATTATTTTTGTTATTTATCAATTGGTCCTCTTTCAAGTATTTTGCTCTCATATATATTTGCAAGTAGAAAATTTCTTTTTTGCAAAGATACATGATTTTACAGCCATTAAAAATGCTGCTCTACTCTAACTCATCATGCAGTTATAGCTTAGCCTGATGCTAACTTAGATAAAGTAGTTTTATTTTGGAATTTGGGTTTGGAGATATTAATTCAACCTTCCAGCTCTCTATTTTTTCTATTTGTTACCTGAAGAAATTTGAGATAAGCATCAAATTCCTTGCCAGAAATTCTAAGGATAAGTTATCCATTATTTGAGAAAAAGAAAAAAATGTCTTATGGAGCTTATCAGCAAATTGACTATACTGAATATCACTAGCAAATGAGGAACCTTCTTTTCCTTGAAGAGCTGAAAGATAGGCACTTATGCCCAGCAGATAGGAACAAAGCATCAGACTGAACATCTTGGCTCACTTCCAATATCCATGAATGTGTCTTTAACTGTGATTCCACGATAAGGAGGTACAAGTGAGACTATTCGCTTTTCTTATGTATCTTTTGTTAGTTTTGAGTTGTGACCAAAGTAAAGTGTTAATACTTTTTTTTCATTGAAAGAAATGGTATCAGGAGCTTCCCTTTGGTATAAGCAATGATATTTGGTTGCTTTGGAAAATCATAAGGTAAATTTTAGGACTAATGAGGTCTATTTCCCAAATGAAAGCTATTTCAGTAATTTACATGAGTCACCATGACATGTTTTCTCTTGTGACCAATTCACAATTTAACTTTGCTGCAATCTATTAGGGATAAAAACAATTTCCTAGGGTTTTAATTCTTCCTGACTATTCTTAATTGCTTCCAGATGTGGCCAAACTGATTTTGGATGAACCTGCACATAGTATTAAAGGGAAAAAATAGAATTCCAATTTTTATCCAATTTAAAAATATAATCTGGACGCCATAATATATTTTGTCAGGCTTTGACCAAATTTAGCAGCAACCCTCTCAACTGTCTTGAAACTAGCAAATGAGCCTAAGTTAATATAAGAATGTATTCTCATTCCCAGATTCACCATTTCAAGTATTATTTATCATCCTCTCATTTTCTATAACATTAATGATGCTCTAGCTCCTTTATAAGCAGAAATGTATGAAGTGACTTACTTTAGTGTATAGAGAACCCATTCATCATTCATAAATGATCTTTCAGATTTAACAAGAAGACAGAGTACAAACTGTCTTCACTAAGTACCATTTTAAATTGGTACATAGCAAATGGTTCCAGAGAGGATGCACATTTTATATATTTTTTCCGTTGATTTTTAGAGAGAGTGGAAAGAGGGGGGGAGAGAGAGAGTGAGGGAGAGAGAGAGAGAGAGAGAGAGAGAGATCTCACATCAATTGGTTGCCTCCTGCACACATTCTGACAAGGGTCAGGAATTGAGCCTGAAACCTAGGTACATGCCCTTGACTGGAATCAAATCTGGGACCCTTTGGTCTGCAGGGTCTATCCACTGAGCCAAACCGCCTAGGGCATACACATTTTAGATTATAGATATCTTCTCAATCTCTATTCTCTTCTACTGTTGTGGGATTTTGTTTATTTTGGCACATGTGTTTTTTGGGGGGAATGGAACCTCAAAATAGGGAATCCTGATGATAATGTGAGCAAAAAGAAAAAAAATCAAGCTATTAGTGTCAGTATATGGCAATTTCCACGTACTTTTGCTTTTTTGCTTTGTAACTCCTCACTAGAGAGGCAGTATGGATAACGTATTTGGTTCCTAGGGTGGCTATAAAACATAACCATAAACTGGATAACTTAAAAGGAGAAGTTTACTCTTTCACAGCTCTGGAAACTAGAAGTACAAAATCAGGGTGTGGGTAGCATTATGCTCTCTCTGGAGGCTCTAGTGGACTCTTCCTTCTCCTCCAGCTTCTGGGAGCCCCAGGTGACCCTTGGTGTGTGGTGGAGTAACTCCAATCTCTGTCTCCTTCTTCAGGTGATCTTCTTCTCTTTTGTTCCATATATTCTCTTTTACTACCTCTTGTAAGTATGTTTTTTTCATTGGACTTAGGGCAAATCAGGCTAATTTAGGATGATTTTGTCTCAAAATTGTTAGTTGCTTCTGCAAAGGCCCTTTTTCCAAATAAGCTCACATCATTCACAGTTTCCAGGGATTAGGAAATGGACATTTTTTTTAAGAGTAGAGCCATCATTTAATCCATTGCCAGTTAGGCTGAATACTCAAGTATATAACGGGGGAAATATTATCTACTTTTCTGGATCTGGCAACCACATTTTGTATGAGTTCTCTTTTATTAGAGAGAGAACATAGAGAACTTCTTTGTTGCTTAGGAAAAATCTCAATTTAAAAATGTAATTGCTCTTTAATATATATATATATATATATATATATATATATATATACTGTATATCTTTATTGATTTCAGGGATGAAGGGAGAGAGAGAGATAAAGACATCAATGATGAGAGAGAATCATTGGCTGCCTCCTACATGATGCCCTGACCACAGAACTGAACCATGACCTCCTAGTTCATAGGTGGACACTCAAGCACTGAGCCACCGCTCCTGGGTGACTGCTCCTTATCTTTGATTCATCTGAGCAGTCACTGTTTGCATCCCTCTATATACCCTGCCTTACTAAATATATCTCTCTTCCATGGCTTCCTCTTGGTTTCATGCTTGTATATCTGTCTTCATTTCCATTTCATTTTCCCTCCTTGGTATTTTCTCATGGACTTTGAGGCTAGTATGGCTGGATAAGAGGAACAAACTTTAAATTGCATTCATATTATTTTTTTCTTTAAATTCAAGTTATACTATAGTTAACTTTTCAGAGATAGAGGAATTAAGAATGTGTTGGAATGTATGTACACAATGAAACAAAGTAAAAAAGAGAGGGGTTTATAAAGAAATAAGTTAGGAGACTAAAGAGTATGAAATGAATTTATAAATTCTTGCTTGAAAATACATAACCAAAAATGAAAGATTTGTATCAAAGAGAAATTATTCTAAAAATGTAGAATGTAGAGGAGCTTTTGCAAAGGAAATACAATGAAGAATCATTCCACAATATTCTTCCAAATGATCTGAAGAATTCCAAAAGGAATTGAGTTCATAAATTAATGCATTTCAATCATAAATATCAAGCTTATACATGGATTCACCCCCTTTCTATAAATATTTTAAGTGCTTACTGTATACTAGCTACCATTAGTATATTAAATCTGTTATAAACACAGAGAAGCCATTATGTTGTGCCCAGATATGAATATAGCTACCGAGTTCTGTAAACTCTCAGTTCTCTGTTTTATACAATAGAGACTATGGCACATGCTACAAAAACAAATATTAAAAAATTAAAACAAATAAGCCAGTGTAAACCTTTAAATTGAGATTTATAAATGTAATATTGTCCTAAGTGGAAAGTGTGCTTGACTGGTTCTGGATATTTGAAAATTACTTACATGTCCAAGCCTGTGCCTATTCTCTCTACAGAACAGTTTTTGCTCACAGTGTGCTCTCAGTAAAGATTGAATAACAGTCATAATGCTGTTTGGGATCAGTAAATAGAACTTAATATTAGAATAAATATTGTTGTGTCTCATACTGCAGAAGACAAAAGAATGAATGCTATTATTAACATATATGCTTTTTCTTGACACGGCTATTAGGGAAAGACAATTTTCAGAACACATCAAGCTATAACAATATAAAGTCTTTATAAACAGTTCCCATTCCAAAGTTGCATTTGAGTGATGGGTAGCTTTAGCATAACTCTTTTTATTATTTATTTATTTATTTTTAAATAATAAGTACTAGAATAAGGTAATATTTTATACCTGAAAATATTATTTGTATGGAAAAATAGTTTTTATTTCAAAAAGATTTACATGCTATTATGAATTTTTAAACCAAATGTATTGAGATGTAATGGACATATAACATCCTGTAAGTTTAAGGTATAAAACATGATGACTTAGTACACTTATCTGTTACAAAATGATTACCAAAGTAGGGTTAGTTAACACCTCTATCACCTCACATAATTGCCATTTCTATTTTGTGGTGAAAACATTTAGGATCTACTCTCTTAGCAACTTTCAAGTATATAAATATGGTATTATTGTACATTTTAGCACATAAAGGTTGATATTTTCCAGCAAAGGGAAAAATTTCAGAACGAGGGTTGATGTGTACATTTCTTTGATTGTTGCTTTTTTCTGTTTCTTGAACTCTTGCTTCTGTTTAAAGTCATGGCACTCGCTGAGGTGTCAAAAGAACACAGGAATTTTCTAGCAACGGCTTTAGATGTCTTAAATTCTTCCTTCAACATTGGCCACTTGCTTCCTGTGCATTTAATCAAGTTTGTAAAACAATTATTAACTCCCCTAATCTCTACAACCATAACTATATATGTTCTGATGTCCAAGTCATAGCTCTCTTTAAAAATACTATTTCTTCATTTTCTGTTCACTAGGATCAGACCATGTACATATTCATTAAAAGCAAGTTTTGTTTCAAAATGATTTTTAAAGTCAACCAGCATTAGAACAACAGCATTCATCTTGCCCCTCCCCTTTCTGCTCAAAAAAAGTGAGGAAAACACAACTAGTGATGCTGTTGCCTGTGTTTAGAGTAAAATTATCTTCAGGAAGTAAACTAAATAAATTCCCATAATGCCAGGATCCTGACAAGAGTGTTTTATTGTCTGGCCTCAGTTTCTCTTGCTCAGTAGTTGCAGAGCATGTTTCTATAATGTATACTTCCCTGGGGACTCTACTGGGTAGTCCTCATATAATATGCCTGCACTATAGGAAACTGTATGGCTTTTTGGTTGAAAAACCCCTTTCCTTTTTTACATGAAAAGCATTAGACAGATCACTGAATAAAGATAAATGAATAAGCAGAAACAACTTATATTTTTAGAAGCATGTATATATCTGAAAAATGTTAAAATATTGCATATCTTTTATTTCCTGTGGCTTACTGGAATATCAGTATGTCTCTTGTCTGCTGAAGAATATACGCCATTAGTTCTTAGTAATTTCCAAGCTATTTCTGGATCTCAGTTATAAGGCACAGGCTGAATCATTCACATTCTTTCTGAGACTTGGGTTGGCTCAAGGCCAAGGCATTTAGAGGAATTTCCATGATCTTATTTTAGTCCTAGCTTTGGGAAAGGATGATCTTAAAAGAATATCTGTTTGTCCATAGTTAGGTAAGGTCTTTACTTTTACTTCAATAAACCATTTGAAGGAAAATACAAATGTAAAGAAGCCGTCTGTCTTTATGAATAGTTAAGATCATGGGTTGTGGACTCAGAAAGTCTGAATTCAAGTTCTAGCTCTGCCAAATGATAGTCGTGTGACTTTAATAAATTTGCTCACAGTATAATCTCTTATCACTAACATTAAGATATGAAAGCTCAAGGTCACACAGTAATATTCTAACAATTAAACAAGATAATATCTATGGGACCCTGATTAAGTAAACATAAATATGGTATTGCTATGTAAACATAAGTATTATGAGTAATTAAAATCTAAATGATGCAAGAATAATATTTGAGAAAATGTCTCTTTAGATTTTGACATAAAGGTGACTTTACACTTATGGACAATCTGTGATAATAGAGGAAGACATGAAGAGCTGCAAGTACAACTGTTAAAACATGATAAGCATAGAACTTGTATTTGATTGGAAGAATCCAGCCAGCAATTAAGCAGAAAGGTCTTTAAAAGAACACTTCAGCTCAGCTGTTATATCCTTATTATAAATACTAGAGGCCCGGTGCACAAAAATTTGTGCACTAGGTGGGGGGTCCCTCAGCCCTGCCTGTGCCCTCTCCCAGTCTGGGACCCCTCGGGGGATGACCACTTGCTAGCTTAGGCCTGCTCCCTGGGGGATTGGGACTAAGATGGCAATCAGACATCCCTCTGGCAGCCCAGCAGCCCTCGGGGGATGTCCACTTGCCAGAGGGGAGCAGACCTAAGCTGCAGTCAGACATCCTTAGTGCTGCTGAGGAGGCAGGAGAGGCAGAGGGGAGCAGACCTAAGCTGCAGTCAGACATCCTTAGTGCTGCTGAGGAGGCAGGAGAGGCTCCCACCACCACCACTGTACTGGCAGCCGTCAGCCTGGCTTGTGGCTGAGCAGCACTCCCCCATGTGGGAGGGCACTGACCACCAGAGGGCAGCTCCTGCATTGAGCGTCTGTCCCCTGGTGATCAGTGTGTGTCATAGTGACCAGTCATTCCCAGTCGTTCTGCTGTTAGGGTCAGTTTGCATATTACCCTTTTACTATATAGGATAGAAGCCTGGTGCACGGGTGGGGGCTGGCTGGTTTGCCCTGAAGGGTGTCCTGGATCAGGATGGGGGTCCCGCTTGGGTGCCTGGCCAACCTGAATGAGGGGCTGATGGCTGTTTTCAGGCTGGTCACACCCCCTTTAAGGTGGGGGTCCCCACTTGGGTGCCTGGCCAGTTTGGGTGAGGGGCTGAGGGCCGTTTTCAGGCTGGCGGGCGACTGAAGCTCCCAGCGTCTCCTTTTTTTCTTTCTTTTTTTTTTTTTAATTCTGGGAGTTATTTACCTTCTATAGCTGTCACTGGAGCTGAGAGCTGGCTCCAGCTCTGAGGTCCAGCTCCAGCTCCAGCTCTGAGGCCTCGGCTGGCTGAAAGCAGGTATCTGGGGTTTGTTTAGCTTCTATAATTGAAACATCGTTGCTTCCAGAGCTCAGAGCCAAGCTGTGGCAGACGGGGAACCTTGGCTTCCTCCATCACTGGCTTCCTCCAAGCAAGCCTCCTGCTTGCTTCCGCTGAGTGGCTGCCTGCCGCCATCTTGGTTGCCAGTTAATTTGCATATCGCCCTGATTAGCCAATGGGAAGCGTAGCAGAGGTACAGTTAATTACCCTTTTTGTCTTTTATTAGATAGGATTGTTTGACTTTTAAAGGAAGCAAACATTTAAGACATTTTAGAAGACAACAAAACTATCAGTTATGGGTTAGGACAAAACTAATTTAATAACAAATTGTTTAAAAACCTGCAGGAAAATATATATTATTTTTCTAATATTCCCTTGAATGTCCTCTTGACCTACCTTTTCTGCTCACTTTCTTCTCATTCGGTTATTCTGTATGTGGGGGAGACAGTTAGCATATGATAAATGTGTACTATGCATAATTTACTATTTGTAAGAATAACTGAACAAAGACAAATGACTTTAAAAAAGTAATCAGATGTTTCTGGGATGTTTCATGGTTCTAAATTAATATTTTAAAAGCCACACTTTATTTTTACTCCTACACAAGTATAGTAAGTAGCAATGCATATCTTGGAATACATAAGTAACCTTTTGAAAATACATAAGTTCATTTTATTTATATAGTTGTGCCCTTCACTTTGTGAAATATACCAGTGAATGCATTACCATTCATCGCAATAGGTCCACTGAACATCCACAATTCTAGAGGTGCATAGGGAAGCTCCAGTTTCTCAAAGATTAAAAGGAAGGCATGCAGTTATCAATGACCTGAAGTTATCCTATATAATAAAAGGCTAATATGCAAATTGCCCCCTTGGGAATTCAATCAACCAGGAGTTTGACCACCCTCTGTGATGTGCACTGACTACCGGGGGTGGCACGGAATGAAGGAAGGCCCTGGCCTTTAGCCAGCAGCTGAGGGAAGGAAGGCTCCGGCCAGCAGCTGGAAGGAAGGCCCCAGCCATCAGGCAGAAGGCTCCAATAGGTCCTGATCACTGGCCAGACCTAGGTACCTTACCCATGCACGGATTTCATGCATCGGACCTCTAGTGTATTTATAAAATCGACCAGGGAGTACATTACCTAGATTATTAGAATGTTCTTGGAAGTCATCAAGAAATTCCCCAAAGTGTCATATTTCTACCTTTAAAAACACCATTCCATTCAATGTGTGGTATTTATGTCATTTTTTTTGGAATTATAGTGGCTTGATAGGAGCAGAAAGATCCTGAGATGTACACTGCCTAGTTGAAATGATGGAACTGTGTCTGAAGCAAAGTTTACAAATAAGTGCTTGTAAATTCTTATAAATCTATCCAGCTAGGTAGATTTCATGTTTAAGAGCTTAAAATATGTTTTATATATTAGATAGATTGATAAAGAGATAAAATATTTACCAGATAACCAGATTATACTAGAAAATTTTACTCATACTCAGAAGTAATTCCCTTAGCTAAAATTAATTTGTTTTAGACATGTATAAAATATATATGAATAAATATTAATTAATTATTGTGTGTATGCATACTTGACTGTAAAGCTCAATCAAGTACATCACTTCCATCTACAGCTTAGAAAAGGCTAACACAGTGTTTAAGGCATTGAAAAGAATTAGCTCTTTCTCTAATTTTAAGTTTTGGGTTGTGTCTTAAGTCAAAAATATGTCTATGGAATCATCAGGCTGATTTTAAAACTTAACCAGTCTCTAGGAAGCTGACCCATTATCTCCTTTACTATTTGAATTTAAAGTAATTGAAAAGTTTATTAGGTTATATATTGCTTAATAGTAAGATAGAATGGAGCAAATTCCCACTCAACTCAGCCTCACAGGCCAGAGAGTTCTCGTTAAAGGCAGAATGGTTCAGCATATTGACTTTTCTTTTGTTCTTTATTGCAGCCTCACTTAATTGTATGGCAATCTTAGGATGCATAAGAATCATTCACGAGAATATATGTATATATATATATATATACATATATATATATATATATATATATCATGACACACATGTCACACATGTTTAACTTTATAAACAATTCACAGAGTATTCAAAGATAAGTATGACTACTAGCATGTTTTTTTGGGTTTTCCAATGAGAATGTAAAGTCTAATACAGAAGTAATTATGACTCCTCTCTAATTGTAGCATGACATAGAACCTGTTATATCATATTCACAGCGGTTTCAATTGTTACATTTCAGTCCAATGTATTCATGTAATTAAAAGCAATTAAAAAGAGATTTATACTAATACCTGTAAAAAATAGAAGTCACTAAATCTTAAGAAAAAATATCAATAAAATTTAGATCTTTTATATTTCCAGCTTTAATATTTAGTTTAGCAGTTTTTTCTCAAGTGCTCAATACAACTCTAATTCATTTAAAATACATTATAAATGAATCTTTCTGCCAGAAAAAAAAATCCTCGAAAGAGACCACAGACTTTTCTACTGATAGGCATTGGGGTTGCTTTCATAGCTTGGCTATTGTTAAAAATGTTGCAACAAACATAGGAGTGCATGTAAAGTATAATTTAAATTATTTTTAAATTTTTTTAAAAGGAAGCAAAAGAAAAAAAATACATCACAGGAACAAAAGAAACCTATACACTTAGTTTCTATAAATAATTCCCCAAATGCTACTTAATATAAGAACAAATCTTGGTACAGATGGGTGTTTGGGTGACATAGTAACTTTTCCAATAACTATAAACATGAGATAATTCATTACTATAGCACCTGGGGGATCTGTTTTCCTTTTTTTTTCTTAAAATATTTTTATTGATTTCAGAGAGAGAGAGGAAAGGAGAGGGAGAAATAGATGAAACACCAATAATGAGAATAATTGATTGGCTGCATCCTGCATGTCCCCTACTGGGGATCAAGCCTGCAACCCCGGCATGTGCCCTGACCAAAATAGAACCATGACCTCCTGGTTCATAGGTTAACGTTCAACCACTGAGCCACACCAGCTGAGTGGATTCTGTTTTCTTAAATGGAATCCTATTTAAAAATAAATTAAATCAATTTGATGTCTAACTAATTCTTTCAAATCCAGGACCACTCCAGGGACTTGTAGGAGAGAAGATAAAGGTTTCATAGTTAACTTTTAATTAAATGTCACCTTACATAATAAACTTAACTTTTTTTTCACTTTTAATAAACTTAATTTTTTAGAGCAACTTTTAGATTTGCCACAAAATTGAGTGGAAGGTACAGAGATTTTCCTTATACCTCCTGCCCCCAAATGTGCATAGCCCCCTTATTATCCACATCACTGGCCAGAGTGGTATATTTGTTGCATCTGATGAACTTACATTGGCATGCTTTTATCATTCAGACTCCATAGTTTACCTTAGGATTTACTCCTGGTGGTGTACAGCTATGGGTTTTGACAAATGAATAACTATTATAGTATCATACAGAACAATTTCACTGCCCTAAAAATCCTGTTTCACCTGGTAAAACACTTTGATAAGATTTTTCCTCCTAATTGGAAATGGAACTCCCATTTGACCCTGTGATCCCACTTCTAGGAATATATCCCAAGAAACCAGAAACACCAATCAGAAAGGATATATGTACCCAGATGTTCATAGCAGCACAATTCACCATAGCTAAGATCTGGAAACAGCCTAAGTGCCCATCAGTAGATGAATGGATTAGAAAACTGTGGTACATCTACACGATGGAATACTATGCTGCTGTTAAAAAGAAGGAACTCCTACCATTTGCAACAGCATGGATGGAACTGGAGAGCATTATGCTAAGTGAAACAAGCCAGTCAATGAAGGAAAAATACCACATGATCTCACTCTTTCATGGATAATTAAGACCATTACAAACTTTTGAACAATAATAAATACAGTGGCAGAGCTGCCTCAAACTGATTGTCGGACTGCAGTGGGAAGGCCAGGGAGGGTTGGGGGACAGGAGGGAGGGGAGTAAGAGATCAACCGAAGGACTTGTATGCACCCATATAACCATAACTAATGGACATAAGACACTGGGGGGTAAGGGAGGGCAGGGGCTTGTCAAGGGCGGGGGGGGGGGGGGGGGGGGAAGGACACTTATGTAATACCCTTTGTAATACTTTTAGCGAAAAATAAAAAAAAATAAAAAAAAATAAAGATTTTTCCTCCTAATATTCAAGTTTTTTGAAGTAATTGCAAACTACTCTCTTTTTTCATGAATACAGTTATAAAGGGGATAATGGAAAATATATTCTTTTAAGCCTTTTATAAGAGGCTGGAAAAAGGAGAAGCTAGTAATCCAGGAACATCAGTAGGTACAGACCATTAAAACCTCAAGAAAAGCTTGCTTTCTCTGGCCAAAGAATCAGGAAAAGGGACAACCTGAAAAAAACAGAAAATTTTGAGACAATAGTCACTTTTCTCCTGACAAACACTGTATAAGACACCCCTAGCCCTTCCAGCAAAGGCCCAGTGGAAACCCTAAATTTTTACCCTCATGACAGGGTTGCTGGGCATTTCTCTCTCCAGGACAGTGTTGAGGAAGATGCAATGAAGAGCCAGAACTTTCATATTTGCTCTGTAAAGAGCCTCATTTCAATATGCTGTCAATGAAGGCTGTGCAAGAAGCCTGGCCTTTCACCTCCACCTGGCTCTAATGAAGGCCCCACACCTCTCCCCCACTGGTTGGTGTCTGAGGAAACCTAGTGGAAAACTGGGCCTTTCACTACCAATAAATAGTAATATGGCCACTACCTCAGGGCTGTAACAAGGTACCCCTCCCCCTTTCTGTCAGGTTGAGATCAGAGAGACCTAGTGGGAAACCTAAAGTCCATTCATCAGTAATGAGAAGCACCTCTCATCCACAGTGTCACAGAAACTGACTGGGGAGCCTGGAATGCCTACCTGACAAAAACAAGACAGTGGCAAGTATCAGAGGAAACCTGCTAAAATACGAGATTTAAATAAGATCCAGAATCTCATGACATAGTACCCAAATGTCCATGTTTTAATAAAAATTTTCCCATTATACCATGAGCCAGAAGCATCTCCACTTGTATGACAAAAGGTAATTAACAGGTGTTAACCTAAAGGTGACACACATGTTAGAATTATCTGATAATAGTTTTAAAGCATCCATAATAAATATTCTTCAAAAAGCAATGAGAAGGATGATTTAAAAAGTGAAACAATAGAAATAAAAATGGAAACTGTGGAAATCAAATTAAATAAAAAATACCATTTGCCATTTACAATTACTCAACAAAATGAAATGTTTAGTGGTAAATCCATCATAACATGTGAAGGACCTGTATGCTAACTGGTAAACTAAGAAATAAATAAAAGATATGAATAAATAAAGAAACATAGTATGTATATAGATTGGAAGATTCAAATACTAAATATTTCATGCCATTTTTAGGAAAGATCCAGGAAGAATTTTTGTAGATATAAAAAAAGAATTATAGAACTTATTTGAGAGTTAAAAGAACCAGAATAGCTAGAATAATTTTGGGAAAGGAAATAAAATGGAAGAAACTTATTGTATAGCTATTGTAATCAAGTTCATGAAGCATAGGCAAAAGAATAGACACCTAGGTCAATGGAATAGAGGAGAGAACCCAGAAATAGCCCTCATACTAATACACCAAATCATGTTTTTTTAATTTATAAAGATGGAAAAGCACAATGAAAAAAGATAACTTTTGAATCAAAATTTAAATAAATAAGTAATAATTATTTGTTTGATAAAATATTAGATTTCCATAGGCAAAATTTAAGTAGATAAATGACATTTATTTATTTGATAAAATATTGGATATCCATAGGCAAAAGTTAATTAAATGAATAATAAACGTTTACCAAACTGTACAAGTTATACAAAAATGTATTCAAGATGAATGCTTAACTGTAAAATATAAAACAACAGAACTTTTAGATAAGTATTTGGGAACCACCCAACTCTCAAAGGATCCATATCTAAAATAAATAAAAAACTCTAAGAATTCTATGGTAAAAAAAAAGTTAAACAATCCAATTGCAGACCAGCTAAAGTGATCTTACCCTGTTTAACCAGACACTGAGTTGCTTTTCAGAGACAACAGACCAAAACCATAAGTCATGCAGCAAAAGCATGCCCATTGGAGAGAACTTGGGCCTTCAACTTCACCTGGAACCAATGTCTCCCTCCCTCCTCCTCCACGGAACCAAAGGACGAGGACAAAACCAGGAATTGAATAATGAAGCCCTTTCAGAAGCCAAGAGTCCCTGTATAGGAAGATCCATTGTTGGGGACCCCTTAAATGGTCAAGTTCCAAGGCCCTCCAACTAAAACTTGCCCCACCAGACTTCCACTTACCTATTTCCTCAACCCTTTAAAAACCCTTGGCCTTGTCCAGCGAGCAAGATGGATTTGAGGCACTATTAGCTCTCCCATCTTCTTGGTTGGTGTCTTCTCGATCAATAACTCTTTTCAAACTTCAAACTCTGACATTTTGAGTTTTAGCCTTTCTAAACAATGACCACGTGTCCTTTGTTTCAGCAACAAAATTAGACGATGAGTGAAAAACAAAATAAAAAGATGTTTATACAGAAAACATATTCAGATGAGAAATAAGCACATAAAAATTATTCAACATTACTCGCCATTAGGGAAATTAAAGATCACCATGAGATATTATATACCTATTGGAAAGGCTAAAATGAAAAAAATATGTGCAACACAAATACTGCCAAAGATGTGGGGAAACTTATTTAGTGGAACAGCCAACCTTGAAATTATTTAGCAGTTTCTTTAAAAACTAAGCATACATTTATCAAAGAATCCAGCAGTTTCCTCTTGGACATTTATTTCAGAAAAATGAAAACTTACATCTACACAAACTTATACATGAATGTCCATAGCAACTTTATTTGTAATAGTCCCAAACTGAAAACAACTAAAATGTTACTCAAAAGTAAATTGTTGTATATAGTTGTACTAGAGGCCTGATGAATGAAATTTGTGCAAAGGGCTAGGCCCCTGCCGCCGCTACAGCTGCCTCGGGGCCTGCCACCTCAGCAGATGCCTCTGCCTTGGCCCCCACCACCATGGCTTCATTCGGAAGGTCATCCAGAAGGTCGTCCGGAAGGACATCCAGTCTAAATAGCATATTGCACTTTTATTATTATAGATATCCATACCAATGGAACAATTCTCATCAATTCAAAGGAATGAACTATTGATACATGGATCTCAAAGATAGTATGGTGAGTAAAAGAGAAAAAGCCAATCCCAATGGATCACATATTGTGTGTGCCCATTTATGTAACATCTTGAAATGACAAAATTATAGAGATGCAGAACAGATTAGTATTTGTCAGGGTGGGAGAGGGTTGGAGAATGCATAATTTTAAAGGGGTACCATGAAAGAACTATTTGTGGTGGTAGATTCATTCTGCACCTTGATTTCTTGATGGTTACAGAAATATATACATATGCTTAATTTTCATAGAAATATATATTTACTATACAAATATTACACACACATATATATATATATATATATATATATATATATATATATTTTAAAGGCCCAGTGCACAAAATTTGTGCACTGGTGCAGTCCCTAGGCCTGGCCGGTGATCAAAGCGTGAGCGTCTGGCATGCAAGGCCAGGTCCCAGCTGTCCTCTGTGGCCTGGGCAGCACCTGAGCCCCCAGGCCCTGGCGTGCCCTCCTCCATCTGAGTCACGGCACCCGAGTCCCCAAGCAGAGATGCCATAAGCATGGATGGATGCCGTGGGCCAGGGTGCAGCGTGGGCCTATGGGCTGCCCAGCGGCATGGCCTGGAAGCCGGGTGGGCAGTGCACTCTCGGCTCCTGTGCAAACCTATTTGGTGACAAGTTCTTTAAGTATCTTGCAAACACAACAGGAGGTTGTTCCCCATCTCTTCTCCAACGTCAACCCTAACCTGCCAACATCTGAAACAAGCGTAGCCAACCTGAGTCTGCGCACTTAGCAACTGACCTCCACATGACCTCCGGAGCTCAGCCAAACCAAAACTCACACTGCCACTGAGGAATATGCAAAGACCTGGTTTCCGCAAACTCACTTCTGAAGTGGAGTGTACCTGGAACTTTTGCTCAGTAGGAAGGAAAACCAAAAAAATCAAAATCAGTGTCTGGTTAGTGTCTAGTTTCAGTTACACAAACCTAGATGAAATAGCAGCCTGCCACACACCCAGGCTGTATGGCATGGCTACTGCTTTAGGCTACACGCATGCACAGCATGTTACTGTACTGAATACTTTAAACAATTGTAACATAATGGCAAGTATTTGTGTACTTAAACATAAAAGAGGTACAGTGAAAATATAGTATAAAAGACAAAAAGTGGTATTTCCTTACAGGGCATTTACCATGAATGGAGCTTGCAGGACTGGAAGTTGCTCTGGGTGATTCAGTGAATGAGTGGTGAGTGAATATGAATGCATAAATATTGCTCTAAATCTTATAAACACTGAAAAATTAGGCATTACTAAATTTATAAACAAATATTTTCTTTCTTCAGTATTAAATTAAACTTAGCTTCCTGTAACTTTTTTACTTTGTAAGCATATTTTAAAAAAATATTTTGACTCATAATATCACAGCTTAAAACACAAACATACTGTACAGCTATACAAAAATATTTTCTTTCTTTGTGTCCTTATTCTATAAGGAAAGCAAAGAGCTAGAGATCACAAAGCATTGAAGTTTCTCACTGTCAGGTTTTTGCTTGTTATTTTGTTTGTTTGTTTGTTTGTTTAAGTAAAGCTGTTTATAGGAAGTCCAGGTATAAAAATGCTACACCATGGCATTTATATATTGTTCTGTAAGTAGGTGCACACATTTGTTTGACTTAGGAAGACCTATCTTTACACGTTAATCTAAAGATTTTTAAAATAAGAAAAAAATATTTATTAAAATGCATTAATGTTCAAGAGAATGAGAAGACAAGCCACTGCCTGGTGGAAAATATTTGCAAATGATATATTTGATAAAGGGTTGTTATCCAAAACATAAAAACAACTCTTAAAACCAAACAATAAGAAAATGAAGAATCCAATTTAAAAAATGGGCCGAAGACGTTAACAGATATCTCATGTTATTTTAAGTATCTTGCAAACACAACAGGAGGATGCTCTCCATCTCTTCTGCAATGCCAACCATAACCTGCTAACATCTGAAACCAGTTTAACCAGATAGAATGAGTGCATATGAAAACATACTCAACATCATATGTCATCAGAGAATTGCAAATTAAAACGATGAGTTATCATCACACCTATTAGAACGGCAAAAATCCAGAATGTTGACTACACTTTAGGCTGACAAAGGTGCAGAGCAACAGAAACTATCATTCATTGCTGGTGGGAATGTGAAATGACATAGCCACTTTTAATGATAGATTGGCAATTTCTTACAAAGCTGCTGCTCTTCTTACCACACAATCCAACAATCTTGCTCTTTGGTATTTACCTAAAGGCACTGAACACATATCAAAGCATATAATGTTTCAGTTATGCAAGATGAATAAGTTCCAGAGAGCTAATATAAAACATGATGACTGTAATTAGCAATACAAAACAGTATTGCTATTTATACAAATTACTTGAAATTTCTTGTGTTCTCCGCACGCGCGTGTGCGCGCGCGCGCGCGCGTACACACACACACACACACACACACACACACACATGCACACATTAACTGTGTGAGGTGATGATTATGTTAATAAGCTTGTTTATGGTGATCACTTTGCAGTGTATACATATATAAAAACATTAAGTAGTATGTCTTATGTATGTACAATTTTTATCAATTATAGCAATAAAGCTAAAAAAGGGAAAAGAATATTCATGGCCACAAAGAAACCTGTGCATAGATATGTATAGCACTTTTATTTATAATTAGCATTAGAGGCCCAGTGCACGAATTTATGCATGGGTGGGGGGTCCCTCAGCCTGGAAGGCAATCGGGACCATAGGGGGTTGGCCAACCACTGGAGGTTGGCTGTGGGAGTGCACTGACCACCAGGGGACAGCTCCTGCATTGAGTATTTTGATTTTAAGCAATAGCTATCTTGAAAAATTTAATTGTTCCCAAATTTGGAGAATATTTTGGCTCCAAACTTTCTGAATGAATTTTGTGAAATTATACCTACTTATGCAGCTAAAACACTCTTTTACATGTAAAAGTAAATGTAAAACTTGTAATAATAAAAGCTTTTTGCACAAATGAAAAACACTGTTGATTTTTTGAGGAAACTCCATAGTGTTTTCCACAGTGGCTGCACCAGTCTGCATTCCCACCAGCAGTGCATGAGGGTTTCCTTTCCTCCACATCTTCATCAGAACTTTGCTGTTTGTTGTTGATGTCTTGATAGTTGCCATTCTGACTAGTGTGAGGTAATTCCACATTGTATCTTTTATTTGAATGAGTGGTGATGTTGAGCATTTATTTATATGTCTCTTGGCCACCTGTCTGTCCTCATTGGAGAAGTGTATAAGTGTTCTTTTTTTTTAAAAAAAAAAAAACAAACCAGTATATTCTTTTTCTAAAATATATTTTATTGATTTTTTTTTTTTTTACAGAGAGGAAGGGAGAGGGATAGAGAGTTAGAAACATCGATGAGAGAGAAACATCGATCAGCTACCTCCTGCACACCTCCTACTGGGGATGTGCCTGCAACCAAGGTACATGCCCTTTGACTGGAATCGAACCTGGGAACTTTCAGTCCACAGGCCGAAGCTCTATCCACTGAGCCAAACCGATTAGGGCTAAGTGTTCTTTTTTGATGAGTGCTCAACGTTGTAAATATAGTAAAAATAAAAAAGAAGTATACGCTTTAAATGGATAAGTTGTATGGTATGTTAATTATATCTCAATGAAGCTGTTAAAAATCCACAGGATGCTTAACTTACCTCCTTGTATTTACATTACCTCTGCTTCTCTGCAAAGGTAACTACTAGCCTTAATATTATATTTATTATTTCCTTATATGTCTTTATACATAGTACAAAGTATTATTGCCTCTTCTGAAACTTTATCAAATGCAATACTATATATGTTCTTTTAGAATTTTCTTTTTGCTTCCTCAATGTTATATTAATGAGACTTATCAATGTTGACCTGTAAAGCTATACTTCATTTCTTCAATTATCTAAAGAGACTATAATTCATTTATCCATTCAACTCTTGTTGGATATATGGGTTATTTCTATTTTTTTCTACTACAGACAATGCTCCTGTAGACACACAATATTTATAACTTCCAGTAAGTAATATGGCAAGTTTCCACTCACTTTTACGTTCTTTACTGTTTGTCAGCAGAGTTATAAACTGCTGTAGATACTACTCATGTAGAGAGTCTCCTCACATATTGCATGTTGGTTGCTGCTATTGTGAATGGGATCATTTCTTTTATTATATATTTAACTGGTCATTAGTGGCCTATAAAATGTTATGTCATTTTGTTAACTTCTTTTACAGTAAATCTAAATGTGTTTCTTTGATCCTCTTGAGTTGTCCAAAATAATAGAATCGCAGTTTCCTCTTTACACTAGTATGCTCCCTATTGCTATGACATGACATTGCAGTACTTATGTATCTCAGAATTTGGGTATTTGAAAGACTTTTTGTCCTTTTCAATATCTGTAGTTTTTTCCAATTAACTGTGTAGGTAGATCCTAGTTAAAAATAGATGTTTTTTCATCAGTGCAATAAATTGTCTTTTATTAAAAATTTATTAAAAGTTGTATCATTTATTTTGAAATTTATAGAGTTTATATTTTTCTCTCTTGACATATTAATATTATATTGCCTGATAAGTAGATTTTAACATTTAGCCAATATATTATAAGAGATTATTTAAAATACTTGTTTGACAATATTATTAAAAATTTTCAACCATTTCCTTCTAATTTTCCATTTATCCCTAGCAAATGAACACTAAATAATTTTCACTTAAAAGGCATTTGTATTTTTTTTTAGACTTCATCTCTGAGTTTTCCAGTGAAGACTGTTTAGTGAGTTGCTTTCTTAAATCATTCTCCTTACCATGATTTTCTATTAATTCATTTAAATGCTTAAATCATTCTCCTTATCATGATTTTCAACATTTCACAATTCTTTCTTACCTACTTGGGATTCCTTATGTAGAATCTAGTAATTGCTCAATAACCCCATGGTAATAAAGCATTATTACAAAAACCTTGAAAATTAGAATAGTGATCATTTATGCCAATCAGTTACCTTCTGATTAATACACAATTTGTAGTAGGGCTACTAGTATGGGTGCAGGTTGTTGACTCAAAACGGTGCCCAGCCCATGGGGGTGAGTAGGAGCCACAAGGCTTCAGGTCACTTCTCCAAGCTGTGTGTCACTGTCTTACGGAAGCATTTCTCCTCATTTGCCTGAGGTACTCTGAGGGGTAACAACCCTACTATCTAGGAACAAAGTTAGGCATAGTTTGGCATCTGGTCTTTATTTTTATCTTTTTATTTTATTAGAGGAATGGTTGAAGAAACCAAGAATATGTTTCTGGAATAGAAGCATTATAGCCTCCATCACATGGGTGACATATAATTTATTGCTCAAATAATGACCCTTTTGCAAATGAAAATAAGAATTTTTAATAATTATCTGGAGAGCCATAGCCAATTTGGCTCAGTGGATAGAGCTTCAGCCCAAGGAGAGAAAGGTCTCAGGTTCAGTTCTGGTCAAGGGCAGGTACCTCAGTTGTAGGCTTGATTCCTGGTTCGGTTGAGGTGTGCATAGGAAGGAACCAATCGATGTGTCTCTCTCATGATGTTTTTCTCTCTCTGTGTTTCTCCCCCTGCCTACACTCTCCTTAAAAATCAGTGGAAGAATATCCTCAGTTGAGGATTAACAACAACAAAAAATAATAATTACACAGGGGCCACGAGAGTAAACTTAAAACTTTGGAGGCAAATCAAGATATTTGGTCAACCAAACTACAATATATCTGAGTACCTTTCTGGGAAGAGAAATAAAAATTGAGACAAAGCAAAAGGAGGCAAAAATGAGACAAAGACAGTTCAGTGCCTGACACAGCCCAGATAATTTTTTTAAAAAGATTGAAAATTCAGGTTGGAGGATCCATGTTTATATAAAATATAAAAGTCAAGTAGTAAGATCTCCATTTCAGATAGAACATGTTTATTCAGTCTCTCTATATATACCTTTCTCTATCTCTTCTCTCCTCCTCCACCTCTTAATAGATGTTATAAAATAGAGATGTCAGAAAGAAACTAGCCATTTTATTACACAAATAAATTCACTATGATGTACATTCCAACTGTGGGCCCCTAACATAAAATTCACCTTTGGAACATCTTTTACATAACAAGAATAATGTGGAAAAGACATTTCAGCACTATATGATATATATTACTTACAACCATAAATTTACCTTACCGAAATTGAAATAGATTTTAATATCAAGCAGATATGTGTGCTGTTTTACTTTTAAGGAGAAGATGGAATTATTATTTTCTAATTGTATTCATATTACAGTAAAGACTTCTTTAAATTTTACCTTTTTCTCACACTTCGCCTCTGAGCTGTAGTGTTGTACTGAAATCTCATGGATGACGATTTCAGGTGCATAATGCATCCAAGCACTGGACATCGCTGGCCATCTGGTCACCTTTTGGTCAATTACATGAAACAAATGCTTTCAGTAATGGTTTTTAAGTCAGTAATTCCTAGAGCTGCTGCTTGCTTGTCTTTTTATTTTTTATTCCTGTGAAATAGAATGAAAACGGGAAAAACATTAAGAGCTGCTAAAAACTGCCCACAGTTCAGACTGTCCTTTCTCTGGCAGAGAAATGCTACTAACTTCATCTGACTTGTGATCTCTGACATTGCTTCTCAGAGAGACCCACTGGGTAAAGATTCAGACAAAAATCAATGTGTTACTTAGAGCTTTCAAAGTGGGAACTATTCACTGTGTTTTTGATAATTTAATGAGCATTATCTACTAATTAAAATTAGTAACTCTAAAGGAGTCGTTGTCTATCATAGGAATCCAGATATTTTTTATTCCTGAGAAAAAGTAGAGTTGAAATTTTTACATTTACCTATAGGAACAGAAAATGAGTGTTTAAAGTGAGCTCGAAAATAATTTCTCCTCCTTCTTATAATCAAGTGACCAAATAATTGTCACTCATTGGCTCACATAGCCATTCCTCAGCAAATGTACATAAATGCTAATTATGTGCTAGCATTAAGTTTTCTCTCAAGATTATAATCCAGTGAATACTTGATAGGACTGTGACATATATTCTTGCCCCCAAAGAAGAATGCATGACGGAAGATAGGAACTGAAATAAAGAGATGAAAATAGGTGTTCCTAGAAAATCTGTATGTATAGTAACATTTCATCTATCTGCAGATTAGAATTTCAGCAAATTCGAACACAGTTAGTAGTAACCCAGGGAGAGCAAGAATTCTTATGGCTCAGGACTCTTCCCCACATTCAGCTCTGCTGGACTGAAATTTGGAGGAAAAGTCATTTGAAGATTAAAAACTTCTATTTGAATAAAATGGGGAAAATGTAACTGCTTTTTATACCCATTATAGTCCAGACAGTATGTTAAGTAGGTTCAATTACATGATCTAATATATTCAACAGAAAAATAAGCAAAATACTCTCACTATGTATACATATGAAAAAAAAGGACTCAGAGAATGCAGGTCAGATCCAGTTTGAAGCTGGTGTAAGCTCAAAGGTCATGAGAAGGACAGCAAAGTTGTCCTCAGATGACCATCAAGGTTGTCCTCAGATTACCACCAAGGTTGTCCTCAGATCAGTTCTTATAACATTCACTGTATATATTTACACAATTGATAGAAAAAGAACTGTTTGTACCTAAAGCAAAAAAAAAAAAAATATTGGAGAAGAGTGGGAAGATTTTAGAGCTGGAAAATATATGTCTTGTTTTTAAAAATTAAGCATTTTTTATTAAAGTATTTGCTTTTATTTATTTTTTATTGATTAAGGTATTACATATGTGTCCTTATCTCCCCATTGCCCCCCAACCTCCCACTGATGCCCTCACCCCCCTGCAAAGTGTAAGCAATTTTAACCAGTCCAGCTACTTATGGCTGCTTTTGAGACACCAGGGTTTTCCTTTCCAGGCAGGGGAATTTTTGAAAAGGACACAGTGCTGTGTACCCAGCCAGGGCCTTGGCCCTGACTAGCATTTCTCCTTTCATCTCATTCGTGATGATTTTCAGGATGCTGGAGCCGTGCTGACATCTTAGATCTCAAAATAAGAGGAGGGATGTTAGATCTAAAGCTAATCCCAATACCTTTTCTTAACTTTCTGAAATGTGCACCCACTATGGTTTAGAGAAATTGTAGCATTTTCTTTCACTACCTAATTTTTACTATATACAGCGTGTCCCCAAAAATACATACACACTTTAACAGCTGATAGCTCACTCTTTAAAATGAAATGTATTTTAAAAAACATTTTATCATTGTTAAAAGTGTGTGGATACATTTTGGGACACCCTATATTTTTTTTTTACATTAGAATTACATTGTAATATGTCTAAAAATTTTTTGCTGAATATACAATGGGAAATGAATAGGGTAATCTAAATCATCATTTTTGTGGTTATATTAGATGTCATCACTTACTTATGTAACAATAATAAGAATAGGAAAGAAGAAAAGGTGGTGCAAATGTTAACTTTTTTCCTTCCTATCTACTTAAAAATGAGTATTTCTAACCTATGACTTTCTTCTTTGTGCATGAATTTCATTTTCCTTCTCTGTCTAGCACTGAGCTTCTCTTAAAAATAATTTCCCCCTTCCATAAAATTACTTTGATAATATACCTATTGATTTCTCTGCCTACGGGCATATGTTTTTATATTAAAGTGACATATTTTTGAGTTCTACAGAGTTAATATTTCCCCTTTGATCTATAGCATATCTTTTAGATTTTGCCCAAGGTCACATTGCAAATCTAGAAGCCATACACATGTAAAATGTTATGATATTATAGCTATGTAATATAAACAAATATAATTTCCTTATGTGCTATAAAGATACAACTGAAATGACAGTGATAGATTGACAGCTACATTCCACTGTGTGTTGATTATAGAACCAACAACTTTTCCCTTCATGCTAGTTTTGCCAAGTGTTTGTTAAACTTAGAAGAGTTCCTTCTGTTTGTTTTATTTTGCCATTTTTCCAGAACTAGAAAACTTTAAATGTATCTTAATATTTTCAAAAAAATAATTTTAAAATGCCTTAAACAGATTAGAAGCAATATAAGTAAGAAGAAAATCTAGGTCACTAATTTCAGTTTATATAAAATTAGCATGGCTTAGGGGCATTATATGCTTGGTAATATCCTATACTTTTAGTATCTCAAAAAACTACAATTTTTGGTGATTCTCACACAAAACCTTGGGGCAAATTAAAAGTTCAACCCGAACCACTTTGAGAACCACTGAAAAACAAACAAACAAATGCAATTCCATTCTTTTTGGATTTCTTTTTTTAATAAAAATGTCTATGAGGTTATACTCGTATTTATAGCACATCTAATCACTATGTGAGCATGTTTTGGTAAGTTTCTAATGTTTTGGTAAGATTTTCAATTTTGGAACTCTGTCAAAATGCACATCGCACTAATGCACAGTCAGTATAATAGTCCTTATATAATAAAATAAAAAAATACAAATTTATTATTTGCAGATCAAGCAAAAATGTGGAAACTACAATAACTACATATAGCGGCAACGATGATGGTATTTATCTTCTATGAAAACTTTTCTATATTCTCCAAATTATCCATCATGAAATTGTATTGTTTTAAGGTAATAAAAATCACTTAACTGTACTATCTTTTTTAGAATTATTACTAGAGATGATTTACTATAATCACCATAACTAGTAATGTGTACATAACACACACACAACACATTCTTGCACACTATAATGAAACTTAAGAGCATTTTTTATCTATTATAAATTTTTAATATAAGGTTTTCTACTCTAGATCTCTCAGGATTTTTATCAGGATGTAATTTTTTAAATCTTATTAAATATACTGGGATGACATTGTTAATAAGATTACATAGGTTTCCAGTGTACAATTCTATAATACATCATCTGTATATTGCATTGTGTTCTCACCATTCAAAGTCAGGTCTGCTTCTGTCACCATATATTTGAACGCCTTTATGCTCTTCTACCTCTCCTCACACCCATTTCCCTCTGGTAACTACCATACTGTTAAGACTAACAAATAAGACTAACAAATAGTTTGTTAGTTTGTCTTGTGTGTTCATTTGTTGCTTTCTGTTCTTGACTTGTTCTATCTGACTTATTATGTTTAGCATGATCTCAATATCTATCCATGTTATTGCAAATGGAAGTATTTCATCTTTTCTTATAGTAGTGTTCCATTGTATTTATATATCACATCTTCTTTAAGCAATTATCCATTAAAATAGATTTCAGTTGTTTCCCATAATGCTGCAATGAACACAGAGAATGCATATATTTTTAGGAATAAATGTTTTCAAAATTTTCAGGTTGATACCTAAAGAGGGATTGCTGGGTCATATGTTAGCTCTGTTGTTCACTTTTTGGGGAACCAACATCTGTCTTCCATAGTGGCTGTATCAATTTACATTTCCACCAGAAGTATACCTTTTTTCTCCAACACATGTTATTTCCTGTCTTGTTGAAAATAGCCATTCTAACAGGTGTGAAGTGGTATCTTGTGGTTTTCTTATTTCTTTTTTTTAAATATATTTTTATTGATTTCAGAGAGTGGAAGGGAGAGGAAGAGAGAGAAACATCAGTGATGAGAGAGAATCCTGAGAAAAAAGAACCAAGTCAAAGGTATAACATTCTCTGGCTTCAAATTATACTACAAAGTGACAATAATCAAAGCAGCATGATATTGACAGAAAAATAGACACACTGACCAATGGAACAGAATTGAGGGCCCAGAAAATAACCCCACATGTATATGGGCAAGTAGTTTTTTTATCATCATTTAGCTAATTAACATTAATAAAGGAAAGAAAGCAAAGAGAAGTCAGACATCGTAAGCATGGTCACCTAGGAAGCTACAGCTTCACCCAGCAGTGCTCCTTCACGGGGGTTAACACCCCTCCCTTCCCCCATCTGGTACTGGGTGGTTGTGGGGAGAAGGGGGCGATAGGCACATGCACAGTAGAAGTTGGGGAGGAACAGGGGAGGTGCTTGTCTGTCAGTCTAGCTTGGGGAACAAGGGATTAGGTTGGGGGTGGACCCATCAGAAGTGAGTGAAATCTTGAAAAGGTAGTTGGCTAGTTTGAAGAAACTCTTAGTTAAAAACCTTCGCTCCTGCTCTTCCTTTGCTACGTGTTCACCTGTTCCCTTTCCAGAGCTACGTGGACTTAAGCAGCCACAGGTCCCATGGCCTTGTGGACCCCAAACACAATGGACTGCAGGTGGGAACACAAGGTAAACCAGCCAGATGCCGGACCAGACTGGACTTTAATATGGAGCTGAAACTCTGAGCAATGGCCTTAATTCTGGCCCCGTTAGAAGCAAAAATTGGGCTACTTCCATTGTGAAATGGACAGAAAAGGGACCTTGGAGGGGAATCGCTTAATTTTACATCATCATAAAGCTTTCCATAGAAGCCACATCCTACCCCAGGAGCCTCGGGGAATTATTTTCCTTGTGGTAGTGGAAGAACTCACCTTCCATCAGTAACAGTTTTTCAACAAAGAAGCCACAACCATACAATAGGTAATAAAAATCCTCTTTGGTAAATGGTGCTGGGAACATTGGAGAACCACATGCAAAAAAAACCATGAAAGTAGACTGGTATTTGTCACTGTACACAAAAGTTAATTCCGAATGGATCACAGGATGTCCTTTTTAAATGTATTAAATGACACACAAAAGGTGTTTTACAGGGCAACTTGGACAGGAGTAAAGGACTGAGCGTGGTCACTCTGTCTAAGTAGAGGAAGGAAGGACAGGTAGTTATCACCCGACAGGTGGATTAACTTCCTGACTTCTGAAAGTATCGTTGAGAAGCAGAAAGGAACAAAACCCTGTTGCCAGACACGCTGCTCAGCCATGAGATGTGCAATCACAATTGTTTTTTAAAGAAACATCCTGTTCAAATTAATGATTATGTACTTCACATGCATCCTCATACAGAAAAAGTTTTATCATGCTCATTTATGTTCTTGGAAAAACAGATTAACGTCAATTTGTGTTAAACTAAGGTAAAAAAAAAAAGAATTATGTTTATGATACAAAGGAGCTTTAGCTTAGGTTGCAATTAAGCAGGTTAACTCATTTTTCCTGGAGAATATATTAGTAGCCTTTTAGACCAATTCGGCTCCCACATACACAGCATAAATCATTATGTTCTCATCTGGTTAAAGGTGCATTTAAGTGTCTGCAAGGTAGTTGTGGCCTTTGAAAACCCAGGGCAACATTCACCTCTTCGTTTTCATCTTAAGGTTTAACACATCTTACCCAGCAAAGCCAAGAGGAAAGTCTAATGTCTAATTTCCTGGACTTGTCCTCCCCTTAATCTTACATGTTATTCACACAATGACTAAAGTGATTTTTCAGATTTATCACTTAAATTCTCCTTTGGCTCCATCCCTCCTCAGTTGAAATCAATCCATGTGTCTGCCAATATGCACTGATCAGTCTTCTTTAATCAAGCCCTGTTCTTTTTGTGTGTATAAAACAACCAATACAGTATTATTTCCCCACCTCTGCACCTTCCCAACTCAATTTTCTCCTATGTGTCAGGTGGATTAATTAGCTAACAACGACAGTCTCTTGCAGTCTGGGTATTCCTCTTCCCCTCTTCTCTCTCATTGGGTTACAGAGAGTGGTCTTCTCCCCACGCCTTATACAAATAGCTGGGGAATGACTCTGGAAAACTGCACATCTCAGGACATCTCTGGCTGAGCCTGGGAGAGGCCAGGAGCATGCTGAAGGCAATTAGAAGTTGGTAGGGATTTGTTTAGTTTTCTATTTCACAGGTCTAAAGTAAAAGACTATATATAGACCCTGATGAAAAAGAAAGGGACAATATGCTTTTCTTTAATTTCTCCTTCACTTTTCCAAAAGTTTTGGACAGAGCCATGGCAAATGAGCCTTTCCCACACCAAAAGGCTGACATTTGAGGACATCTTTGACAAAGATAATATTTGTTTTCAAAATGTTCATTATTTTCGTTAAGTTGCAGAGAACTGGAACAAGGGTAGAAGTAGAGAGAGACAAAAGTAAGGAGGAAGGAAAGCTCCCTCGCTGGCAGAAAGTTGTCAAGCCAGCTTCGCTTCTTCAGCCAGAGGCTCTGCTTCCTTTTATGAGTGAAAAGAGACAAAATGACAAGCCAAATGCCCCCGGGGCTTCTGAAAGAAGACGAAGAAGTCCGGAAGGATCTGGGTCTTTATTAATGCATTGCGCTTCTTTTCTAATTCTTCTCTGATTCCTTGAATGGGCCAGATTTGACTGAGGTTGCCTGTATTTGCAAAGAAAGAGCATGATGGGCCATTGGCCTCATTAGAAAAGTTTGGGGGGTTAGGACTGGTTCTTATAAACTGAGGATTCTCTGAAGTGAAAATTGGGTGCTGCATTTTTAAGGACTAATCAAGTGACTCACAGAGGGAGACCAAGGAGAAGATTCCACACGTGTATAAACACAGCTGCATAGTTCTGACAGCATTAGAGTCCATCAGCAGAAAAGAAATGAAAAGGGGGAAAATTCAACTACTAACAGGTCATTTTTGTGGGACTCCTGAACCACAATGGGTAGCCATCTCCCTTCATACATCTGTTTTTTGGCAATCTTGTTTTTAGCCAATCCGGTGTTTTTTGTTGTATTTTTTTTTTGTTTTTTTTTTTTGTTGTTGTTGTTTTTTACTGAATCAATGGGCAAGGACATACTCAGGGGCTTGTTAGAGGACAGAGTGCTAAATCAGGAGAAGATGAGAATAGAGGGAGATGAAAGTGATACAGAAATAGACCTGGCTTGACCTCTGATGAACATGATCATGTGGAAAAAGCACCAAGCCAGCCAAATGTTATCAACTACAATATACCAAAGACGCTTGTCCTTCCAGCAACCTAGAATGCTCTCCAATTAAATTTAAATATATTCTTCTAAAGGTGGGATGACATAGCCACTGTATTGCAGAGCCTAATCTTTGGTTTCCATATGCTATCAACTCTCAGACAATTAAGTAGCCCAATTTCACCCAGCATTTCTTACCCTCAGACCCTACTTCCTACATCTAAGACCCTGAGATAAGCTGCCCCATGTCCTCCTTGCTCCCGTGACATGACTCTGCAGCCCCTTTCTCCTGTCTACAGCCGAACATCTGTTTCCTCTCTGGTATATCTCCCTTTTTGAAATCTTGGAACTATCCTGAAGGCCTCATATTGTCAAAGTTCTTTCAGCTGACTTAATAATTAAATCTATACATGACAGATTAATAAGAGAAAAATAACTAAATTTATTTACATATGGAAGCATGAGAACCCCACATACATGAGACAGTCAGAGACAGAAAGGGAAAATGAGGTATGAAGGGTGTTCTGAACCCAGGATGATGTAAGGTGCCTTGGAGCGTCAGTGGGAGGGAAGGTTATTGCAGGACAATAAGAAGATCAGGTGTTTAATAGTAGTTTGTCCTTCCCTGTAAGTAGGTCATAAAATGTTATTTCTGTTGTCTTATTATGGGCAAGGCCCCTAACTGAAATTCTTTAAGGGAGAGATAAACATTTCTGATGAGTCTGCAGGGTCTTGATTGCCTTCAGCTTCAAATAATTCGCATGCCAAAGTGGTACATTTTGGTGAAGTCTTTTCTGAATCCCTATAACACCAAAGATTGTATGAAAAAAAAACCTTCTAGTGTTGATATAGCTGACAGCTTGTCTTTGGTGGTACAGCAATAATAGAAAGAGTATAATGAAACAACTAAACTGCCAATGCTAAATAGTATTAAGAATCTTTTAGTTCAGATACAACTGCAAGAAGAGCACATCACAGGGTTAACGATTTACCAGTTGAACACTGAGTGTAACTACCAGAAAGAAATAAACTACACTAGCAACAAGACTTAAAGAAAGAACACAATCAACAACTTATTCTAAGCCTTACCTTCTTAAAACATAAACTTGGCAATGTTTATTACTCAAGAACAAAATAATCATGGGGTCTCATGGCGCCTATCACTGTGTGCAAGGACTTCTGCTAATTTCTGCACCTACAAAGGGAGTTTCTTATTGGAAAGAAGTCATGCATCTCTGGTCGGAGCTGGGAACTGTGCCTCGGGTTTACGTCTAGTGTAAGGGAACAAAATTTGCAACCCCCAATAAATCCCGTTGACATAAGGAATCTCTTAGGCTGATTATTTTTATGAAATCGCAGGCATAGAAAAGCTCTCAAACTGAGTAGAAGTTATCCTTTTGCAAGAGACATCTACTTAGTACAAGGGAAATCTCCATTTGTAGGGGTGTCTCCCTAGCTGTACCAGGAAGAGAAGGATAACCTTACCTCTTGACAATCTTATCAACACTGAAGGCAAGAGCTTAAATCTGTAAAACAACCTCACCATTGTTTACCGGGTTGTTCTTGGTAATGCCATAACTGGCTCCCCACCCCCAACATCTTCCTTAGTCTTTATGGAAGGTTGTATCTAAGGTGGTGGCTTCAGTCCCTTCGGGGACTTATTCAGTTTTCCTGACTCTCACCCACGTGTACATATTAATTTTTGTGTTTTTTTTCTCCTGTTAATTAGTTTGAGGTCAATTTAATTATTAGACCAGCCAAAAACCTAGAAATAATAGAGCTTATTTTTTTCTTGTACACCAGTCTACGGTAGTATTCCCTCACAGCTTGGGATCGGGGTGAGAGGTCAGGGCTATAGAGTAAAGTGTTGCATGAAGTTCACAGATAAGGTGACCACATGATTTGTGTGCTAAACCAGGATACTTTGAGAGAGAAAATGCATGCTAAGCTAGGAGGACATGAGGACAACAGGCAAATCGGGACATAGGACAGATAATGGGCATGGGGCCAACACTGGCACAATGAGAACACAAAGGGGGAGAAATTTGGGTGACACGTTACCTAACAGCCTGCTGCCACTCCAGGTTTCCAGGCACAAATCTGTCAGGCACTTTCGGGGGCTGCGAAGGGGACTATGGGTCAGTACCCGTCTCCATTCTGTACAGTGACAGAGCTTTCAGTTGAACCCATGTGAGTCCAGCTAAAGTTTATATGTTTCCTTTGTTTGTTTTCCCTACCAGCTCTCTGGCAGCTACCTTTGGCCAAATGATGAGGTTTTTGTCCAAAGAGAAGTGAAACGTATGTGTGTCTGGACCCAGGGTAGGCTGCCCCAGATATCCCACAATGTTGTATATTTCAAGTTAAAATCACTTGAAAAACAGCAGGAGCAGGAGGAACTCTCTAACTCTCTCTGTCTCTATACGAGCAGGAAATAAGTCCATGTGAGAGGTGCCCTTCACGCTCCTGAGGGCTGAGAGGCGACCTGATCACAGATTCATAAAAGCCAGAGTTGAAAAGCCTATAAAAATAAACCTAGTAACGCCTTTCCTCATTTCCTTCCGAAGTCCAAACCTTGTTTATGAAGAGTTTTGGCATTAGGAAAGTAAAGAGAGTGGGCAGTAGAGTCAAGGCTTTCACACTCTAAGGCAGGCCAAACTCTGCATAAACTCAGCTCAGACACAACTAAGATAAAAGAAGAAATTCAGGAGCTGGATAAAGCATCAGTCACAACACATAGTACTAGAAAGTGTACTGTTGAGCTTCTGAAGGAAAGAGAGCTTTGAGTCCCAGTTGTGTGTGTGTGTGTGTGTGAATGCAGGACCAAGTGAGAAATATCTTCAGATGCCATGTCCCTACTTGAGGATGGGAGCCCATCATTTCCCTGTCATAGACTCGGGCAGAGAGAGCAAGGCACATTGGCTTCCTCTCAGAATATATCATAATCCGTGTATCACACTGTCTTTTATGAGTTGGACCTTGTGGGATATTGAGATCACAGAATTTACTCTACTTGATATATTTTAGTAAAGTTTGAGATGGCTTGGATGATTCTTCTTATTAGTGATTCTTTTTCTACGATATGCCATTCTTAATCAGATTTTAAAATGCTAGATTATTACACCACAACAAAAATAAATATCTACATTTACCCAATTGTCTATATATTCAGGTTAGCTAGCTAGAAAATCCAAAAGTGATACGCATGCCCATGAAAATATTTTAAGGACTGTTTACAAAAAAATTGCAATGACTTGTATTTAATTGTTTCATTGTATCCATTGTTTCATTGTTTCAGCCTAACCATATGGTAATTGCTGTGGTATTATAAGTGGGTTTGTTTGTGGATTTTTTTTAAGCTTGGAGGAATATTGAAATTTAGTTTTGTTTTTCAGTAATTAGTTTTTAAGTAATCATAAGGGGAAAGATCACTTGGACTTGTATAATTTGGGAACTTTTCTGAAATACTTGATTAAATATAAAACAATAAATAATGAAATAAGTGAATAGGCAAATGAGTAAATATTCCTAAGTTTGGTAGAGGCACTAGTATAAATATATGGCTTGATATAATTATGAGTGTCTTTGAGAGAGCAAAGAGAGCAAAACAGAGGGCATTAATTCTTATATTAAAACTAGAGGCCCAGTGCATGAATTTGTGCACGGATGGGGTCCCTCTGCCTGGCCAGTGATTTGGGATCAATCGGGACAGTCTCGCCCAGTCCCGATCGGGACTGATTTGGGCCGGTGGCTGGGGAGGGTCTGTAGAAGGGACTGCAGGAGGTCTCCAGGGCATGTCCGACCCTGTCGGCCAGACCCCAGCAGCAAACTAATCTACTGGTTGGAGCATCTGCCCCCCCTGGTGGTCAGTGCATGTCATAGTGACTGGTCGGTCAACCACTCAGTTGGACACTTAGCCTATTAGGCTTTTATATATGGCATATATATATAATATAAAAAGAAATATAGTTAAATTGGAAACATAGATGTGAACTTCTGGCCCATTTGGAGAAAAAGAGAATTCCATCTTGGGAATGGGTAATACACCATGCTTCGCTTTACTTTATCCTGAATACTCATGTAAAGCATTACTACATGCACCTGTACAGGTATCTCAAGAACACATTTCTGTCTCTAAAACTATTCCCATGAAAATAACTCAAAGTTCCTTGCAAGGGCGCTTTTTCCTTGTTAGGGGCAGAGGAAATCAATATAACCAAGGGACAGCCTAATTTTTAAATCCCCTTCCCCAAAGCAAGAATATTTTTAATGGTACTTAAGTTAACTTACAAAGAAGAAAAGAGTAAAAGTAGTAGGTTGCTAATTGACAGATTGCTATTAACATACACACACAGACATAAACAATCAATAACAGTAATTGTGCAGTTATTCAAATTTAAATTCTCAAGGTATATAAATGTCAGGAAGTCTATAAAGGTTTCCAAAGTGGATAGATGTAAAATATGCTGAAAATTATTTCTGTCTGAACTTTAGTAAGTTGATTGCTATCCTAATTGCATGGGTCATTATTGGGTGGAAAAAAGGGAAAATAAATCTTAACTGTGAATGAAACTCTCTTAGGTAAAATGTTATAAAATCAAAATAACCAGACTGTATTACTATTTTCAGTCTCCCTATGCCCTCAATTTCCAGATTTAAAATATGCATATTCTAGTTTACCAAAAACTCTTTAAAGTTTATATTTAAAGGTGAAAGAAATATTCTGAAAGTGGCTTAGAATGATCAGAAATTAGTGGAACAATCTTCCCCTTAAATTGAAACTACTTTATTGAATAAAGTAGTAAGTTTTGTCTACTTACTCAGAATTTCCTGACCATTCTATTAAAATTCTGCTCCCTCCATTTTATAGTAGGTTCACAATACATATTTTTAAGTGAATTAAGATTAATGCAACTTAAGACTGCATTCAGTTATTCTGGTACCCATTGAGTTTATGAGAACAAAATAGCCCAGGACTTTTGTTCTACACAAATGCTATTGCCAAACCTGTTCAGCTAACAGTGTTTACTACCCACCTTGTGCAAACTTTAATTCTGTTAATGCCAATGAGTGACTCACATATCTGAATTCCTGAGTAGTCAATAAAAAAATTTAAGGACAAGGACAATGCCTTATTCTTGTTTTGAATTCCTAGATCTTAATTCAGTGCCTGACATTTATTAGACAGTCTATAAATATGCACTTAATGAAGAAGATAAATGGAGGAATGCATTATGATTACATTCTTAATTCATATTTATCTTTCCTGCAAATATCTTCACAGTTTAATTTTAAATCTTAAAATGATTTATCTATATTACCAGATATTTTTCCAAATTATTTTTCATTCACAAATTTGCTATGTTGACATTTATTCTTCTTTTATTCTATTTGTATTTTATAATATACATTGATTACCTTCTAGGTAGCAATTGTTTTAGGTGATGTATAGATATAGAACTGAAGGAGAACTTTGTACATTGCTCTTTAACAAGCATTCTCTCTTTAAAATGAAATATCTCCCCCCCCCCCACCTTTCCTCTCTACTATTTGCACATGAAATAGCTTAGGTTTTGGAATTGGAAGAGTAAATTTAAATTTGATTTCTAGCAGGTATTAACGATGTGACTTCCTGAAAGAATCTTAAACTAGAGCTTTAATCCATCTGTAAAATGGAGATATAACACTAACATTTCTTCACTGGGATGTTAGTGAACAGTATTCTATTGTTGTAAAGCAACCACAGCAATATCAGAACTTAGTAACTTCTCAAATAGAGTCCCTTTTATTTTTGCACCTGCACATTATAAACCTTGCCATTCTTTAAACCCCAGAGCACTTTTAAATCCATCCTTTTCTCAAATTCTAATCTGGCATTCCAGGTTTTTCCTACCATTTAGTGGATTACCTACTCCCTTCTACTGTTGTATGTTTTTTGTTGTTTGTTTTTTTCTTATGCTTTTGTCCACCAGACTATCTTAAGTTTGGCATAATGCTCAAGATGAATGTGACTTTGATACTAGAGACAGCTGACCCAGGGTTGAGAAAAACTGGACTCTCATCAAGCTCATCTTGTTGTTGGTTGAAATTAGGCTCTTCCACGGGCTTGAGAGAAAAGCATTTCAAGCATCCACGCATGGGAGACTGTGGTGTGGCTAGGTTTTTTGGTGGTGAAAAATCAGAGTTCCCTCCTGGCTTTCCAATGTCCCATCCATCTTCTTCCCTCTTACTATGGAGAAAGTGCAATCGTGCCTTCATCAGGGCCACAAAAAAATGCCAGTGCCCACCCTGACCAGTTTGGCTCAGTGGCTAGCTAGAGCGTCGCCCTGTGGACTGAAGAGTCCCAGGTTCGATTCCGGTCAAGAGCATGCACCTTGGTTGCGGGCACATCCCCAGTAGGGGCTGTGCAAGAGGCAGCTGATCAATGTTTCTCTCTCATCAATGTTTCTAACTCTCTATCCCTCTCCCTTCCTCTCTGTAAAAACTCAATAAAATATATTTTTTAAAAAAGTCAGTGCCCAAAGCTTCTGCTTCATATTAAGCTTAGCCCCTTCAGAGCCCAGTCTACAGCCCAGTTGCTGCTAAATTGGCATAGGAGGCATGGTCCCGTGCTCCCAGGAGAGAACGCTCTCACATGAACAGACTAGTGTGGGGCACCAAGCCAGAGGAAGAAACCTTCTTTGGTTACCAGAGATGATGTATTCTCAGGCTTGGGAGGAACCAGGAGGTTTTTCACAATAACCAATCAACTTCCCAAGCTTTCGAGGGCTTCTGATGGGGTCCAACCCCTTGCCAATTTATTATTTCCCCAGGTTAGACCGATAGACCTCTACGGTCAAGTACCTCCCCCTGAACCATTTTGATTTCTATTGTGCATGTTCTTATCTCCCCCTACTTCTCCCAAACAATCTAGGAGAGGGGAAGGGAGGGGCATTAACCCCCTGGAGTGTGTGTGAAGCTGTAGATCCTAGTGAAGCAAACAGACCCAGTGTTCCCAGCTGGCCCATGCTTAGTAATGTCTGACTTTCCTGTGCTTTCTTTCCCTTGTTAATAATCAGCTGTGATAACAATCTCATCTCTCTGGCAAGTATAAGGCTCAGTATTATTCATCAGACAAAGTTGCTGTTACTTGCCTTTCCTGTCTAGCTCAAAAGGTGGTTGTAAGGACGCAGTGTAAAAAGTTCAAAAGGGAACTTATAACACAGCACGTGCTTTCAGGGCTGTATAACACTGATAACACTAACCTAACTCTTACAATCAATGCAGACTACTAAGCTCTTGTTTTGTGCCAGACACCTGCCACACAATCCATGCCCTGTGTCTGAGAGGCAGCCTGGCATAATGAAGAACCAGGTTTTGCTTTCAGACCAACTGGGTTTGAATTATGGCGCTGCCATTCACTTGCTGTGTGGAGGTGGGCCAATTGACTCTCTGAGCCTCAGTCTTCTCATCTATAAAATGAACTTAAAGTCACCCACCTCATACTCATCCTGTATAGTAAATTTATAAAAAACTGAAATAATTTTATAAGGCACTCTATAAATGTGTATTAAACAAGCTTTCTCACTTAACCTACACAATCATAATATTATTATTGTAATTTTAAAGCAACTGAGGCTAAGCCAAATGTAACACAATTTGTGAGAGAGCAGACACTTTACCCACTATATCTAACTCAAAATCTAGACAGGTTCATTGTGAAGTGAGGGTCGGGGAGTGGGCCGAATTTTATAAAGTCTGAAGACATTTCTGGAAGTCATTGTGGGGGCAGTGTTACTGGAACCCAGTGGTAAAAGCAAGCAATGCTGATGAACATTGTACAATACACAGGCCCAAAATATTAATAGTCTTGCCAGACAAAACACTGGACAACAGTTAAATTTAAATTTCAGTTAGATAACAAATAAACTTTTTAATATAAAGAAGATCCAAATGATGCCGTTAATAATCTGATCTGGGTATTATTAACAGGGAAGGAGGAAAGGGGAAACGAGGTAACGCAGGCATGTCATTCATACAGCGTTGCCAGAAGCTGCAGTTAACACTCTCCAAGCCTGTTGTCCGCAGACCCATGGGGGAAGGGACTGGACTATAGACGCATGCCCAGTAAGGCCTGGGTGACCTGGGAAGATGCTTACCTGTCAGTGGCCAAGATAGGCACGGCTACTGGACAAAGGGAGTTCTCTCCCTTGCTTTCTTTCCCTCGACCCTCTTGCTCTCGTGGGACTCCTGTTGCAGGGGGCTCACTCCCTTGCATTTGCCCACATGGCTCACAGCCATGTGGGCTCCACACAACGAACCAATGGATGTTAACTACCCTGATGCTGCATTGGACTCAGCTCCACCACGTAACAGAAACTCTGGTCACGGCCCTGCTTTTGGCTCTGCTGGAGTCCCAACAACACCTTTATCAGGACTTATTTAAAGACAATGGGACTTTACCAACTAAGGAATATAACTGTGCAAGTAAAAACCATTCATTCTCCTATGTGAGTCTTAGAAAATTCCTTTTCCGAAGATATCACAAGAGCCACCCCACTCTCACTAGCAATAGAGGCATCCCAACAACCCAAACCTCTGGCAACACAAATATTTAGATAAATGTGTCTCAGAAAATATTTGTGACATTTTTAAACAGGATTCATGCATTTTTATTTGCTAAATCTTGCCAGCTATAGAGTACCTGATTAGCTTTTTACAAAAACTCCATGAATCGGTGGTACATGGAATACCTCTGTTTATAATTTACCAAACGGGACTCAGAAAGATTAACTTATTTGTTCATGGTCACTGAGCTGGAAAGTTGAAAAACTAGGGTTAGTATACAAAAATATCATAATTCACTGGCCAATGGCTTTTTACATTCTCGAATAGCCCTTAGTTTATTGATTCAGAAATTTGGCATAAGAACACTGGACTATGATTAAAGAGAAAGCCAATGACTAATAACAGACAGAAAATTATTGAACTTGATCTTGTGTGATAAGTGGTCAATGATGAGAGAGAATCATTAATTGGAGCCTCCTGCACCCCCCGTCCTGGGAATTGAGCTTGAAACCTGGGTATGTTCCCTGACCAGAAATCAATCTTGATCTCTTGGTTCATAGGTCCATGCTCAACCACTAAGCCACACAGACCAGGTATCTCTCTCTCTCTTTATTCTTTTATGGTAAGAACATTTAAGATCAGCAACTTTCAAGTATCCTATACAGTACTGTTAACTATAGCTACTATGTTGTACAGTATATTTATCATATAACTGGAAGTTTGTACCTCATTTCTCCAACCCCCTAAAATCTGGTAAATAACAATCTACTCTCTATTTCTATGAGTTCAGCATATTTAGATTTCATATTCAAGTGAGACCATACAATATTTGCTTTGTTGCTTTTTTTCTGTCTGACATTTATTTTACTTAGCATAATGCCCCCAGGGTTTATCCAATTTTATCTCAAATAGCAGAATTTCCTTCTTTTTCATGGATGAATTATATATATGATATTTTTAATCCATTTAACTATTGAAGGATACAGGTGATTTCCATGTGTGGCTATTGGAAATAATGCTACAATAAATATGGTGGTACAGATATCTTTTGGGGATAGTAATTTCATTTCCTTCAGATATATACCCAGGAATATGGTTGCTAAATCACATGATAGTTTTTGTTTTGTTTTGTTGTTTTTTAGAAACTTCCATGCTGTTTTCCAGAGTGCTGTACCAATTTACATTCCCATTAACAGTGCACAAGGGTTTTCTTTTCCCCACATGCAGGCTTTTCTCTACATGTTATCTCTTGTCATTTTGATAATGGCCATTCTAGCAGATGTGAGGTGATATCTCATTGTGGTTTTCATTTGCATTTCTCTGAGGATTAGTGTCATCAAAGACCTTTTTATATACATCAGACAATATATATGGTATTTTTGGAAAAACTGTCATTTTTGCTCCTTTGCCTATTTTAAAATAATATTTTGTTGTGTTGTTGCTATTGAATTCTATGAGTTTCTTATATATTTTGGATATTAATCCTTTTAATTTAAGAGGTTAATTAACAAAATATCTTAAGTAGCCAAAGCAATCTTGAGAAAGAACAAAGCTGGAGGGATTACACTTCCTGATTTTAAACTATATTTCAAAGCTGTAGTAATAAAAACTGTATGTCACTGGCATAAAAACAGACACAGGTCAATGAAACAGAAACAAAAACCCAGGCAGGTATGGTCAACTAACATTTGAAAGGGGAATCAATAATACTCAATAGGAAAGGACAGTCTCTTTAATAAATGTGTAGGAAAAGGTCATTGCCATAGAGGGTCATGTGACCAAAAGCTTGAGAACTTGCTTCTAGGTGGGGAGAGGGTTGAAAACACAGCAAACACTCACTCTGCTCCACAGAAACTTTTGCCCTCTGTTCAGAAAGGTCTGTTTCCTCTTTCAACACCTGGGAAGACTCAGCGAGCTGAGATTGACAGGCCATTCACTAGGAACAAGGACAGTCTTCCAGGCAAGTAGCCACTGGCCTCACAAAACCATGCCCTCCGAGTTTGTTATGGTTTCGCTTACTGTAACTTGTGGTATCAAAACCACTTCCTGAAATTGTAAAGTACTGCCAGAATAAGTGGCCTTCCCCCTTCCAAGAAAAAAGTGGTAGTGCTCATATTTGACATTTGTGCCGTGGAATCTTTTGAATGAATGTAACGGAAAGAGTTTGATGTCATTCCTGATAAGCTGTGTGTTATTATTCTGGCCATAGTTTGTGAATTGTAATTGTGCCTTCCCATTTAATTGTCATAACTGGACATAAATTTTAAAAAATTCAGAAAAGTTCAATAAAAATACAAATGGTTAAGCAAAAATAATTAAGTAAATGTATAGGGAAACTAGATATTCATATGCAAAAGAATGAAATTGAATTCCTATCTTACACCATTTACAAAAATTAACTCAAAATGGATTAGATTTACATGCAAGACTTGAAACTATCAAACTAAACTCCTAGAAGAAAATGTAAGGAAAAAGCTCATTGACCTTTCCAGGGAAAGGAGTGATTTCTCAGAGGAGCTTTGTTGGCTATTTTGTGTCCTTATATGGGCTTTCCATTTCTGATCATGGCCTGGGAATGTTGATTAGCATGCTAATGTATTACAATGAGCATATAACAAGGCTAGGTGTAACCCTTAGAAGAAATTAGTCCACATGTTGGATTGAGCTGATGTCTGCCAGTTGTAAGCCATACATTCAGTGGGAAGATGGGTGGTCTTACCTTTTGACAGCTCCTATAGGTTTTATTGATTGCATCTGTTCTGCCCCATACCCTATCTTAGCATCTTTAAGAGGTATATTTGGGGGGGGAAATTGACTCAGTTTTTTTTATTGGATTCTGTATAGTTTTTGTGAGCAATATTTAGCTAGAAAAGAAAGGAAGGAGCCTTCATCCCTAATCAATACTCTTTCAGGTTTTGAGGTAGAATCCATACGTTAGCTGGGTTTTTCTGCTGTTTCAGAGGGAGAATTAAATGCCAGGAAGGTGTGACCTCATTTTCTGAGGTTCTTTTGTGGATCTTCCCTGAATGCTCAAATATCCAAACATGATTGAGTGGATCTGCATGACAAGAGCACCATGGGCTATTGTCCCTAAATAAGAGAAGTAAAAATGACGTGAATGTGACCATATTGATTCTGATTTCCATGAACATAATCATCAAAGCAATAGCACAGGCAAAGTTCCTTGAGTCCTGCCTATAGCTCACCAAAGCAAAACAAGGAGAACGATTTGCACAAGTACAGCCTTGTTTTGACATAGCTGGGTTAGAATTCTGGGAGTGGGCATCCATAGGCTTAGAGAGACTAAAAGTGATCTTGGATACTGTAAGTAATCCATTCCTTGGAACACCTAACCTATAATGGGGGAATATAGGAAAAAGAGTATCCCAGGTACTGAGGTAACAGTGTTGTTTCCTAATCAGTTAACTGCCACTGGTCCAAATGGAAACCATCTCCATGTGCCACGATATTTTGAATTTAATTTATATATTATAAAAATAAATATATCACTCACAATCCAGGTGTTCTTAAATATTTTCAGCTGAAATTTCTCATGAAAAATGATTTTAAAGTTGATCAGGGCTGCCACTTAGGGGAATATATATATATGCATGTGGTGTGTGGGGAAGGTCCGCCGCTTGTGTCTATAGACGCTTATGGCGTACAATGGGTTAAGTCGTTTATAAGTCTCAACCTTTCTGTGTTCCCAACAGATAAGAGCCTAAATGAAAAAAGAAAAATATTCGTTAATTCAGTATCTAAAGACACACTTAATAACTTGCTGGATGATGTCCTAAGAGTAACGGTGCTAAACCAAGAGGAGATCAAAAAAGGAAAATGGTACAACTACAAACAAAGCCTGTGACTTGACTGACTTGGCGATTCCCAAAGAGTCCCACACCAGCCAATTATTGAAATGCTATATCTGCAAGAGAGATTCCACTCTTGCTTCCAAGCTGGGATTTTCTTCAGGTAAGATTCCTCAATTTTGTTTAAAAGGTGTCTCAACTTGCCCTTGCAGCTTGGCACTCACGAGTTGCTTTTTTATTCACTTGTCAAGTAATGGATGACTCATCAACTCTTTACTTAATAGCTCCTCACCTTAGGGCTTAGGCTCTCATTCATTTTCCACAGAAGAGGCTGACCTGCTCCCTCTGTTCTTCTTGGCTTTGTCCCTGCAAAATCCCCCCCCACCCCCACCCTGCTCCGCCACTTCTTTGCTTCATGTCTAGACCATATCTTACTCTTAGTCTGAAATAGTCTTCTATTATAGTTTAGTAATTTAGTTCTACAGAAATAATTTTTAAAACTTTATTCTAATCTTTCTACTTAAATAAAAGACAAAAACCTTTATGTTGGTCATTGACAGTAGATCCTTGTAGTTCAAGAAAGCTCTTGAAAAAAAAAAATTAAAAGCAGTTTTCTCCTCCCTTTTTTTTTACCTTCTTGATTTACACATGTTTTAAAGCCATTTCTCTGGCCACTTGCCCTTCCCTTCACTTAAAATATATTACTCTTTTTTATTTTTCAATAATGATAGAACAAAGATGTCATCTCTTCTACAAAAGCAAAGGGTCATTGTTTTCTTTACTCTCTCTCTTTTTTTAAGCTAGATAGCTTAGAAATATTTCTCATGTCTTCACTGTGCCAAATCCAAATGTTTTGCTTTAGGAAAGAAGAATTAACAGCAGTCTGTTTCAAACTCTTTGAAAAAAAAATGAAGAGAAAGAAACAGTTCCTAACATATTTTATAAGGCCAGAATTACCCTGATACTAAAACGAGATAAAGACATCACAAGAAAAAAAAATTACATGGTACTATTATTTATGAATAAAAATGTAAAAATTCTCAACAAAATAATATTGAATGGAATTAAAAGTATATTCACCCTGACCAAGAAGAAGTTTTCCCAATAATGTAATGGTGTTTCAACATAAGGAAAATTGCCCAGCTGGTATTGCTCAGTGGTTGAGCATTGACCTATGAACCAGGAGGTTATGGTGCGATCCCTAGTCAGGGTACATGCCTGGGTTACGGGCTTGATCCCCAGCAAGGAGCTTGCAGGAAGCAGCTGATCAATGATTCTCTCATCATTGATGTTTCTATCTCTCTCTCCTCCTTTCCTCTCCAAAATCAATAAAAAATATTTTTTTAAAAATACATTAATCAGTGTAATACATCATATTAATAGAATGAAGGGGGGAATAAAACATGACAATGTCAACTGATGCATAAAATTACATATGACAAAATCCAATATTCTTTCAGAAAACTAGAAATAAAGAAAATTTTTTCTCAGCATCATAAAGGGTATTTATGAAAAACACTAATATCATATTCCTTGGTAAAAGCCTGAAATCTTTCCTGCCAAAATCAGGAAAAATGCAAGGGTAACTGTTTTCACTGATGCTATTTAACATTGTAATAGAAGTTCTAGACAGAGCTATTAAATAAGGAAGATAAATTTAAAATATCCAATTGTAAATGAAGAGGTAAAATGATCTGCATTCACAGATGACATATTCTACATAAACTCCCAAAGAATTCACAAGAAATCTCTTAGAGCTAATCAACAAATTCAACAAATTTGCAGGGTACGAGATCAACACACACAAAAATTAGTGTTGTTTCTATACACCAGCAATCAATACCTGAAAAGAAAATTGGAAAAGCAATTTCATTTACAATAGCACCAAAAATAATTATATGCTTAGAAATAAATCTAACAAAGGAGGTAAACGACTTGTACACTGAAAATTATAAAATATTTTATAAAAGGAATTAAGAAAGATATAAATAAGTGAAAATAGAACCCATTTTTATAACAATATTGTTAAGATGTTGATACTACACAGAGTGGTCTACAGATGCAACATAACACTTATCAAAATTCCAACACCTTATTTTTTTTAGAACTAGAAAAGCCAATCATCAAATTATATGGAATTGAAAGGAGACCCAAATAGCCAAAGCTATTTTACAAAAGAATAAAGTTGCAGGGCTGATTCTTCTCAAATTTTAAATGTACTATAAAGCTACAGTAATTAAACAATATGGTATAAGGACAAACATATGGATCAATGGAATGTGATAGAGCATCCAGAAATAAACTTCATACATACAGTTAATTGATTTTTGACAAGGTTGCCAAGATTATTAAAAAGAGAGAGTATAGTCTTTCGACAAATAGTACTGGAAACTGGATATAAACATGCAAAAGGAAAATTTTGGACCCTTACCTTACACCACATATACAATTAACTCAAAATGAATCAAAGGTCTACACTTAAGAGCTAAAATAATAAAACTGTTAAAAGAAAACATTGGAGAAAATCTTCATGACATCAGATTTGGAAACAACTCATGGAATTTTACTCCCAAAAAATAGTCAATAAAAGAAAAAAGTAGATAAAATGGATTTTATCAAAAAACAAAACAAAAAAACAAACACCAAAATTTTGTGCTTTAAAGAATACAGTCAATAAAGTAAAAATATAATATATTGAATGGAGCACAATAATTATCTTATATCTGATAATGGACTAATATTTAGAGTAGATAAAACACTTCTAAAACTCAAAAACAACAACACAAATACAAACAACCCAATTCAAAAGTACGCTAAGGTTTTGAATAGTCCTTCCTCCAAAGAGGAGATACAAATGGCTGATGAGGACATGAAAAGATGTTCAGCTATTAGCGGAGTTCAAGTCAAAAGAACAATGAGATACCACTGCACACCTATTAGGTTGGCTACTAGGAACATACACACACACACACGTAATCACCGGTATTGGTAAGGATGTGGTGAAATTAGAACCCTAATTTCTGCATTGCTGGTAGAGATGTAAAATGGTAGTCAGTGTTGAAAACAGTTTGGTAGTTCTCAAAATGTTATACTACTGTACAACCCATCAATATATATTCCTAGTTATATATCCAAAATAATTGAAAGCAGGGATTTGAACAGATATGTGTACACCATTGTTCACAGCAGCACTAATCACAATAGCTAAAAGGTGGATACAACCCACTGTCCATCAACAAATGAATGGATAAAAGATATATCACTCAGCTGTAAAAAGGAATGACATTTTGATATATGAATGGGCCTTAGAAACATTATGTTTACTGAAATAAGTTAGACATAGAAGGAAAACTATTACATAATTTTGCTTATCTGATATAACTAGAATTTACAAATTCCTAGAAAAAAATAGAAAAAAAGCTTACCTAGATATGGGGATAAGAGGAAGTTATTGTTTAATGAGTATAGAGATGTTGGGGATGATGAAAAAGGTTAGATACGGTGATGTTTATAGAATAATGTGAATATATTTAATGCAACTCAATTGTACTTATGAATGGTTAAAATAATAATTACTATATTAGGTATATTGTGAAACATTTGGCAGACATATTCTAGTAACTATGACATTAACAGCAATAACAGCAAAATAACAATAACAATGGCCACTTCTGAGTACCTTCCATAAATTGATCACTGGAAAGTGCAAGGCAGTCGCCACTTATTCTTTCTATTCCACAAACCATCAGTGGTAAAAAGGGCAGGTATTATGAGCTGATGTTTAAAGATTTACTCTCCTCAGGCCATGAAGTTAGTGCTAAGGAGATTTGTCACTTGTCCAGAGAACAGGACCTCAGATAGTACATTCTTGCTGTTTGTGTCTCATGGCCTCTGGGATACAATCTGTGGGACTCAGCATAGCGATAAAAATCCAGATGTGCAACCTTATGACACCATATTCCAGATTTTCAACAATTGCAACTGCTGCCATCTAAAGGACAAGCCCAAGGTCATCATTGTCCAGGCCTGCAGAGGTGGTGAGTTCTGATGGGGTAGAGAGGTCAGGGAGGTGTGTATCCTGCACGGTTTGACTGGGTGTTTTATATCTAGTGAAAATAACCCTGAACCCACCTTACTTGCAATTATACCTAATATACTTCTTTGGGAAGAATACCTAGTGACAACAACGGAGAAATTGATATACAAGTAAATATAGATGCTATTCATTCTCAGTGGACCATAGCAAGTGATGATGATATTAATGCTAACTCTAAATTGTCTTTATGTGGGACTATTAAAATTGTAACATATAAATAACTTCAATTTCAACATTTATGAATCAAAATTTTGTTAGCTCTGGATGGATGAAAGAAGGTGAAGTGATTAAGAAAAAAATAAAAATATTATATAACGCATAGATACAGACAATAGTGCAGTGATGGTCAGAGAGAAAGGGGGGTGGGGTAGGTGGAGGTGGGCAAAGAGACTTTGCTTGGGGCGATGGGAGCACAATGCAATGTGCTAATGACGTTTTGTTGAGTTGTCCACTTGAAACCTGCATGGTTTTGTGAACCAAGTTACCACAATAAACTCAATTAAAAGTGAATTTTACTGTATGTAAAACCTCAATTAACAAAAAAAAACAAGTAATTTTGACAATTCTCTTATATTTTAATTCAAACTTTAAAGTGATACTTATATCACGTTAATATATTTATATCACTTGGGGAATGGCTTAGAAGGGATAAGTAGCAATGGGAAAGGAAAGGAAAAATGTGTTTTAGAATCCTATGTCTGTTATTGAATTAAGCAGATATTTCCTTCCTTGACATTGCAATGTTATTTTACTGTCATTAAACCAAAAACTGGTTACTTAGGAATAGTCAATAGTGTTTTATAGCACCATTACGCTCCCTGATCAATCGGTACATTTCAGGTCTAAATGGTAGTTGCTATTTATTGACATCCTGTTAAATGGGAGTAGAGATAATGTTGTGTTAGGCCTTTACCGTGTGTGTGTGTGTGTGTGTGTGTGTGTGTGCCCAATTAATTAGAACACCTTCATTAAGGGCATCCTATTTATTTAGTTGTCAAAGGATTGCTAGCATCGGCTTAGCAGTGAGGAATATAACAGGTGGTGTCCCCTCAGCAAACCCTGGGGAGGTGTGGGTCAGTGACTCTCCAGTGGCCTCAGCAGACAGCTCTGCAGAGTGTCCAGAGGACTTGAAGGATGATGGTGTCCACAAGACCCATGTGGAGAAGGATTTCGTTGGTTTCTGCTCCTCAACACCATTATGTGTCTTTCATTTGTAGGCAAAGTTTCGTAGGGATGAGGACTGCCTGCCATCATAATTTGGCTCAATATTCCAGGCAAGAACACAGGCTAAAAGTCTTTGGGGGGAATTTATAAAGGAAAGAAGAACCCATAGAAGTTTCTGAAGCCTTCTTTCATAGCTTCCTAAGGCTGTCCAGTCTCCCTCAGATTCTACATCCACCCAGATGCTAGTATTGCATATCCTATAAGTGATCAGTCAGTAGGCACACAGCAATATTGATGTAGTGAGTCTATTGTGCAAAATAGCATTGTTTTCACTGCTGAAGAAAGTATTAGAAGGAAAAGAGGGTGTGCATTCCTTTGCAGAAAGCATATTTTCTAGTTTGGAAAACAAGAAATTGAGCTATAAAATGCTGTTAAAAGATCATTAAAATATTAGCAGCACATGGTAAAGTGATATTGCAATGTGGGGTAGTAATGAGGTTTAGAGAATTAATTCTCTGTAAAATTTGGAGATTAAACCCTTATCTAAAATATCATTGGCAAATATGTTCTCCCATTCAGTGGGCTTTCTTGTTTTGTTGATGGTTTCTTTTGCTGTGCAGAACCTTTTTATTTTGGTGTAGTCCCATTTGTTTATTTTCTCCTTAGTCTCCATTGCCTTAGGAGCTGTGTCTGTAAAGATATTGCTACAAGCCTAAGCGGTTTGGCTCAGTGGATAGAGTGTTGGCCTGCGGACTGAACGGTCCCAGGTTCGATTCCGGTCAAGGACATGTACCTTGGTTGCGGGCACATCCCCAGTGGGGGGCATGCAGAAGGCAGCTGGTCGATCTCTCTCATCAATGTTTCTAACTCTCTATCCCTTTCCCTTCTTCTCTGTAAAAAATCAATAAAATATATATTTTTTAAAGATATTGCTACGACATATGTCTGCTGTTTTGCTGCCTATGGAGTCTTACAGGATTTTTATGGTTTTCTGTCTTACATTTATAACAAAAGGAAGATAAATGATCCAATCAAAAAATGGGCAAAGGATCTAAATAGATATTTTTTGAAAGAGGACATACAGAAGGCCCAGAGACATATGAAAACATGCTCAAAGTCAATAATCATCTGAGAGATGAAAATCAAAACAACGAGATACCATCTCACACCTGTCAGAATGGCTATCACCAACAAACGACAAGTGCTGGTGAGGATGTGGAGAAAAAGGAATCCTCGTGCACTGCTGGTGGGAACGCAGACTGGTGCAGCCACTATGGAAGACAGTATGGAGTTTCCTCAGAAAACTAAAAATGGAACTTCCACTTGACCCTGTGATCCCGCTTCTAGGAATATATCCCAAGAAACCAGAAACACCAATCAGAAAGGATATATGCACCTATATGTTCATAGCAGCACAGTTCACCATAGCTAAGATCTGGAAACAGCCTAAGTGCCCATCAGTAGATGAATAGATTAGAAAACTGTGGTACATCTACACGATGGAATACTATGCTGCTGTGAAAAAGAAGGAACTCTTACCATTTGCAATGGCATGGATGGAACTGGAGAGCATTATGCTAAGTGAAATAAGCCAGTCGGAGAAAGATAATTATCACATGATCTCACTCATACATGGGATGTAATGATCAACATAATTGAAGGGCAAGGGATGGGGGGTGTTTAGAGAGCAACCAAAGGACGTGTATGCATGCATATGAGCATAACCAATGGACACAGACACTTGGGCAGTGGGGGCTTGCCCAGGGTGGGAATGGCTGGGGGGGGGGCGGTGGTCAATTGGGGAAAAAAGAGACATATGTAAAACTTTAGACAATAAAAGAAATTATTTTAAAAAAGGAATTCCCAAAATCATCATATTTAAGGTGGTATAGTTTAAAAAAGAAGATAGTATAAGTAGAAAGAAGAGAATTCTCAGGCCTGTACAAAGGCAGATAGAATTTCTAAAATGTTGAAGCAAAATCTTAGTCTTATTTAATATGTTTTATTTAATTTATTAAAATATGTATATCTATATATCTATATCTATAGATTCGATTATATATATTTATATATTATATAGATGATATAGATAGAGATAGATATAGACATAGATATGTTCTAGCACATCTCTATCAGCTAAATATTATTATTTCATTCACCCAAAAAAAAAGGAATCTAAAGCTCACAAAAATCATAACAATTGCCTGAACAAACACTAGTAGGACTCAGATATGAACCCAAGTTCATTTGAGTATAAAGTTTATGCTATTTTAGCAAACTCAACAAAAAAACAATATAAAAACTATATTATTTAAACATTTGGACCCCTCCAGAGTCAGAAACATGTAGACTTTTGTGCCCAGGCATGGCCTACTGAAATATCAGAATACAGACATCTTAGCAAAAGCTGTGTCTGCCCCTGCATGACTGACCTAGGAATTGAATCATCCAGTATTAACTAAGAGAGAGCATCCTTGGGTTTCCTGCTGGCTGGCCCTTTATTGGAAGAGGGCATTCATGGTGTAGTATTGAAGCATCTTCTGAGCCAGACAGATGTGGGTTCAATAATTGTGTCTTCAATTTGCAGCTCGTAGGCCTTAAAAAAAATTAAGATTAAGTGAGAAAATATTTGCTGGGAAATAAGATCTAAACATATTGATTTCAGATTTTGAAGCATAGAACTGTGGTTCTGGAACTCTATTTTCTCATGCTATAACCCTTGCATGATGTCATTTATGGTTCAATCTAAGTCCACCATGTCACTTTGTATATAAAGCCAAGCCCAGAAATCTAAGTCTTTATTTTTCCTACATGTATAGGTCTGTCTGGAGGTATTTACAATTTATTACCTCTTTGTAAGGATGAAGGCTACAACTCAAAATTTAGCATTTCCTTTATCCACAGATAATGTTTCTTAGAGAAGAGCAAGTGGTTCTCTCTTCATCAAACAACTTATAAATTATATTCAAGAATATTCTAGGCATTATCACCTGACAAAAATATTTGTGATGGTAAGTAGCATATTATCTGTCACAGTATTCATTTATTCATAGAAGTAAAGAATTTATAGAAGAAATAACCCAGCTGCATATTTTATAAAAATGACAGAATATTATTCACACTGTAGCACACCTTGTCTTTGTAATTATTTCCAAAGTACTAAGCTCTAGTAGCAAAGAAAGTTAATATATGTTAATATTCAAAATATTAAAAACATGGGAGACAAGGATGAGATAAAAAATATTAAGTACAGAACATTATAGAAAATGAATATGACCTATGGGGGTAACATGTGGTAGGGAATAATATTTACTTACACATGTCAACTTACTATCTTGAGTGAGTTTCTAGGCTACTGCACATGGAGGCAGAAATAAGACAGAGCCTGGTGGACTCCCACAATTGAAGAGAGAGAGCTGACAATCCAGGAGAACAAGGTGGCTAGAGTTCACAGAACAGAATACCAAAGAAGAGAGACCTACACAAAGAGAGAACTCTGGAGTATGCTCAGTGTGTGTGTGTGTGTGTGTGTGTGTGTGTGTGTGTGTGTGTGTGTGAACTGCTGAGTCAGAGGAAATAGCTATTCTAAGGGACTACAGGGAAAAATACTATGGAGCCCATACAAAGCCAGGAATAGTGCCTATGGCCACTAGCCAGACTGGAAAAATATCATAATTTGCCTGCAAACTACTCAGAAGGGTCTTACCTAAGTTGTAGGGAATCAAGGACTCTGAAATAAATAATTCTCTGGTTCTTCCCAACAGATCAAAAACCAACACATAAGATCAAAATGTCCCCAAGAATATATACAAAAGCACTTGAAAATATAAATTTCCAAATATATGACATCCAATAAAAATTACCAGGGATGCCCTGACTGGTTTGGCTCAGTGGATAGAGCGTCGGCCTGCGGACTGAAGGGTCCTGGGTTCAATTCCAGTCAAGGGCATGTACCTTGGTTGCGGGCATATTCCCAGTGAGGGGTGTGCAAGAGGCAGCTGATTGATGTTCCTCTCTCTTCAATGTTTCTAACTCTCTATCCCTCTCCCTTCTTCTCTGTGAAAAATCAATAAAATATATTTTTTTAAAAAAATTACCAGGGATGTAAAGAATCAGGAAAATAAAACACACTATCAGCAGAATAATCAAAACTAAATCATAACTGGCACAGATACTAAGATTGACAAGAAGAACAATAAATAATATTAAATATATCTAATAATTAAGTAGAGGCATGGAAGATATTAAAAAATCTAAATTGTATTTTGAAATAGATAAACTAGAATGTTTAAGCTGAAAAATAAGCTGATTAGATTATTAGCTGATTAGATATTGTAAAAATAAAAAATAACGAACTTGAAGAAACTATACAAGATGAAGCACAGCAAACGACAAAAATACAATTAAAACATAAACAAAGCATCAGTGAACTGTGAGATCAATTGAAAAGGCCTATGTTACATAGAAGTCCCAAAGGGGAAGGAACAAAATAATTTTTGAAGAAATAATAGCCAAATTTTCTCCAAATGTAATAAAATCTATAAATCTATTGATTAAAGAAGGGTAACAAACTTCAAGTATTAAAAATGTAGAGTAAATACAACAGACTCATATTAGTCTAAACTAGTGGCAAAAAAGTGAAGAGAAAAAAGAAACAAGCTATATGTAGAGAAAAAGAGTAAAGAGTGTAGCAGGTTAATTATCAGAAACAATTCATGCTAGAAAACAGTAGTGAAAGACAAAGAAAGTCATCCTAAAATTCTAAGTCCAGTAAACATAAAATTATTTTTCATAAACAAAGGCAATGTAAAGACTTTTCAGCCATACAGAAGCTGAAATATCCCAACACCAGCAGAGCTGCACTATAAGAAATGTTAATGGAAGTCAGTCAGCAGAAGAAAATGATACCATATGAAAATATAGGTCCACAGAAAAGAATGGAAATACTGGAAATGGTAACTACAAGGACAATTAAGTATACATTTTCTTTTAAAAAACACTCTTTAAGGGAAAATTTGATGATTGAAACAAAAATAGTAACACCAGTTGTGAGATGACAAGTTAAAGTTATCTACACTAATAAAAGAAAAACATGCAAATTGACCATACCTTTGCTATGCCTTAAGCCACGCCCACCAGCCAATCAGAGCAACTATATGCAAATTAACCCAACCAAGATGGCGGCCTGCAGCCACGGAGCTGGAACGAGCAGGAGGCTTGGTTGACCCAATGATGGAGGAAGCCAAGCTTCCTGCCTGCCGCAGCGGCTCTGAGATCCACTCAAAGCAACAAAGTTTCAATTATAGAAGGTAAATAAACCCCAGATACCTGCTTTCAGCCAGCTGTGGCCACAGAGCTGGAGGAAGCAGGAGGCTTGGTTGCTCCAGTGATGGAAGAAGCCAAGCTTCCCCTGGCCCGCTGTAGCCTCTGCAAAAGGCAACCAAGTTTCAATTATAGAAGGTAAATAAATCCCAGAATAAAAAAAAAAAAGGAGAGGCTGGGAGCTTCCGTCTCTGGGGGGGGCTTGGCCAGCCTGAAAACAGCCATCAGCCCCTCACCCAGGCTGGCCAGGCATCCCAGTGGGGACCCTCACCCTGAAGGGGGTGTGACCAGCCTGAAAATACCCATCAGCCTCTCACCCAGGCTGGCCAGGCACCCCAGTGGGACCCTCACCCTGATCCGGGACACCCTTCAGGGAAAACCAGCCGGCCCCCACCTGGGCGGGACACCCTTCAGGGAAAACCAGCCGGCCCCCACCTGTGCACCAGGCCTCTATCCTATATAATAAAAGGGTAATGTGCAAACTGACCCTAACAGTAGAACGACTGGGAATAACTGTGACACACACTGACCACCAGGGGGCAGATGCTCAATGCAGGAGCTGTCCCCTGGTGGTCAGTGTGCTCCCACAGGGGGAGCTCTGCTCAGCCACAAGCAAGGCTGATAGCTGCCAGCCAAGCGGTGGTGGTGGGAGCCTCTCCCATCTCCTCAGCAGCATTAAGGATGTCCGACTGCAGCTTAGGTCTGCTCCCTGCTGGTAAATGGACATCCCCTGAGGGCTGCCGGGCTGCCAGAGGGATGTCTGACTGCAAGCTTGGGCCCGATCCACCAGTGAGCGGACCTAAGCCAGCAGGTGGACATCCTCTGAGGGGTCCCAGACTACGAGAGGGTTACACAGAAAAACAACTTAAAGAAATAAAGAAAATATACAGGAAAATGTTAGCAAATCGTACAGCTACCATCCAATTGGGGTTGAACATACTGTTGTTTATTATACTTCTTTTTTTCAAATTTTCTGCATGGCTGACACAAAAACATATAATTAAACCGGTTTGGGGAAAAGTCTGAAGCCTAGAAATAGATTCAAACATGTATGGCCAACTGATTTTTGGCACCATTGTTAAAACAATGCAGGGGAGAATAGAGTGTTTTCAACAAATGGTACATGGCCAATTGGATATCCATATGCTAAAAATAGTGAACCATTATTACCCTAGAATCATATAAACTAACCCCAAACCTACTTGAGACCTAAATATAAAACTTATAATTATAAATCCTCTGGAAAAACTTAGAAGATAATATTTCTGTGACCTTGGGTTATAAAATTATTGGCCAAAAGCATGATCCATTAAAAATAATAAATTTGACTTCATCAAAAATAACCTGGTCTCCTTTTTACAAAGATATTTAGGAGATTGAAGGGATAATTATATATTAGAAGAAAAGTGTTATGCCCAGATTTCAAGATTCCCAAGAAGCCACCAAGGAGCCAGCCAGTCCGATGCAAAAGCAAAGAGTCTTTTATTTTAAGCCCGGGCTTAGCTCCTCTACCTTCCTTACTGACGCAGCAGCAGGTGGCAAAGAGAGAGCAGTCTGCTTGAACCAGGGGTTTCATAGAGGGTTGGAGTAGGGGCGGGAGAGGGGGCTGTGCCCCCCGCCGATTGGCCAGGTGCGAGCTGGTGACCCATTACACAGGATGTGGTCATAGCGATGGCGTGCACTTCCCTTGATTACCATTGGTTAGTCCAGAGAAATGGTGGGTGTGGCTAGCAGAGGCTCCTTCCGAGGGGGAAGGAGCCTTCGCTGAGCACATGGTTCCATACAAAATGGAGGTCCGTTAATGGATGGGAAGCCGGCCACTCGGCTCCCATGCAAGGCCTGCCGCCGTGGGCGTCACCGGGAGGCGGGCCGCCCACCACCCCGCCTGGCCCTTGGGTCGCCCGCTGCTCGGCCCGAAAGTGACTCGGAGGCCGAGGAGGGCGGCCCGGGTCCTTCTGGGCATCCGCGGGCCTGCGCCTATCTGGTCAGGCGCTGCCTCGGCCATGGCTGCCCGTCATCCTCCCTGCCGGATGCCTGCGGGGCCACGTGCCCCGCCGGCCCTTTCAAAAAGATCTTATTTTCTTCATAATATAAAAAGTACTTTTATTCATAATATTTAAAGCTTTATTACAAAGTTTTAATTCATAATATATAAATAATCAACTCTCAATACTCAAATATGAGAAGAAATAAAACTAAAACTACAAAAAAATTGATCAGACACTTCACATACACAACAAAACTCGTAGCAAATTAGTATATGCAAAGATGTTCATAAGTAATGAGAAAATAACAAATTACAACTAAAATGATTAATAATAAATACCTTTTTAATGAATAAAATAAAAAAATGAACACTCTGAATGTTGGAGTGTTTGGGAACGGAAACTCATGAACTGCTGGTGGGAATGTAAAATGACACAGATGCCGGAGTCCATTCATTGTCTTCATTAGCTGAGTTTAAACAGAGACCCCCAAAAGCTAGTAACCTTTGAAGTCCTAGCAAAGGTCAGAACTGCACCACCCAGTTAATCTAGGAACCACCCAGTTAATTTAGGTAATAATAGCTGAAGCATCCCCACCTTAGTTCCCTTAATTCCCATTTATTATTATGTAAATCCTTGCTGATGGGCTAGTCTGCCTGTTAATGGGGTCACCTGCCTAAGGGCTATGCTATGAGTGCATCCCAGTTCAATAAAAGCTTGGTGAGACCTAAGCACAGAGAGGAAGTCCTTCGGGACTTGCCCTTCTGGTCCCCCAATATTGCAAAATTATCTCGTGTCTTTTTCTTTCATTTGTTGTGCGGCTCCACTTTCAGATACCGAACCCTACTCCACGCAGAACGTGGAGGGAGTGTTACTCGACACACATTCATTTTGGAAAATATTTCAATAGGCTCTTAAATAGCAAATCATACACCTGCCATCCAAGATAAATGAAAGGATATGGTCACATTTAGGTACTTGAATGTGAATATTCATAACAGCTATATTTGTAATAACTCAAAACTGGAAACAAATTAAATATCCATCAACAGTTGAAAGGACAAATAATTAATGGTGTGTTCATACTGTAGAATATTACTCAGTCATCAAAAGGAATAAACTGCTAGTGCATATATCTTCATGGATGAATTAAAAGAATAATTATGCTGAGCAACCAAAGCACTTGTATGCATGCATATAAGCATAACCAGTGGACACAGACATAAGGGGGAGGGTATAGGCAGGAGGGGGGGGGGGCAATGGGGAGATAAGGACATATATGTAATCCTTTAATCAATAAAGAAAAAATAAAAGGGTGAAATAATAAACTATACCTATTTTATGATTTTATTTATATGGAATTCTAAATACAAACTGACCTATAATGACAGATATAGTGTAAAAAGCATTCATTACTTGCTTGAAAATGAGGGGGCATTTAGAGAGAAAGGACATGAGAACACTTTTGAGGGTGATAGACATGTTTATTATATTAATTGTGGCAATGATTGACCATATACCTATATGTCAAAATTTATCAGGTTGTTCACTTTAAATATGTCCAGTTTACTATATGTCATATAATGTTCTTTTTTTAAAAAATGTGGGGATCAGAAATAGAGTTTCTTGGATATTCCAAGTTAATGGGTGTGTTCATTCACCAAGGCTGCCATAACCAAACAACAAAAATTTACTTCTCACAGTTTCGGAGGCTGGAAGACCCAGATCACGGTGTTGAAAGAGTTGGTTTCTTCTGAGGGGTCTCTCCGTGACTTGAAATTTGCCTGATTTAGAAGAGATGATTAACTATAGTGAAACCAGGCGTTTGGTGGACTAACTGTGCAGATAATGCCTAGGATTGATCTGCTCCTAACATGAGACACATTAGCCTACTGTCTTTACTTATGTTGACAGTGCTTTCATTAGACCAGAGTCAAACATTATCACACAAGGCAGCTCATAGCCTATTACACTTCATGCATAGAATTCTGGATGAGTCACTCTTTTAAGTACTGAAGCTAACACACTGAATTTTCTTTGGTCAAAACCCGTCCAAATATTTGCCATAAGTATAGACTAAGAAATTTGCTTTTTTTACACGAATAAATAAGTTTATTATATTGAGCAATAGAACTATTTTAGTTGTGTAAATGTAACAACACACTTATTTATTTTAAAATAAGGTTCACAACAAGCAAGTATTGGTGAGGATGTGGAGAAAAGAGAACTCTTATACCCTATTGGTGGGAATGCAGATTGGTGCAGACACTGTGGAAAGCAGTATGGCGTTTCCTCAAAGAATTAAAAATGGAACTGCTTTATGAGCCAGTGATTCCACTTCTGGGAATATATCTGAAGAAACTCAAAACACTAACTTAAAAGAATATATGCACCCTTATGTTCATTGCAGTGTAACCTACAATAACTAAGATTTGTAAGCAGCCCAAATGGATAAAAAAAAAGAAACACAAAACTGTGGTACATTTACACAATGGACTACTTACCCAGACATAAAAAAATAAAGAGATCTTACCTTTATGACAGTATGGATGGACCTGGAGAGCATTATGCTAAGTGAAATAAGCCAGTTAGAGAAAGACAAGTACCCTATGATTTCATTCATATATGGAATCTAGTGATAAAATAAACTAACAAACAAAGTAGAAACAGACTCATAATTAGAGAACAGACTACTGGTTTCTAAAAAGGAGGGGTTGCAGGCTGGTAAAAAAGATGAAAGGATTAAGCAATAAAAAAACAAAAAACCTTATTGTCATAGACAAAGGTATGATGATTACTAAAGAGAAAGTGTGGTGGTTGTGATACTGTTGTAATTAACCTAGTTATTAATAGCCAGAAAGAAACAAAGGAAAGACCAAATAGTATAGGCCTGTCATTTGGCTGCTTCTCCAGGAAGCTAAAGCTTTACACTCCCCAGGTAGCCACTGGTCTAATCCCCAGATCATGTGGGGAAGGCACTGGACAGGGAGGAGAATAGGCACATGCTCAGTAAAGACAGGGTGCCATCAAGAGGGTACTTGACTGTTTCCTGGGAACAGGTCATTGCCAAGGATGGGCATGACACTGCAAGGGCATAAAATTTGGGATATTTAATTCCCTAAACCAGCGGTTCTCAACCTGTGGGTCGCGACCCCTTTGGCGGTCGAACAACCCTTTCACAGGGGTCGCCTAAGACCATCCTGCATATCAGATATTTACATTACGATTCATAACAGTAGCAACATTACAGTTATGAAGTAACAAAGAAAATGATTTTATGGTTGGGTCACAACATGAGGAACTGTATTTAAAGGGCCAGAAGGTTGAGAACCACTGCCCTAAACAAAGGAGTTTGCTCTCTAGGTTGCTCTTGGCATGTTGCACTTTAACTCCTGGCTTGTGGGGCTCTCTCGCTCCTGCTTCCTGGCATTGGTCCACATGACCCACAGTCATATGACCCCACACACAATGTACTGATAGACTTTGGTAGTACATACATTCTGCAAATCACACTGAACTTTACTGTTACTAGCCTGATGCTGAACTGGACCCAGCAACATGGAACAGAAACTGGACACTAGCTTTGCTTTTTTAGCTTTACTGAAATCCCAGCTAGACTTCTTCTTTAACTGGACTAAGGAAAATGGGACTTTTGAAACACAGATGTAAGTCCATGCAAATAAAAATCCCTCATCCTCCTGTGTGAGTCTCAGAAAATTAGGAAAGAGGATACCCCAATGTCCGCAATAGCAGTGGGAGTTAGAAGATGTTATAGGGGGATAAATGGTGATGGAAGGAAACTTGACTTGGTGTGGTGAACACACAATACATTATATAGATGATGTATTATAGAATTGTACACCTGAAACCTATATGACTTTATTACCCAGTGTCACCACAATAAATTCAATAAAAATAAAAGAATTGGCAATTAAAAAAAGAAAGTGTGAGCCTCCTCATAAAAAAAAAAATCAATTGGGTCAAATTAGTTGAGAGAGTTTTTCAAGTCCAGTGTATATGTTCATTGAGTTTCCAAATGTATGTTCCATCAGTTACTGAAAGAAGACTGCTGAAATCTCCAACTACATCTCTGGATTTGTTTGTTCCTCTTTTTAGTTCTAGTGGGTCTTGTTCCATATATTTTGAAGCTCTCATTGGGTGTGTACTCATTTAAGAGTGTTTCTCATCTTGATAATTTGACACTTTTGTCCTTAGAAAAAGTCCGTAACATGCTTTGTTCTAAAATCTACTTCACCAGACGTAGCCTCTCCATCTTTCTGTTGATTATTATCCGCATAGTATATCTTTCTTTGTTATTTTACTGTTAGTCTACTTGTGCCTTTATGTCAGCATAGGTAGCTAGTTATTAATATAAGGAAGAAAGTAAAAGGGAACGAAATAATCTTAATAAACTGTGAAGCTGAAGCAGGTGGCTGAGCAGCATTCCATCTAGTTTGCTGGGAAAAGAGCATAAACAGACTCATTCACACACTCCAGGGGACTTAATCCTCAGAACAGACAGGGAAACTCCCAGGAGGCTGCTGCAAGCCTGGTACCAGAGGGAGCAAGTGAAATTCCTCTGCTGGGCACGTGGGCAGTAGAAACTAGATGACATAAGGGAAGTTTTGGATATGAGCAATGAGAACCAGGGTGACAACAAAGAGAGGCGGGGCCTAGCCTGGGAAAAAAATTGGAAAGGTAATTGGTTTGGATAGTGGGAGTGAAACTCCACTAGAAGTTGCTGGGAGAAGGATCTGAGGCAGGCCTGGGAAATGTTAGAATTTTGAGTTGGATAGTTTGAAAGGTGCTCTGTTCTTTACCCAAACCAACAAGGTATATGGAGGATTAACAAAAGCCTCCTGGCAGTTCCTTTAGAGCCTGCCCACCCTCTACATCCCCGATGGTGTGCTCATTCCCTTAAATCACAATAAAATCTTGCTGTTCCATTTAAGGTTCACACGTGTGCCTTTGAAATTCTTTTTTTTTCGTGATGGTATGAAATAACTCGTTTTTCACAGGTAACGTTTATACTTATAGTGGGTTTCTTTTAGATAGCATAAACTTGGTTCTTCCCTTTTTTAAATCTTATCTGACAACCTGCCTTTTGATTGGGGTATTTAGATAATTTTAAATTAAATATGGATATAATTTGGTTTAAATCTATGCTCTATCTTTCTTCTATTTGTCTTTTGTCCCCTCTTCCTTGTTCTGTCTTCTAAAGTTATTAACATTTTTCATAACTTCATTTTAGCTCCTCTATTGGATTATTTTGTTCATTTACTTATTTTTAGTAGCTGCTGTAGAGATTATGTGATGCATCTTAACCCTGTTACAGTTTGTCTTCATATATTTGTTTCCCCTTTTTATCATTTGCACTGTTATCATGTTTTTCTTCTACATATGCTACAAACATCACAATATGTTTCTATGATTTTTTTTTCATACATTCAATTTTCTTACATCATTTTTGATGCTCTTTAGACTCAGGTGTTGATCTAAAGTTCTATCTAGTATCATTTCCTCATCCCAAAATACTTATTTTCATATTTATTCAAGTAGAAGTGTGCTGAAAACAAATTCTGTTATTGTTTTTCCCCAAAAATGTTTTCATTTTTAAAGAAAAATTTGCTAAGTTAAGAAACTAGAATTTTGTTGAGGATTTTAGCATCTATGTTCATCAGGGATAATAGTTTTTAATTATCTTTCTTTGTATTATTTTTAACTGGTTTTGTGGTTAGGGTAATTCGGTTTCATAGAAAGAGCTTGGAAGTGTGCCTTGCTCTAGAATTTTTGGAATAGTCTGAGAATGATAGATTTTATTTCTTCTTTGAATGTTTGGTAAAACTCCCCTGTGAAGCTGTCTGGACCAGGGCTTTTGTTTGCTGGAAGTTTTTTGATTACTTCTTCAATTTCATCAGTAGTTACTGGCCTATTCAGGTTTTTTTATTCTTCCTGGTTGAGTTTGAAAGATCGTATTTTTCTAAGAATATGTCCATTTCATCTAGATTGTCCAGTTTGTTGGAGTAGAGTTGTTCATAGTATTTTTTTTTATAATCCTTTGTATGTCTGTGGGGTCAGTTGTTACTTTACCTATTTCATTTCTGATTTTGTTTATTTGGGTCCTCTCTTTTTGTTTCATGGTGAGCCTGACTAGAGGGTCACCAGTATTATTTATCCTTCCAAAGAACCAGCTCTTGGTTTTATTGATATTTCATATTATGTTTTGTTTGTTTGTTTGTTTTTTGTTTTGGTCTCTATGTCATTTATTTCCACTCTGATTTTTATCATTTCCTTCCTTCTGCTTCCTCTGGGATTTTCTTGTAGCTCTCTTTGTAATTCTTTTAGGTGTAGAGTTAGATAATATATTACCACTTTTTCTTTTTTTTTTTTCTTTTTCTTTTTCTTTTTTTTTTTTTTTTTGAGGTAGGCCTGTAGAGCTATGATCTTCCTTCTCAGGGCTGCTTTCATTGTGTCCCATAGGTTTTGGAATGTTGTGTTTTCATTGTCATTTGTTTCCAGGATGTTTTTTATTTCTTCTTTGATCTCTTTGGTAACCCAATCATCGTTTAATAGCATGCTATTTAGTCTCCAAGTGTTTGATTTTTTTTCATTGTTTTTATTGTAGCTGAGTCCTAATTTAATGCCATTGTGATCTGAGCAGATGCTTGATATGATTTCTACTGGAATTTGAAGAGAATTTTTCTGTGTCCTAATATGTGGTCTATTTTTTAAAATATCAGGTGTTCACTTGGAAAGAATGTATAATCTCTATCTTTGGGGTGAAATGTTCTGAAGATGTCAATTAGTTCCATCGGATCTAGTGAGTCATTTAGGATTGTTGTTTCTTTGCTGATTTTTTGTTTAAAAGATTTCTCCAGTGATGTCAATAGCATTAAAGTCACCTACTATAATTGTATTGCTGTAGGTCTCTCCCTTAATATCTTCCAGAAGTTTTTCTTTATGTATTAGGGTGCTCCTGTATTGGATACATAGGTGTTTCCCAGAGTTATATCCTCTTGTTGAAATGCTCCCTTTAGTATCATGAAGTGGCTCTCCTTATCTCTTGTTATGGCCTTCACTTTGAGGTCTATTTTTCCAGATATAAGTATTGCTACCCCAGCTTTATTTTCATTTCCTTTTGCCTGAAACATTTTTTTTCCATTTCTTCACTAACAGTCTGTGTGAGTCCTTTGTTCTGAGGTGGGTCTCTTATAGACAGCAAATATATGTGTCATGTTTTCTTATCCACTCAGCTACCCTATGTCTTTGGATTAGAGCATTTAATCCATTTACATTAATGGTTATTATTGACTAGAGGCCCGGTGCACTAAATTTGTGCATGAAGTGGGGGGGGGGGAGCGGGGGGGGAGGGAGTCCCTCAGCCCGACCTGCACCCTCTCCAATCTGGGAGTCCAGAAGTTGTGTCCCCATTTTTGGCATCTCTGGTAGGTAGGGCAAGGCTGGCGACTCCACCAATCCCAGAGAAGTTAAGGGGTGGAGGAGAGAGAATAGGTGAAGAGAGAGAGGGAGAGAGAGAAACAGTAGTCATATATATGTCAGAGAGAGAATGTATATGTGTCTATAGAGAAACAATAGTTGTATATATATCTATGAGAGAGAGAAACAGAATAGTTGTGTATGTGTCTATGAGAGAGAGAGAGAGAGGATCTGAAAGATAGGGTTCTGGGTGTGTTTCTGTGTAAGAAATGGGGAGAGAAAAAGATTGAAAAGAAGGGATAAAAGGGGAGACAGACCCCATCTTCCATTTAGGGGACCTCCTTCCCCTTGCCATGTAGTCAGCAACCCCAGCACTGAGTCGGCTATGGTAGGGCGACCCCATTTGCCCCTCTCCATCTTGTGTTTCTCCTGTGTCTTGGGCGTGTCCTCTGGATGCCTTTGTCCTCTCATCAAGAGTCACCTCATGAGCCCCCACCCTGTGGCCCTGAGGGGTGAGATCAGTTGGAAGTGTCAGAATGAATGTTCTCTTGTCCTTCTGTCGGGGCCATCACTGAGGATGGGGTCACAGCCTCCTGCCAGCCACCCTTTGCCCTCATTTCCCGAGGGCTGTCCATCTGGCCTCCCGAGGTTATCTCTGTAGCCCCTGGGCCCATCGAGTGTCAGAGTGATTCCACCTGGGAAGCAGGAGAGGGATCTCCATTGAGCCCGGGCATCCCCAGAAACTGAAAGATTGAAAGAGCCACCAGAGCCTGCGGAAGAAGGGGGTGCCGGGAAGCTGGTGTGGCTGTGGCCCCCCTGGGTGACAGAAACGGTGGTCTTAACAGCATAGATGTTTGCCTCCTCTTGAAACTTTCTGATATTTTTATTATAGTGAATCTGCTTGTTGCCAAACCAGTTGGAGACCTGAGAGATGGTAATGCCACACTTCTTGGCAAGCTCCTCCTTAGCTTCCTCACTGAGATATGGGTTACTCAGGTGGAAATAGAAATACTCATTTAGGACCTCGGTGGCCTGTTTGCTGAAGTTCCGGCATTTCCATCTGGCATCCTGGACCGGGAGCGCAGGATCACGACGGCCTTGCAGGTGGGCACTTCCACTGGTGGCCGCTCCTGTGCCATGCCTGACTGGTAGTAACTAATTAGCATGTCAGGGCTAATTAGCATATTCCTCTCTTATATAGGATAGGCAATTGTTTGTTGCCATTTTTATTCTTTATGCCTGTGTTCCTTCTTCCCTTTCTATTTCTTCTTTTTAAAGTAGTCCCTTTAGCATTTCTTGCATAGCTGGCTTGGTGGTAATAAACTCCCTTAACCTTTTTTTTTCATCTGTGGAGCTCCTAATTTCCCCTTCAATTTTGAATGATAACCTTCGGGGTATAGTATTCTTGGAATCAGACTCTTGCTTTGCATGACTTTGTATATTTCATTCCATTCCCTTCTGGCCTGATGTGTTTCTGTTGAAAAGTCAGTTGATAGTCTAATTGGCAATCTCTTGTAGGTAACTTTCTGTCTTTCTCTGGCAGACTTTAAGATTCTTACTTTTTCATTGATGTTTGCCAATTTAATTATGATGTGTCTTGATGTTGGTCTTTTGGGGTTCATCTCATTTGGAACTCTGTGTCCTTCTTAGACTTATGTGACTTTTTTCTTCCCTAAGTCAAGGAAGTGTTCTGTCATTATTTCTTCAAACAGGTTTTCTATTTCTTGGTCTGCTTCCTCTTCTTCTGGCACCCGTATTATGTGGATATTGTTTTGTTTTGTGTTGCCCCAAAGCTTCCTTAGGCTCTCTTCCTGCCTTTGAAGGTTTTTTTCCAGTTGCTGCTCTGCTGGGGTGTTTTTTCTACCTTATCTTCTAACTCGCTGATTTGGTTCTCTGCTTCTTCTAGTCTACTGTTGAAACTTTCCATTCTGTTCTTTATTGTAATTATACCATTCTTTATTTCCTCTTGATTCTTCTTGATTTTCTCTTAATTCTTACAATATTGTTAAATTTGTCTTCCATCCTTTTTAGCATCCTTATACCCACTGCTCTGAATTCTTTCTCTGTCAAATTTCTTGCCTCTATTTCATTTATTTCCTTTTCTGATTATTCCTTCTTTTCGTTCTTATGGGGTTTGTTTCTGTGTTTCCCTATTTGTGCTGTTTCTTTGTGGTTGTTTCTATGCATTAGATCAAACTTCTTTGCCAATGAGATTTTTTGAGTTTGTCTTATATAGTAGATATTTTGCATTTACCACAATTTAAAAAATATCTTAGTATGTACTTGATTTAGTGGCAAAACATCCCATACTCTGTTTTGACTTTCTATTTAAACTTCAGTGAATTAATGATTCTTTATTGCATAGATTTAACCCTATATGTGATTTCTCTCTTCTTTTATATTCTAACTAGAGGCCCGCTGCATGAATTCATGCACAGGTGGTGTCCCTCGGCCTGGCTGGCAATCAGGGTTGATTGGGGCTGGCCAGTGGGGGTGAAGGGGTCGCGGGAGGTTGGCTGGCTGTGGGAGGTTGGCTGTGGGAGTGCACTGACCACTAGGGGGCAGTTCCTGCATTGAACATCTGGTGGTCATTGCACATCATAGCTACTGCTTGACCGGTTGTTCCTATTGTTCTGGTCATTCAGTCATAAAGGTCACTTAGGCTTTTATATATATACTACAGGCCTGCTGCATGGATTTGTACAATAGGCCTTCTTTCCCCTGGCTGCCAGCACCAGTTTTTCTCTGGCACCCAGGACCCAAACCTTCACTCTGGCCACCGCCTTCCATCTTCGCTCTGAACACAGTCTTAGCTGTGGCTGGAGACTTCAGTCTTTATTCCTTGCTCCTGCGAGAGTCTTCAGTCTCTGGCCAGAGCTGCTCCTGTAGCTCCTTCCACCCCCGACCCTCCTCCTCATAGCTTGATCGCTGCTTCTCCTGCAGACCTCGCCGACAGGCTCCTGTGTTCCAGGGGGCCGCCTTGTCTGCAACCCAGCTTTCCGATCGCGATTAGGATCATGGGGCCACAGGCAAGGCGGCTCCTGGGTCCCAGCGTGCCGCCTTACCTGTGGCCTGGCTTCTGATCATGATCACGGCCGCAGGGTCCCTCTGCCCAGGGCCTCACAAGGCGGTCGCGGCTGGGGGCAGGGTTTAGGTGGCACATGGGGGCTGGATGGCAGCTTGTGCTGGCCCACCCTTCCTGCAGTATGCAAATTAGCCACCATCTTTGTTGGCAGTTAATTTGTATATCACACTGATTAGCCAATGGGAGGCGTAGCGAAGGTATGGTCAATTACCATGTTTGTCTATTATTAGATAGGATAGATTACTCAATTTCCAAGGAAGGGTGAAGCAAATGTCTTATTAGCACAATTCTGCTATGATTTTCATTTATTATTTATTTCATATAATTATTCCCTAAAAATGAAAAACTTATTAGGAAATTATAAGTATTAACAAATATAGGTAGGTGTAATTATTATTACTCAATCTCTTCACACACCCTACATATCTACATAAAATGATAGCACCAACTTGCCTGTTATTTCAACTGTGCACCCTAGGTGAGTGCGGGGAGCCATGGCTGGTGAGTCTTTTCTAATCTGAGAGTTCATGGGGAAGAAATACTTTGGGAAAATGCTGACTTCCTCATTAGGCTTGGTGAAAGTTTATGTGAGCAACGTAAATCTAAAAGGTTTATGTGGCGAGGGGATAGAAGGAGGAAGAGAAGGAGCTCAGACTGCCTTTCACAGTCTTTTTGAAATAAGCAGTAAAGGTCAGGAAGAATCTGGAATTCTGTTGGTATTTTGCTAGTCTTATCTGAATTTGAAACTGTGAGTCACCTGAGCATGGGATGCATATCAGCAGACCTCTTTGGAATTTAAGAAATGGGAGTGTGTCAGAGCAGAATGACCTCTGATTTTCAGGAATTTAACAGAAATTCATGAAATCAACTCTCTCATGTTACTCAGTGACCATATGCAGGTAATGCTAGAATCAGAAAGAATCATATTGAGTAGATGCTGCAAGATTCAAAGATCATTCCTCAACACTGATGAGCCCCATGGAGTGAAATGTTTGGTTGAATAAGATTGAAATGATTTCTTCCTTGTTGGTGAGTGGAGAGGAAAATTGGGCTGTGTTCATTACTTATGGAATCTTTGTTTCAAATAGACTGAGTCTTGATTCAGAAGAGGAGGCTGTTTATTCATTCAGTGGGCTATGGTACAAAGTGATTAGCCAGGGGGAGATGAACAAAGTGAGTGATGAAAAAGACATTGTCATGGTTAAGGCCCCAGTGTTGATTGACCTTATTATTGGGAAAGAATACTGGGCCTGCCATAAAAGTATTACACATCTCAGTGAAGAACATCAACCTGCATTAAAGATCGGGTTGCACTAAGGTAAGGGCCAATGATTCAACCTAAAGTCCTACTAGTCCCTGTATCTTGAGTCAGGTATCTGTTATTTTCATTTGTCTTGTCAATTTAGAATAAGTTTTCTATCATCTTAGCCTCAGACCCTATTTCTATGTGACCCTACTGCATGATCTCTTGTCCCTAGAGAAACAATAAGCTCTTTTTCTACCTATAACTTTGTTCTTACCTCATTTTTCTATTAATGTGCTTTTCACAATATAAAGTGATGGTGGAGTTGTCAGGGAGCAAATTGAGTATCAAGTGTGCATTAAATAATCACATTTGCATTAAATTACACTAGTCAACTTCTTTGCTTGTTATTTTGTGCAGTATTGTCTACTTGCATATGCCAGTCTGTGGGTGGTCCCCTGAGGGCTACCCTCTATATTACCAGTCTTCCTAAGACCCCAGTTCCAGGTACTGATATCTGAGCTGGTCCATTCTTATAATCCTTTGCTCCCTCCTCAGAGTGAAGATGACTTCTCTGGTGAACTACCAGTACTAGAATGCCAGCACTTCCCCAAGCCACTTCAGAGGGAGAAGCTGTTAGTTATGGTGGAAGAAAACAAAGTCTGTTTCTATCACAGATGATTAATGTCTCCAGTGGTCATCTATTTTGGGTAAATATCTCATTTCAAGTTGCTTGTTTTTTATTCCTCCCTTCCCCATCCCAACCAATGATAATCCACCATTAACAATGAAGGCCATGGACTATTGTAATCTAATTGAGAATGCCCCTCGTCCTCTATTTGTTTGTTGTTCCATTCCCTTACAATGCCATAGACACACCTACACCTCACTTTAAGTTCTGCCGGGATGGGGAACAAATGAAACCCTGGGTCAGAATCTTCAATAGCATTAACTCTACAATGCACTCATCTTCTTGCTAGTTTTTCAGCACCAGATCTATGACAACTAGCCAATGTAATAAATAAAACTTCTTGCTGGAACAACACTAGGGGAAAAGCCATGGATAGATATTCCATTGCTAGAAACCAAGCTTCCTTAAGAAATGTTCATGAAAGTTCTGATAGTAAACACAGCCTTTCTAGCCCAAATGTGCAGGGTGGAACTCGATGTGGCTTGGTACCCAAGGAATGAAGATTTGTGGAGTCACCCTAGCATCACGGCATGCCATGGCTCTGCACCCTTCAGAGCAGGTAAATGGCCATTCATTTTGCCTAAGCTGTATTTCCTTGTGCATATAGTAATAAATAGTGAAGTATTACTGATACCACTGTAATGTAACCCCTTTATTAAGTAACTGGAAAGGATCAAAGGGAAGGCCAAAAATTATAGACATGTCATTTGGGCAGATTTGCCAGGAAGCTTCAATTTAACACTCCCCAGAGACTGGATGAGGAGAAAATAGGCACATGCCGATTAAAGTCTGGGTGACACAGGGAAGCTACTTTTCTGTCAGTTGCACCTGGAGCAGGTCATTGGCCAGAGTAGGCATGGCTACTGTAAACCTGGGAAGATTTGAGCTACTTAAACTCTTAAACAAAGGAGCTTGCTCTCTTGCTCTCTTGGTTCTCTTGGGATTCTTGTTGCAGGGGGTGTACTGGTCTGGCTCCCTGTATTCACCCACATGGCCCACAGCCATGTTGACCCTACACAATGGACTGCAACTAGATTCATACTAAACTGAACCCAATTTCGCCATAGAAAGGAACGTTTGGACACTGGCTTTGCTTCTAGCCCTTCTGAATTAAACTAATCTGGGCATGTAGTCAGATCCACCTTAGTCTCATCCTTGATATTAGATGTGTGGTTATATGTAAAATTAATCTTAGCTACAAATTTTTATCTGTGAAGTGAGTTAATACTACCAAGCTCACAGTGTAGTAAGGATTACATAAGATGATATATGTAGTAAATTAATAGTGCTTTCCACACAGAGAGTACTCAGTAAAATGATGATGATGATGATCTTAAGGGTCTCAATTTAGATGCTCCTGAGAGCAGAGGCAGAGTTGGGGACTTGCATGGAGGTAGCTTATTTAGAAGAGGTTCCCCAGGAAGCAGTGGTGAGTGAGGAAGAAAAATCACTCTCCAAAATTTTATTAATGAATTCGTTACAGTTCCTAGCAACCGGATTTCAATTTTCCGGGGATCCTCTAAAATTGTGTACAATCTACCTTTCTAGAAGATGGAAAATTGGGGGTAAGAGCATTTATCAAATGACTACTTCCCTCCTATGGTTGAAGCTTGCCCCCAGGGCTGGGCCCTTACCCGAGCCTAATTGTCTGGGTGTCCATGTTCACAGCTGAGCAGCCCTCATTACTTTGGTGAACATCCCCAGGAAGAAAAGCAAAGAGCCTGAGGCACAGGTGCTTGATGTGGGACACTGGCCACATACAGGGACTGCTCTCAGGTGGGCTAAAGGGCTGTGGCATGTGATGAGAATGGTTCTTAAACTCATACAAGTTATCATCATACACTGCATTGCTTATTAACTGATACTAATAATCTCAGCCCATGAGGCTGAGATTTCTCCCCAGTCACTTTGGTAAGTAGTTAATCTCCCTGCAACTAATCTGCAAAAAGAAACCAATAATGCCTGTATTCCTTTCCTAGGGCCGCTGTAACAAAATATCACAAACTGGGGGCTGAAAGCAGAAATGTATATTTTTATAGTTCTAGAATCTGGGAGTCTGAAACAAGGTGTGAGCAGGGCCATGCTCTCTCTGTCAGCTTCTGGTTGTTGCCGGCAATCCATGAATTCCTTGATTTACTCTTTGAATAACTCCAATCTCTGCTTTCATGATCATATAGCTGTCTTCCCTATGTGTGTCTATGTTTTTTATATGTTATTCTTTCTGTCTGTCTCTATTCTTGTGCCTCTCTTCTTTTATAAGTATACTAGAGGCCCGGTGCACAAAAATTTGTGCACTGGTGGGGGGCGGTTCCCTCAGCCCCACTTGTGCCCTCTCACAGTCTGGGACCCCTCGGGAGATAACGACCTGCTGCCTTAGGCCCGCTCGCGGGTGGCAGAGGGCAGGCCCAATCCCTAGCTGCCTGCCCCATAGCCCCTGGTCGGGCTCAGAGCAGGGCTGATTGGGGAGTTGGGGCGCCTCCCCTTGTCGTGCACAGAGCAGGGCGGATCAGGAGGTTGCGATGCCACCCCCAGTCACGCTCAGGGTAGGGCTGATTGGGGGATTGGGGAGCCGTCCCCTGTTACCCACAGAGCAGGGTGGATCAGGGGGTTGGGGCACTCCCCCCGTCACACTCAGGGCAGCGCCAATGGGGAGGTTACGGCTCCACCCCGTCACACACAGAGCAGGGCCCATGGGGGGTTTGGGGCACCGCACCCTGTCACACACAGAACAGGGCTGATCAGGGTGTTGGGGAACTCCCCCCTATCAGGCACAGAGCAGGGCCGATCAGGGGGTTGGGGTGCCTTCCCCTGTCATGAACAGAGAAGGGAGGATAGGGAGGTTGTGGCCCTGCCCCCTGTCACACACAGAGCCTCAGGGCGATCAAGGGGTTTGGGCGCTGCCCCCTGTCACGCTGCTCCAGGAGCCAGGAGGCCTCGTGGCTCCGCTAATCCTAGTGTTCAGAAGCCTCCTGGCTCCACTTGACACTGGGGCAGTGAGACCTCACTTCCCCGCTGATCCTGGTGCTGGGAGGCCTCGCTGCTCTGCTGATCCCAATGCTGGGAGGTCTCACGGCTCCACTGATTCCAGTCTGGGAGGTCTCGCAGCTCCGCTGATCCCGGTGCCAGGAGGCTTCATAGCTCCACTGATCCCAGTGCCGGGAGGCCTCGAGACTCTGCTGATCCCGGTGCTGGGAGGCATATTACCCTTTTACTATATAGGATAGAGGCCTGGTGCATGGGTGGGGCTAGCTGGTTTGCCCTGAATGGTGTCCTGGATCAGGGTGGGGGTCCCAGTTGGGTGCCTGGCCAGCCTGGATGAGGGGATGATAGCTGTTTGCAGCTGGTCACACCCCCTTCAGGGTGGGGGTCCCCACTGGGGTGCCTGGCCAGTTTGGGTGAGGGGCTGAGGGCCATTTTCAGGCTGGGGGGTGACTGAAGCTCCCAACCTCTCCTTTTTTTCTTTTTTTAAAATTTATTCTGGGATTTATTTACCTTCTATGGCTGTCACTGGAGCTGAGAGCCTTTAGCTCTGAGGCTCGGCTCCAGCTCTGAGACCTCAGCTGCTGAAAGCAGGTATCTGGGCTTTGTTTAGCTTCTATAATTGAAACACTGTTGCAGCTCCAGCTCTGAGGCCCAGCTGGCTGAAAGCAGGTTTCTGGGGATTGTTTAACTTCTATAATTGCAACATAGTTGCTTAGATTGCAGCTCAGAGGCCAGCAGTAGCAGGCGGGGAACCTTGGCTTCCTCCTTCACTAGAGCAAGCAAGCCTCCTGTTGGCTTCAGCTGCCTGGCTGCCGGCCGCCATCTTGGTTGGCAGTTAATTTGCATATCGCCCTGATTAGCCCATGGGAAGTGTGTCGGAGGTATGGCTAATTAACATGTTTCTCTATTATTAGGTAGGATTAGTCATCATGGGTGAAGAGTTCACTCTATTCTAATATAGCCTCATCTTAACTAATTACATTTCCAAGGACTTTTTTCCAAATAAGGGAACATTCTGAGTTACTATGAGTTAGGACTTCAACTTATATACAGGTGTGGGCAAAAGTAGGTTTGCAGTGGTATGTGAAACACAGTTCTCATTATATTAATGAGTATTATTATAAACGAAATGTCTTTTTTTCCATACAAACAACTATAAACCTACTTTTGCCTGCCCCTGTATTTTGTGGAACACAATTTAACTCATAACAATGGCTCACCCCCAGGGCTGTTATAAAGCTGTTATTCTTTGGATTTATCTTCTCTGGGGTGCATTGTGTTTCCTCATTCAGTGGGCTCATATTTTTCTCAGTTCTGGAAAAAGTCCTTCAATATTGTTCTCTCTTTCATTTTCTCAATTATGACTTTCTGCAATTTTAATCAGATACATATTAGAACTTTTCATTATGTTCTTCATATCTCTAAACCCCTCTTTCAAATTCCCTTTCTCATCTCTGTTTATTGCATTCTAGATAAATTGTTTAAAATATATTTTATATTACTTATGCTATCACAAACTTTATATGTCTGCCTTTTAACCTAACCACTATTAATTAAAACTGATATACTTCCATCATTAAATTTCTCTGATTATTCCTTACTATAAAGTAATTGCTTATTATTTTCCTTATTTGAACTCCTTATCCACTGCTATTCTATACTCTTATTTGATTAGTCCAACATTTGCTTATTGTTGGAGACATCAATTTGCAGTTTCTTGTTTCTTCTGTGTATTCTCATAGTGGCTTGCTTTTTAGTATGCCTATAAACTTCATTCCTTCTGCTTCTCCTGGCAGGTGACAGTCCAAATTCAAGATCTCATCAATCCCTCCTCAAAGATTTGGCACCAATGCCATTCTAATACCAGCCTTTCACCTCGCAGAGGTCCCATAGGCTGGTATTTTTATAATACTGTTGACATAGAAATCTGATGCACAGAGACTATAGCTCTCCTGGCTGCCAGCTAGTCCAGACAGGCTCTTTGCTGCTCCCCTCCAGCTCACAAACTCTGAAGCTTCTTCTCCAGCCACCCGAACTCCCAGGAGCTCCAATCACATCTCTTGATCTCAATACCCTGGCCACCCAGGGACCAGGTTCTGGTTCATATAGAACCAGCAGTGCCCCAAAGTGCATGTCTTAATAAATTCACAATGTTCTGGTGCATTGATGGTCTCAGACAGCTCCTGGTTATTCCTTACATTAGATTTAGACATTCACAGTGATATTCAATAGAGAATATACATCAAAAACACCTACGATTAGTTTTATGTATTTGTAACCCTGAGCCTCACTCTTCGATATTCTGGTTCAATCATCTGGAGTAAGTCTGAATATTAGTATTTTCAAAAGATTTCACTTGCTGAACCAATGTAGTTTAGATACTTATTCTAGAGTCTAGTTCTCATTAAGCATTCAATACAAAATAGCTACTTTAGAGGCATATTCACATGAGTCGTCTCCTCAAGAAGCTGCCTATCTCACCAGTTAAATTTCTCACTGAGGCTGACTGCTGTAAATCTTTATAATCTGACCCAATCTGTCTCTCAAAACTCCCTTTCCACTAATTCCAAACAAGCAACCTTTGTCATAAGCATTTAGGAGATCATTCTGGCCTCGGCATTTTGTCTATATTATTCTAGTCATTGATTCCAGCCTTGACATTTTGTTTATATTATTCTACTTATTGGATTGTCTTCATATCAAAGCTAACAAACAAAACCACTGACTTTAAAGTATAGAAATCCAATTACACTTTGTATTCATGATTCTGCTAATGAGAAAGAGACTTATACACTCTAAGCTTCAATTTTTGATCTTTAAAATCGGGCTTAATTTTTCAGTATTGTTGAGTGGGTGAAAAGACCTATCTTAGTACCTACAACACAGAAATATCTCAATAAGTTAGTCACCTTCTCTTTCCTCCATCACCAATCCAAACACCATGCCTCCTGCAGTTAGAGTATGCTGTGCCAGCCTGGGTGCCCTTCCCTGGATAGTCAAGGTTATATTTAATTGACTGACTTCTGATATCTCACAGCACTTTTGTATATGCCCTCACTTATTGTCACAATTCTTTTCAATGCTGATATTTTATCTTCATTAATTATCTTCAATTCCATAAAAACTAAGTGCATAATCCTATTTTCTGCTTTTATACCTCATATTTCTTAAAGTAGTGCTTGGCTGTGGAGTAGTACATGGAGCCAAGTAGAGTCATGCCTCACTTAACAATGGGATAGTTCTGAGATATGTGTTGTTAGACGATTTTGTCATAGTGTGAACATCATAGAGTGTACTCACACAAACCTACTACACAACTAAGCTACATGGTATAGACTCTTGCTACTGATCTATAAACCTGTACAGCATATTACTGTACTAAATACTGTAGACAATTGCAACATAATGTTAAGTATTTTTGTATCTAAACATAGAATAAGTACAGTAATGGAATAAAATATATTTTAAAATGGTATGCTTGTATAAGGCACTTACCATGAATAAAATTTATTGGACTGGAGGTTGTTCTAATGCAGTGGTTCTCAACCTTCTGGCCCTTTAAATACAGTTCCTCATGTTGTGACCCAACCATAAAATTATTTTTGTTGCTACTTCATAACTGTAATGTTGCTACTGTTATGAATCGTAATGTAAATATCTGATATGTAGGATGGCCTTAGGCGACCCCTGTGAAAGGGTCGTTTGACCACCAAAGGGGTCGCGACCCACAGGTTGAAAATCGCTGCTCTAATGAGTCACTGAGTGTGTGTTGAGTGGATGTGAAGATCTAGGACATTACTCTACACTACTGTGGACTTTATAAACATTGCCTCACAAAAGTGTCAGAAATAGAATTGCTAAACTGTCAGTGCTGTTCTATGACAAAAATGTTGACTGGATTGGTTGATTGGAAATATCAAGGAGAAAGTGGATAAGGCATAGATCAGCATGATAGTGACTGTCAGGATGAAATAAAAGTTGGTCTGAGGATCACTAAGAATAATAGCTCAAGATGAAGAGATAAAAAACATAGGGATTGTCATGCAATGTGGTTTTGGCTATTGCATCTTAAAGCAGTGGTTAAATTAAGAAACTTTGTGGTATTCATTAAAAAAGGATGTTTAACATGTAGAGGGTGTAGAACAGTAAGGGCTCAATATTTTATCTTTGGACATTTGTTTTGGGTTCCATTGACCCTATCTTACACAGAGGGCTCTCTCTGGCATGGAATTCATGAGGGGAAGAGGGGGATTTACCTATGTTTTACACTATTATAACCTGAAAAATTTTCAAAGTTCAGGGACAGGCGGACTCCACACTATCACAGAAAGCTTTTACTAAAGTGACAATGGCACTTACTACTTGTTAAGGTAGCTCCTATGGACCTGTGTCTTTGTACAGGACCTTAGGTCCTTAACAAAGATTTTACACAATGAACTCTGAGGGCCATCAGACTAAATCTGGGAGGACTGCAGTGCCTCTGAATATTTTGCACTGTTGAGTCTGTGCTGAAACAGGTCAGTGGCTGACTAATTGGGATGTGATCTGTGCACCCACAATTCAGGTGCTATGTGTGAGAAGAAGTCAATTACAAAGCCCCACAGGTATGGCTCCTGTTGGAGAAAAAAAAAATTCCTCCTGAGATTCTGGTTAAGGTGGCAGCATAGCAAATAGAGTACTGAGGACCTCCCACAACCACATCAAAATTATAACTCAACTAAAGTACAACCACCATTCAGAACCACATGAAATCTAGCTAAACAGAGTCTTATAACTAAGGATATACAGAAGAAGCCATGTTGAAACTGGTAGGAGGTGCAGAAGCACAGAACAGGCTGGTCCCAAATCCATGTGTGGCTATTAAAAATTGGGAAGATAACTCAGCTGCAGAGGTCCCCGCTGAGGAGCCAGAGGTCTGAGTCCCACACCAGAATCTAGTGCAGGGAAGATGAGTTACTATAGTTTTTGGCTGAGAAAACCAGCAGGGATTGTTGCTAAGTGGCATAAAGGGCTGATGGAGCCCAGGGCAGTTCCTCTTAAAGGGTCCACACAGTGACTGACTTGATCTCTCACACTCAAGGCACTAGGGCAGCAGACTGAAAGGCACTAGGAACATATGAGGAATAACTGAATTGTCTGGCTTCAGGATGAGGGCTGGAGGGACAGCTTTCTCCCAGATGGAAGTGCTGGCAGAGATCACTGAACCTTCTCTTGAGAGAGCTGGCAGTCAGTGTCCATATCTGAATCTGCATCAGCCTGGCTAACACTGTTTACTCGGCCCAGGTAATTTCTTGAGACTCCAGTCCACCCAACTGTGTTCAGTGTCTTTTCCATACAAAGGGCCTGTCTTGGCTCATGCTTTGGACTTTCCTAAAATCTCTCAAACCAGCAGCATCTGGCCTCTGTGTGACCCATACCTCTTGCTAAATGGCCCCAGGCCTGGCACTAATGGCAGCCAGCCTCAGTTCATAACTTGGCTGCTCCTGGCCATGTCCTTGTCCAACACAAGTAGCAGTCATCTGCTCATGCTGGGTGGCCCCAGGGCAGGGCATCTGATAGACAACTTCAGACCACATCAGATTACAACCTAGCCACCTCCACAAGCAATGCACTCAAAGACAGACTCAGGGGGCACCAAAGCCCCACTGAAATGAAATCTGCTCTATGGGATTGGCCTCTGCACAGCAGCTCCTCCTCTGTAGTCACAGCCATTCCTTACAGCCAATCAGCCTGAGGGTCAATCCCTCCCAGTGATGTAACAAAAGCAATCAAGGCTTAACTACAACTGAACAGTGTACACAGCGTACATAAGGTGCACCTGGAGCGTTCAGTCCAAGTATCAAGGGAGGCTGTGTCACTGGTCCCTACAGAACACCTTCTACATAAGGTCACTCTACCCAGACAGGGATAATCAGAAGCTCTAGCTAATACATAGAAACAAATGCACAAAAACAGCCAAAATGAGGAGAGGAAGGAACAGGACCCATGTGACAGACCAGGAGAAATCTTCAGAAAAAAAAAAAAAAAAACTCACACAAAAAAATTAATAAAATAGTGGCAAGCAAACTATCAGTGCATGAAATTAGTGCACTGGGGGAGAGTGTGTCCCTCAGCCCAGCCTGCACCCTCTCCAATCTGAGACCCCTTGGGTGATGTGCGACTGCCAGCTTAGGCCCGATCCCACAGGGCCTAAACTGGCAGTCAGACATCTCTCTCACAATCCAGGACTGCTGGCTCCTAACCACTTCCCTACCACCCTGCCTGATTGCCCCTAACTACTTCTGCCTGCCAGCCTGATTGCTCCCTAACCACTCCCCTGCCGGCCTGATCACCCCTAACTGCCCTCCCCTGACAGCCTGATCACCCTCTAACTGCTCCCCCTGTCAGCCTGATCGCCCCCTAACTGCTCCCCTCTGCTGGCCTGATTACTCCCAACTGCCTCTGCCTCGGCCCCTGCCACCGTGGCTTTGTCTGGAAGGACATCGGGAAGATGTCTGGTCTAATTAGCATATTAACCTTTTATTAGTATAGATAGGGCCATCTCACATATGGGTCTGTTATTAACCAAAGCATCATTATGTGGCACATGACTATATTAAACAAGGAGGAGAACACATTTCTCACCCAAGTTGTTCAATTTGTGATTTCCAAGTTTCTGAACCAATTTTTTTTTTTTAATCTGGAATCAACATTTATTTAACCAGTTTAACTTGCACAGTTGTCATGACATGCCATGAAATAAAACATATGAACAATTTATAAGCACTTTACAAAGTATGTTTTGACAATCCTAGCTTCTGAAATATGGCTCATGACTAGTATAGACAGGAAGCATTGTGACATGGTCTTTACTCACATTATTCCATCCGAGAAAGTAAGAACAATTATGAATCCCCCTTACACACACAAACACACACACACACACACACACACACAGACACAAATCAGAACACGGAAGCACAGAAATGTTAAATAAATTGTCCAAGGTCTGTAGGTAAATTATCCCAGGGCTATTGGATTTCAAAGTCCACGCTAATAAACTGTACAAAGAGGTTTTAGCAGTCCATCACCTTAATCACTTAACCACTTCACTCCCCAAAAGAGGTTTTAGACAAAGGAAAAATAAAATAACATGTGATGGTTAGTTTTCTAAGATGTAGGAATCACAATGTCCTAACAGTCCTAAAATAATAAAAATGAATAAGAGATAAATACACTGAGAATGTAAGTGGCTTTCTAAGGGTTGAAAATGGCACAACCAGAACACAAGCACAGGGGTCTTCTGTTTTCTATGTAAGAGCTTTTCATTCCACCTACTATTATTCAAAGCAATACTGTTGAACAGGCTGTCACAGGCAAGTCTGACATGAGGATTTTTAATTCAGTATGCTTCCTTTAAAACATGACTTATAATTGGACTGTTCCATTAATTTATTTTATGATGATTTTATCTATGTAACAGTCAATGTAACACTATTTCTACATACATAGCTGAGTTGACATATTTATCATTTCTAAAATTTATTTCCATTCTGTCCATCCAACTATAGGTAATTCCATTTTAGTCACTAAGTTTCAACTGAATTGTTGAGTATAGTGTATATTCCTAAAACAAGACAGATAATCCTTTCTAATCCAGTGTATCATTACAACCATTAATTTCAGTTTTTGCAAGTTAATATTATGTGGCATAATTTACATATCATAAAATGTACTCCTTTTAAGGATATAATCTGATTATTCTTTATAAATGTCTGATGTAGAATAACACTATCAAGATGCAGAATAATTCCATCACCCCAAAATGTTCCTTCATGCCCTTTGCACTCATTTTTCAATTCACCTCCTCTTCAGGAAAACAGTGGCCTGCTTTCTATGTAAACACATTAGTTTTTCCTATTCTAGAACTGCATATAATTGGAATCATAGGATATGTATTCTATTGTATATGGCTTATTTCACTCATAATAAAAGCATAATGTTTCCATCAAGGTTGTTACATGTATCACTAATTTGCTCCTTTTTTTATTGCTGAGTAGTAACCCAGTGTGTGTATTTAGCACAATTTGATTACACATGCATGAACCTAAAATAGATATTTAGAATGTTTCCATTTTTTTAGCATCTTCATTTTTGAGGACACAGTGGGCCCTTGCTATGTAATGACTCTCTACTTAGCTTCCCAGGATCAAAACGTATGGTTCTACATCCCAGGCATACTGCCTGGCCATCCTTTCTGTGGCTGAAATGCTACCTCAGCATGTTTCAACTCATCGGTGTATGGACCTGGCTTATAGGGAAGCACTCATGTGAAATCCTTAAGGCATTTCAGAAATAAATGAATAAATATAAATGTATACGGGAAGAGATATACATGCAATTTCTGTTTTCTCCCCTATAACAAGCTTCCCTGTGCCAAGGGTCACAAGATTGTGCTGCATACTGGATTGGGTAAGAAGCAAAGTAAAAACAAAAACACACTGAGAAAAATCTTAGATTAAAATCTATACAGTGGATTTTATTCTAATGGAAAATAAACTTAACAAGTAGCCTACATCACACCAAGGAACTGGTGGTCCATGTGTTAAAATGTAAGTTTGCTTTTAATAGTAAAACAGTAGTATTACAGCTAATAATATTTTAGATATTTCCTGCATGCATGCATGCTCACATACACACTGCATGTTTTACTAACTCTGTGTTAATATTCTCTTAAGAAACCAAGGTAATATTCCCATCAGTATTTTTAGTAAATAAATTGATAACTTTGAACGACTAATAGGCATTTTGTTTTTAGTCTATCTTCCATCAACCATATCTATGAAATAAATTGGTTATGTTGAGTTTATTTTGGGATGAGCAATTAAACACGTGCTTACAAAGAGCAGTGACTCATTAGGCCTTCCTGTGCTCCTGTCTTCAGTTTTAACATCCTCCATATTTCATCTATGGCTTTCTTAATTAATTTTTCCTTAACACTTACCATACTCCCACACTATCCCAGTCACATATTGGTTTCACCTTTCTCTTCTCACCTTGATTGTGAAGCCATGAGGCAAGGGACCATTGGCTGTGTTGGCTGAATTCCTGGAGCCTAGAGCAGTGTCTAACATGGAGTAGGTCACCCAGATATATATGCTAAGTGACTGAATGAATGAATGAGATGGAGGAGGATTCTCACAAGAGAGAAATTTAACTAGATAACCTGCAAATAACTAACCTTGGCTATTTAATTTAGAAATATTTAAATTAAAACAATATTAATAACAAATACTAACATTGTGTGCTCACAATGTGCTATGCAATTTCCATATTTTCATTCACGTAATGTTCAAAGGTGTGTAGCTATGTACTATTAATTAATTTATTTTACCAATAGAGGAACCAAAAGCATAGGGAAGTTTAATACTTTGTTGAAGAAAGGGAGGTTAAAATGCTATCAGACATTCTGAGTCCAGAGTCTGAGCCAATAGTCTCTACAGTATCCCACAAAACCAAATAACCTGAAAAGAAAGTGTTAGATAAGAAAATATTTGACTCTGGTGGAAAATGTTTTCACTCCTAACAGCAGAGCTGCTTCTCAGAAACACAAAGCTCCTAGGACATAGCAGATCTGCAGGACAGGGACACGGATCACAATGGTTCAACTTCTCCAAATTCTATAGATTTAATGTATGTGTCCCTCTAATACTCAGATGTTGAAAACCGAAGGCCCACGGTGACAGTATTAGGAGTTGAGGACTTCAGCAGTTGAACTGCTCATGCGGGCAAAAGCCTCATGAATGGGATTCACACAATTGAAACAGAGATTCCAAAGCGCTAGCTCACCCTTTCTGCCAGGTGAGGTCATGTTTTGAAGTCAGCAGTCTGCAACCCTGAAAAGGGCCCTCACCACAAGCCAACCATGCTGGCACCTGGTTTTGCGCTTCCAGATGCAGAACTGGGAGAAATAAAGTCCTCTTGTTGATAAGCCACCCAGTCTGTGGCATTTTGTTACAGTAGCGTGAATGGGCTAAGACACCAAAGGAAGAGTTGCTTTCCTGATCACACTCCCTAATGAATGAGAGATTCATTAGTGTGTGAGTTGAAGTGAATGCATACTTTCTCTTCACTTTCTTATCCTCTGGGCTGCACTCCCTTCCTACCCCAGCCTCATCCAGTGCTGGTGAAGGAAATTTTCCAAGGATGTACACCAGGAGGCACTCTGAAGGTAAGCAATAAGATTATTACTTCTGAGAAAAATAAAGACATGCATATGAGTGAGCGGTTGGTATTTCCTAATAAGTGTACACGCCCTGCAGAAAACGAGGTGGAACATGCTTTCAGTTTCAAATTTCACTCCAAGGCTAGGAGAGAGAAGCCATGGCCGGTGAGTTTTGGGTTTTTTTTTTCTTGTTTTTGTTGTTCTGTATTGTTAGTTTGTTTACTTTCTAGAAGGATAGGTCTTGGGGAAAATTTTTGAAAGTGGCTGGCTTTTGGGGAAGCCATAATTAGGTTTTGTGAATGTTTAGGTGAACAGAACTGGGGGAGAGGGAAGAAAGAGGAGAGAGGAGGAAGGGAAGTAGAGAAGGGGCCCCAAAGACTCTCAGTTTTCAGAAAGGCAAAGTGAGGGCCGGAAAGGAACTGGGCTTTACTGGTATTACCCTGTCATTTTGCAATCTTAACTGAAATATATGCCAAAGGGTGCAGGATCCCCATGAGATGGGTGCCAGCAGCTGCTGTCCCCAAGGGAAATAGGCTATCACTGTTTCCTTTTATTATGCAGAGTTGAATAAACAGGAGGCATCTGGGACTTCAGGCTCTCAGTGAGCACACTGGGTAGCACTGAGGGAAGAGTGAGGGATGTGGGTAGCTCAGGATGACTGAACTGCATGGGGAGGGACATTTTATGGATTAAATCTAAAGGAGGCTGTTGCTGACTTGAGAGGAAAATGAGGCTGTTTAGTGACTTGAGATCCTTGTGCTTCAAACAGACAAAGTCCTGAAGGAGAAGAGGAAGGTTTTTATCCAATCAGTGACCTCAGGCACCATAAATGGCTTGTTGGATGACCTATTAGAGAAAAGAGTGCTGAACCAGGAGGAGATGGAGAAAGTAAGAAGTGAAAATGCCACAGATATGGATAAGGCCCGAGCTTTGATTGACTCAGTCACTCGGAAAGGGGACAAGGCAAGCCAAGTATGTATCGATCACATCCGTGAAATCGACTCCCACCTTGCAGAGAAGATGGGGCTGCCCTCAGGTAAGGTCTACAGCTCGGACTAAAGTCCATGCAGGCCCCGTGTCTTGCACCCACATAGGATTTCTTCATTGGTCATGATAGTTTGCAGACAACGTGTTTACATCTGGCTTCAGGGCCCCATTTCTAAGTCAGTGGCACTATTGTATATCCCCTGTCTCGTTACTCTTTATTCTTATTCCTTTAGCCTCAGAGTCCTTCTAAGAATTAAAACTCACTTCCCATCCTGCGTATATGGTAGCTCAGTTGTTGAAGTTTATGAGAACAGTCTGATAAACTTCATGCCACATTCTCTAGACCCCTGGCAGGGCACTTTATTTATTTGTTTGTTTAGTTAGTTAGTTAGTTAGTTAGTCAGCTAGTTACTTAAGTCTAGGAATCCCTAGTAACTTATATAGTTATCTGACATGAAGATTTAAAGTCTGTCATTGAATAGTTTTATAATTTATCTCCAAAAGTTTGCTTCCCAGGAGGAATAAAATATTTCAATAATGGTGAGGCACTCAGAGAATAAACTCAATCCTGACAGAAAAGCTAGGATTTTCAATGTGGACTCTGTCATTTAATTGCCCTCTTGCATTTTCTTTGAGTGATGCTGTCCACTAGCATGGAACTAGGCTGTAGACCATTGTGTAAGGCCCGACCTCTACCTCACATGCTCCTGAGGCCCTGATACAAGACAGACAGGCATCTGACCTGCCCCTTCTATCTATAGTGCCTACGGCCCCCACACAGCCGAGATGGGAGCTCTGGTGGACTCTCAACCCCTGGTCTCTTTTATGCTTCCCAAATGCAATCAGAGGGAAAAGTTTTTCTTTGAAAGCTAGACCGCTTTTTCTCCAGGACTAGGGGAAGTCTATGCCTGGCTTACTGACATAGCAAAGCTCATCTCTCAGCAACTTCCTGTTTCTCTTTTAATACCTTTTTTTTTTTTTCCATTTAACATTCCCCCAAATTAAAGACAATCAATACTATCAATAAGGATTCAGAATAATTGTATAGTAGCCAACGTTTCTTCTTCCAGGTAAACAGCTATTTGAACAGATCAAAGCTTGTGGACATTGTTTTCAATAGGGAGCTTCCAACAGATATAAGTGACTAATTTATGGCCCTTATCTTTTCTCAGGTGCACAATCAAGAACTGATCATAATACACAAAACTCCCAAGCAGAGATTCTTCCCTTCCCAGGTAATGGCATGTTCAAAGCAAGAACATTTTGAACCCCATCTTCCTTGACATTAACTGCAGATTCTTGGGATAAACACGGGGTGAGGAGGCAATGGGTAATTCTCCTGGATTGATCCTATGCCTTTTGCTCTTTTCAATCTATTCTGCTTTAGCAGAGGTCATTCCTGCAGTTTTGCTACCATGTTTATGCCAAAAAATTCTGAATATGTGTCTCAAATTCTGGCTATCCACTTGAACGCCAAACTTGACCCATTTTTCTCTACATATCCAGAGCTAAACTTGCCATCTGCCTTCCTTCACACCTTGGTTCTCCTCCAGTTTTCTCTCTCTTTGTTATGGTGCCACCATTACCAAGTTATTCAAACTAGAAACCTGCAATTCAATTTTTAGCTCTTTCTTCTTCCTCAGCTCTATCATTCAGTGTCTGAGATTTATTCATTCCTCTCTCAAATCCAGATCTGTGTAGCCACTCTCTTTTTATTACTATATTTCAGAGCTCCTATTCCCACAGTTCCCTAAGATTCTCCTGCCATAATCTCAGTATATTTTTCTTGTATTTTAAAAAATAAATTCATCATTGTCCCCCACTGAACTTTAAGCATTATGAGTCCAGCCTCTTATTTACTAAATAATCAGTGTTTTATTTGTCCTGGGACAGTATTTTACCCACAGTTCTTTCAGTATTTCAGCTGAAAGTGATTATTTTCTCTAAAACTTGGAAGATATTTAGAGGCCACAGATGCAAATGTTTCACCAAATTATAAATTATTCTAGTAAATCTATTAAGGGTGTTTATCCCATGAATTTTTTCTTAGATATTTCATGGGATGGAGACACTCACTATATAACCAAATGCTCATTCCTTTACTAGGAAAAATTATCTCTAATGTAATTCAAATATTTGCCATTATTCCTCAGATTTCTGTATGAAGAAATAGAATATTTCTTCCACCTAATAATGATTTCTATAGTTTTCTTCAATAAACTAATTCCAATTATCTTTTACTTTACCCACAGTAAACACATTTCAGCCTGCCTTGCTTTGACTAATTAAATGTATGATAATGTCTTCAAAATTTCCTTCAAAATTGCATATAACTTTCTTGTTTGAATGTTTAGTTTTTGATAGATCTTCCAAATATTGAGAAAATATATTTATTTTGAAAAGACATTATGTTACTTCTTTAGCAATTATATCACACCATTGGATGGTGTTGAATTTGTAATAAAATAAACCTAAAGGCATCGTTCACATAAATGACTGTTAAAACTCTTCCTCATATATTGGTGTAATCAATGTTTAGTGCTATAAATCCATCTAGTATGCATCTTGATTTTAGCATTTATCATTCTATTTCATAGTCATTCTAGTTAATATATTCAGTATTCCTCCTCCTTCTCCCATACATACACACATTAGAGAGATCCTGGAGAACAGAACAAAAGCCCTTCCTCCCTCCCTCCCTCCCTCCCTCCTTCCCTCCTTCCCTCCCTTCCTTCCTTCCTTCCTTCCTTCCTTCCTTCCTTCCTTCCATCCATCCTTCCTTACTTCTTCTTTCCTTTCCATCTCTAATGCATCTTAAGTAAATAAAAAATAAACATATATATTTTAAAAACATTAAAATAGAGTGATTAAGCTCTATATCAATTATATTTTATTATCAGTATTAAATCATTTGAAATAAATTTATGTCCTAAATATTTTTTCTAATGTATTGATTGGTTTTTGAGAGTTATATCATGCATGGTCTTAAATAAATTCCCTTTTTATTCTTCTAATCTAAAATGTTTATAAAAATGCCGATCCTCAGAGATAAAGGCTGATCCTTGTATCCCACCAATAGAAACCTCTTCTGGTGTGGAATGTGTTCCCACAGCAGTGACTCACTCAGCAGAGTTGGCCAGGGTTTTTCTTTTAAGGATTCACTTCCTCCTCTGTGGCTTCATATGCAGCTCACGCTGTGAGGAGCACCTGGCAGGACACTCAGGGATGCCATTGTTCATAATGTTTCTTGTCTGTTGCAGCTCCCCAGGCAGTGCAAGACAACCCAGCTAAGCTTGCATTCCCAGGACCAGGAGGGAGCCTCAAGCTTTGCCCCCCAGACATAGCACAAAAGATATGGAGTGAAAAGTCAGCAGAGGTGCTGTGCTCAGAAAACAGGATCCGGGTGAAAGAAACACTGGAAACTCTTTGAAAGGGCAGTGGAGCTTCCTTAGAGCCAATTTCCTAGAGAAGTTCTAGAAAGTCATCCTGCTGCTTCCCTTACATAAAGGGTTCCTATCTCCTAGAATCCCAGGTTTATGTATTGAGTTCTAAGTTTGATACAGCTCCCTGAATAAATACTTATAATAACAACAAAGGCATCCATTGGATGCTTACTATGAATCAGATACTGTTCTAAGCAAGATGCAGAGTTGAGAAAACATATTTGAATTAACACCTTGAACCCTAAAAATAGCCCATGTTATAGATCAGGAAATTGTGCATTGGATGATGAAATATTTCGGCAAAAACAATAAGTTGAGGAGTCGGTTTTAAAATTCTGTCATTCTTGCGTCAAAGCCTGTTCTCTCAAATCCTAACTCAAAAAAAAAAAAAAATCCTAACCAGTTATCATCTGGGCATTTGTAAACTCTATTTCAACTCCTATAGTAAGATTCATTTGCCTTTCCTGTAACTATGGTTCATGAAATTTGGTTTCTCGATAGAACTAGAGTGGGAGAAACAGTCTTATATCTTCATGACGAATATTTAATTAAAGGAAACAGGACCATTTATGCAATTTGCATTTCCGACAGATTTACCCAATCATGGAAAAGACAACTCGGACACGTCTTGCCCTCATTATCTGCAACACAGAGTTTGACAAGCTTCGCAGGAGAACTGGAGCTGATGCTGATATCAGAGGTATGAAGATGCTGCTAGAAGATCTGGGATACACGGTGGATGTTAAAGAAGATCTCACTGCTTCGGTAAGGTCTTCCAGAATGTAGGGACAATGATCACACCCTTCATTTTACTAAATAGCTTTTGGTTGTAGCACCAGAAACTTAATCTCTTAATAATATAAAAGTTAAATTTGCCCTTGGAGGGTGCTTCTCACCCCTCCTAACAAAGAGTCTTTTAGCAAAAGTCTAGTGAAATTTTTATTTGGAAATTGTTCTGTAAATAATAATGCCCTTTCCTCTCTACTAGAAATTCCCAAATGGCATCCTATAACTCTATGTCATCTTTCTTTAAATTAAAACTTAAATTATCTTTTGTAGCCCATTGATTTTTATATTACCCAGGAATTCCTTAAGTGCCTTTTTATTGAATTCCCCAGGAGCTCTGATAATGGATCTCCTAGTCCAAAATTAATGGCATGGTCTCTTTCCAGGACATGAAGGCAGAGCTGAGGGCCTTCGCTGCCCGCGAGGAGCATAAGACCTCTGACAGCACGTTCGTGGTGTTCATGTCTCACGGTATTCGAGAAGGCATTTGTGGGAAGAAACACTCTAAGGAAGTCTCCGATGTATTAGTCATGGACACCATCTTTCAAAGTTTGAACACTCATAAGTGTCCAAGTTTGAAGGACAAACCCAAAGTGATCATTATCCAGGCCTGCCGTGGTGGTGAGTGCTGATGTCTGTTAGAACACAAGATATGCAAGTGTTGACCTCATCATTTCCATCCATGTTTTGTGCCTGCTCCTTATTGTCAAAGAATACCTACTGTCACCAAACAAAATTGTAGCTTCTGTGAGTTATATGAATGGTTAGTAGATATTTATTCTATTTTCAACTAAAGAGATACCACTTTTAGTCTCAAGACTTTGATGTTTTAGTGTTGTTAGAATTCATAGAAATAAAGGTTGTTAAGAAGATAGTTCCTGGGATGTATGTGTGTACACGTACGTGAATGAAAGACAGCCACAAATAAATTAGTAAATATAGTTGGACAGAGGCTTAAGAGAGAAAATGAATCTTTTGGCTGTTGGTAGTAACAAGATGTCAAATCTTGTTTTTCTAGAGAACGAAGGGGTGGTGTGGTTAAAAGATTCAGCAAAAGGTTCTGAAAACGACTTCTCATTGGCTCCAGAAGATTTTGAATATGATGCCATTAAGAAAGCCCATATAGAGAAGGATTTTATTGCTTTCTGCTCTTCAACACCAGGTAATGAGTGTCTGTATAGAACACCTTTGTGAGCATTGCCAATACAGAAATACACACACACACACAAACACACACTCTGTAGAGAATGGATATCTGTTGAGCTTTCTATGACCCTTCTGAAGAACAATGAAAGCAGTCCTCCTACTTTAAAACTCCAATTATCCTTATCCACAGAGATCACATATATTTTCACTAAATTAGTAATTAGTAAACTCCCATGGTGCAAACATAGTTTCCTGGAACTGTTTGGGATCAGTTGAGAAATATCTACACTGAAGTAAATTAGAAGATGACTCCACTTAGGGAAGGTTTACAATGTTGGGCTCAATCAGCAGTTCAATTTGCCTAGACATCAGCATGTATTTACAGAAAAGTAGTATTTATAGGGGCAGAGAGAGAGATAAAAAAATCAGAAGAGGCATGTTGAACCTCTAAGTTAAATTGTTTTCAACTAGAAGTATAGAGTGGATGAAAAAGAAAAAAAACACATAATGATTTCTAAATCTAGGCTATGGATTAAGAATACTGCCAATTATGATCTGACCCTGCCATTTAGTATTTTTTAAAATAGTCCTAGTGATTTAGCCTCTCTGGGCTTTATTTGAATTCCTCACTGATTTTATATATATATAATGTTTTGAAATTTCTTGAAATTCACATTTTGTGTGTGTGTGTGTTGACCATGTCTTAATGTAGAAATCCATCATTTTTTCCCCCAAAATCAAAACAGTGATGCTAGGCAAAAAGTCCCACACATTTATAGCTTGAGTGTATTTAGCAGATTTTAGTATTAAACATAAATTTTCTTTAAGACCCTTTATTCCAGCCTTCCAAAAAGATTTACCTCTGGCTATATAGTCTTTTGTAGACCTCCTGGCTTCTCAAAATCTGTCTTGCTGAGTTATTTCTCCCTTTCTTTTACTTTCCTCACCCCTCCATTGCAGTTGACACTTAAAACTTCAATTCTGTTATCTTCAGTTAGTTGTCTTCCACTAGCAAACTTAGCTGCTCTTTCTCTGGTGTTAATTGCAAGCACATTGTGGTGCTCTCCTGAACACACGGGGCCATTTACTCCCTTAATTTCACAAAGAACGTGTGGACATTTCTGCCTCCATCCTCTCTCCCATCCCCTTCTTTTAATAGGAACCAGCTTCATGAAACACCTGTGGCTTTAGATAGAATTTTAACCTATTACTACTACATGTTTTATTACCAATACTATTGGCTGAAAGGTTTCGTTAAAGCTTGTGTCCATGGTTATATACAGAGCTATACCACTTTTCTCTTACACATTTATTTTTAAAATTTTAAAATGGCTCAGTTATTTCTATGTGTCTACTATTTATATAATTAATATTATTCTTCAGTATTTCTTTTTCATAAGGCTGATTTGTCCTCCAGTAGAATATGATCTTTCTCTCTTACACCTTTTTTTAGGTTTGTACTTCTTTTATATTGGTAGCATTCTCATATTCAGTTACCATTTTCTTTGCACAAAAACCTTATGATCAATAGTATTTAACTTTAATTAAATTATTTACAAGGTCGATATTTGAAATGTTATTAATATAATTACCCTGTATGAACTGGGTATAACACATCTTATATTCTCCTAGACCAGCCGTGGGCAAACTACGGCCTGCGGGCCGGATCCGGCCTGTTTGAAATGAATAAAACTAAAAAAAAGACCGTACCCTTTTATGTAATGATGTTTACTTTGAATTTATATTAGTTCACACAAACACTCCATCCATGCTTTTGTTCCGGCCCTCCGGTCCAGTTTAAGAACCCATTGTGGCCCTCGAGTCAAAAAGTTTGCCCACCCCTATCCTAGACACTTATAATACATTATATCTAATCTTTTAATATATTTTTGTGGCAGAAAATTTTACCCTCCCTACTCTTTATAGTCAAGGCCATTGAATTTCAGAGTGTATAAATAACTTAAATTAGAGTCAGTAAACAAATACTCTTGGGATCCACACTCAGGTATTTCTTCCCTAAGGCCCAATGACTTCCCTCTACCTCATTCTGCCCTCGCCTGCGTATCTACTAGATTTATAGATCCTGAACCCTAAGATGATACCAACCTAACATCTGCCCAATCTATGGCATCCTTCATATGTCATTAACAATTGTCAAGTATCAGTAAAAATGTACTCATTACACATTGGATATACCACTAAATGATGGCAAACAGTGTATAGAAAACAGCATGAACTCAACAAGCTCCCTCAGCTGGAGGGGAAATCCTAGCATTCCATCTTTTTGGCCAGACAAGAAGTTTGCATGAGATTTGGAATGTGCTTTATTCACAGATAATGTTTCCTGGAGACATCCCAAACATGGCTCTCTTTTTATTATAAAACTTATCAAAAATTTGCAAGAATATGCCTGGTCCTGCGACATGGAGGAAATTTTCCGAAAGGTAAGGCTCTAGAACAGTGGTTCTCCACCTTCCTGATGCCATGACCCTTTAATACAGTTCCTCATGTTGTGGTGACCCCAATTTCATTGTTACAAATTGAACATAATTAAAGCATAGTGATTAATCACAAAAACAATATGTAATTTTATATGTGTTTTCCGATGGTCTTAGGCGATCCCTGTGAAAGGGCCGTTCGATCCCCAAAGGGGTCGCGACCCACAGGTTGAGAAACGCTGCTCTAGATGTTTCCCATACTCTATTTCCCTGGATACTTGACTATCCCAGATGGAAACCTAGGGAGCAACTCTGGAGAGGCTTATCTTTCAGAAATGCCCTTCTTTCCAAATGAGCTTTGAGTTTCTCTGCTGAGTCAGCAACCCTAAAAGGCAGATCCCATCTGCTATGATCTAGAAATCAACACCCAGAAAATAATACTTTATTTTAACTCCCCTCGGACCCTAAGGAGACAAACAAGTGGACTCCAATTTCCCTGTATCCATAGCAATTAGATCCAGCAACAGATTAAAACAGCCTGGTCATCCCATGCTTAGATATGTATATTACTTGGATTCTTACAGATGCACAACCTTTTTGCTTTTATGACTTATTTTGCTATACTTTCTGTAATTTTTCCAGCTTAAGTGAAGGTTCCTCTGTTCAGGAAAACAAAAATACAGATTCTCTTTTCAATTTAGGTTCGGTTTTCATTTGAGTCACCTGATGGTAAGGCACAGATGCCCACCACCGAAAGAGTGACTTTGACAAGATGTTTCTACCTCTTCCCAGGACATTAATATAAGTAAGTTGTATCAGTGTCAATGGACAGATGTGTGTGTGTGTGTGTGTGTGTGTGTGTGTGTGGTGGGGGTGGGCGAGGTTGGGGAAGAAGGCCTCAACTCCATCCTTATCAAAGTCTTGTATATTAAATTGGAGGTACTAAAAAGATGCTTTCTGCTGGTTCAGTGCAGAGCATGCTGCTCTTCTCTCAAAGTTCAGCAGTCAGATGCCCCTTTCTCAGGGTCAGCTGATAGAGACTGAGATGTGGCCGTAAGATGATGAAAGTTTGGTTTTATATGGCCCCTCCTTTCAAGCAGTGGGGCAATATGTAGACATAGCATGGTCTCTTCCTTCTGTCCCCATAAGTGGAGTGATCTTTTAACTTGCATTTCTTTTAGCAGGACACTTTTTTAAATATTTGTGTGTGTGTGTGTGTATGTGTGTGTATGTGTGTGTCTGTGTTTTCTTGTAGGAAACCAAGAGTCCTGTCATTCTGTTCCCGCTTTTGGAATCATGTCTGCAGGAAACAGACATTTCTTTCAACATTCTAATAAATCTGAAATTTAAAAAAATGATAAGTTGTTATGGTGTTTTTCTACTCTGAGATAATAAGCAGTGGGATTTGGAGCTTTTAATGGACCCGGAGTCCTTAGACTTGATCCATGACCAATGAACAACCTAATAGCACCATTCTTTCTTTCTAGACACCATTTTCTGGGCTTTCAGTTTTAGGGATACAGATGCCAATCACAGTAACTACCTGACTTCAAAGAACCTGCTGCTCAACAGGAGGGATGCAGAGTATGATAAGTGATGTATCCAAAATCCTAGAGTTTACCACTCCCAGAAATGACGTGTTTCTGTCCTTTCCTAAGGTATTTTAGGGCTGCAAAGTAATTCTGACTCAACTCCAGGCAGCTCACAGTTTACAGTGCTATTGGGAACAGAACCCAAAAAACACAAAACAATTAGCTGACCATACATGATACCCTATGTATGTGTTGTATACAAAGTAACATCCTTGTGGGGTGCATTGGTAACGAGTTTGGGGTAAAATCCTCCAGTCAGCAATGCTAGACTTGGGAAGGACTGAAAAGACTACCTTCACATGCAATTTGAGCCCTTCCTAATCCTAATCCATTAGGAGCAGAGGTGAATTTCTGACCTTTTGAAGACCTTATAAATTGAATATCACAGTCTTTTTCCCCCCACTAACTAATCTTCTGTACATATCTTTTTTTTACTGCCATGCATTTGTTCTACTACAGCCTGAGACTGCTTCTCTGAAGACTCATTGTTCAGAGAATATGAAAAATAAATGGTAGTGAGAAGTCACCCTCAGCGAAAATTAAACATGAAGGCATGTTTAGGCAGTTACAGGAAAGCATGAGGAGAGTAGAGATGCAGATTCCTTCAGAACTTAATCCATAAAATCTCAAAAGCACAGGCAGACAGGGAGGGGATGATACCAGCACAGTCAAAACAGAAAACAGAAGCTATTTTGGATACTTCTTATCTGGAAATAAAAGGAGACCTGTTAGTTTTAACTCCTTCATGAGTTTTCAGTGAGCAGAGGAGAAATACTGAGGGGTCAGAAAAAGGACAGAGAGAAGGAGGAGTGGGGCATGGAAGTGAGGGAAGGAAAAGGGGAAAAAACAGTCAGAGGTGCCAGCCAATAGGAAAATGTTTCATCATTTGCATTTCTTTCCCTTTTTACCCTAAAGGAAGGAAGGTTTCTTCCCAAGGGATTTTCCCGGACTGACTGGTGAACTCTAAGTTCAAGCAGCAGTTGCTCAATATCTGGTTAGTTGCCCCCGCCCCCTGCTATGAGGAAGTGCCAGAAAGTTTCATTTTCAAGCCTGTGGCTGGCTTCGCAGCAGCAGGAAGGGGCTGCGGCTGTGGTTACCTATGGCTGGTGAGTAGGGGTCTTTTCTGACTAAGGAAGGGTCAGGGACTTTATTTATTGCTCCTGACGAACAGAAATAACAAAAGGGAAACAAGAACCTGTGGTTTGCAAGCTGAATTCTTTCCCTTATCGGGTCTGTGTAACTTGACTCATCCAGGGGACATTGCCTTAGAAAGGTGGAAATAAAAGGTTTCCAGGTCTTTTAGACCCAGGAAAAGTTAATTCCTTTCTTTCAGCTCTTGGTAATGTAGGGGAGGGAGAAGACAAATGGAGGAAGTTATTGTTGTGTGAGACAACTCTTGAAGAGTCTAAAGGCCCTCTGAAATCTTCTGGCCTCCAGCTGTTTACCAATTAGTCATCTGGGTGACAAACACTCGCCCAGGATCCCACCTGTAGTTGGCAAACTGCGGCTCGAGAGCCACATGAGGCTCTTTGGCCCCTTGAGTGTGGCTCTGCCTAAGCCTTAGGAGTACCCTAATTAAGTGAATAACAATGTACCTATCTATATAGTTTAAGTTTAAAAAATGTGGCTCTCAGAAGAAATTTCAATCTTTGTACTGTTGATATTTGGCTCTGTTGGCTAATGAGTTTGCCGACCTAGTAGGCGAACTTTGAATTCCCGCTCCCTTTGCCTTCTCCTGGATTGAATTAGGCGCTTGGTCTTTTGAGGAGACTGTCTCTTCCCCTTTCTCTCTAGCCCTGGTGCTAAGGACTCCAGTGCAGTTTTTCCTAGATCTCTATCAGTTTTTTAAAGGATCGGCTCTTCCTCTCCAGGTTTTAACCCTCCAATCCATCCTGTTGCTTATACACAGAAGCAGACAAAGCATGCGATGAGCTATGTGTGCAGCTAGTAGTCAAACGCGTCCTGTCACTTTTTTGTTTCATTCTCCTCATTTGAAAGGAAGGGGTTCAACGAGGTTATCAGTTTCTAAACTTTATAACAAATCTGAATAATCTACAATCATTTTTAAAAGTTCCGGTTATCCTGCCCCTGAATGAGTCCATCTTAAATAGGCATTCCTAGCCTTATAAAGATCTGCGGGTAATTCTTATATAGCTGGTCTGGCACAGGTTTGTTTGCAGATTAGAATCATTAGGAAACGTGATTAGTTATCTTTCAGTTCTCACATTCTAGGCATCTCTACATGTAATTTTCTTGCTCAGAACTACAGTGTCTCCCAGGTGCTTTTTAAAAAATGTCTGAACATTTCAGACAGGTTTTTCTACCTTTTAAAATATGTTTATCCATTTCTCCAGTAATCTCTCTAAAATATGAATTTAACTTCACAAACAAATTTTATATTTACTGTATTTACCTTCCTTTTTATATATATATTATGCTGTTCATGGTATGATCTCTCCAGGGCAGTGGTTCTCAACCTGTGGGTCGCGACCCCTTTGGGGGTCAAACGACCCTTTCACAGGGGTCGCCTAAGACCATCGGAAAACACATATATAATTACACATTGTTTTTGTGTTTAATCACTATGCTTTAATTATGTTCAATTTGTAATAATAAAAATACATCCTGCATCTCAGATATTTACATTACGATTCATAACAGAAGCAAAATTACAGTTATGAAGTAGCAACGAAAATAATTTTATGGTTGGGGGGCCACCACAACATGAAGAACTGTATTAAAGTGTCGAGGCATTAGGAAGGTTGAGAACCACTGCTCCAGGGTTTATGACTCGTCTCATGACATTTTACTTAAGTTCCTATACTACAAGGATTGATTGTTTTCTTCAGGAAGCCTTTGGCTGGAGAGTAGTGAGTGAAACTGACACCCATGGCTGCATCTTTGGCCAGGCAGGAAGGCCTCACTGATTATTATTTTGGAATCAGGGAATCATTAGATAATAGATGTGACAAACGGAAAGGCAAGAGACAAAAACAAATGGCCCAATAAATATAAACAACCAAATTTGGTTAGCCATTATTATACAATTAACAAGCACAAGGGAAAAATTGCTAGCCTAGTGAGAAACAAGGCATCTGGAGCTTATACCTCTGACACTCTGTCTAGTTTGGGAGCCTCAGGTAGGATTTCCTGAAGGCAATTAAATCTCATCTGAGATATAAAGAATAAGGGAGCAGTGGGGAAACAGGAAGAAATGTGGGGTTGGGAGACTGCCCACATAGAGCTTCCTAAGTAAGGGTCTTCTAGAAACAAGGTAATGAGCAAGGTGGGTAAGTGATAGAGAGTGAGGATGGATGAATGAGAAGACCTACATTAGATTAAGCTCAGAGGTTTCATGATTAAATCTAGATTTTAGCACCCTAACTCTACTTCATTGTGGAAAACAGATTAGAAGGATCCAAAAGTAGATTTATAAAGCTCCTGAAGTAATTAGGAAAAGGAAGGATGTTGGCCTGAAATGGAATAATGCGTAATTAAAAATGAGAGAAGTGGGCAGATTCTGTAAATATTTAGCAGAGAAAATCAATACAATTTGACATGAGATGGAAAATCAGTTATGCAGAAAACAGAAGAGACTCACTATTAACATGTGATGAACTTGGTGTTTAGATATCATTTACTAGTAAAGGGAACAGAACAGGTATATATAAAGATCAATTTTATGAAAATGAGTTTAATAACTTTGTGGTATATTGAGAGAAGGTAGATATATGAGTCTCAATTTTAGTACCCACATCTGGGCTGAATACATAAATTTGGGAGTAATGTATAATGAAGCCATGAGAATGTAGAGATGATGAGAAGAGTACCTAAGACCAAACTCTGGTTGTATTGTTTACCACATTTCTCCCCATGCCATTCATTCAGTCGACTCTATACCACCTTGTTAAGTGCACAGATGCTAGTAAATGAAACTGAAGCCCAGAACTCAGGTATATTAAATCTTTTATACACTAACTTGTATGCTGTTTGCAATTCTTCAAACTCTCTGTTCTAACATCTGTATACTATATTGAATAATGTCGGGGTCTTAATCCAGCATCTAGAAGGGTTCAGGAATCTGGAGAAGGGCTGTGGCGTAAATTAATCAAGAGTCCAGAGATGAAACATAATTTTGGAAGGCATTTGGGGGGGGGGGGGGGCAGAGAAGACTTAGTTGAAGAACTAACTTCTCCTTGTCTCAAGACCCCTTGCTTTTTATTAACACAAATTGTCCTGAGGCGAGGTAGATATACACATCAAAGGGTAGGGCTACTATACAGAATCCATTGTCAGATTGGAGGAATTGCTTTCAGCTGTTCAGGTGTTTGGCCACTAGGAGGCAGTAACATGTAGATTGAAATGACCTCAGCTGTCTGCAGCGAGCAATCACTGATGCATCTTTTTTTCAGGGTTGGGGAAATGCCCTCAGCCATTTCCAGATGATTCAACCCTGCTGACATGCTGGAATTGGCTTCTGACAATTGTATCTCCGTGTTTTCATTACCTTCTCTATCTCACCTGCAGAAATTTACCAAGTCTTCTTTGAGTCCCTGAAACACTGCATTATTTTAAGTAATTCTTCACCAAGTATCATGTAATGTAGTTTGATGATTTTAGAGTTGGGGGGGGGGGGGGGGCTTTGAACCCCTGAGTTTGATTCCCTTCTCTCCACTAACTATACACACTGTGCACTAAACATACAATTTGGGTCAATTACTTAACCAATTTCTCTGTGTCTGCTTTCTTTTTTATATAATAGAATTATTAATATTCAGGTTAGATGGAGTTTTGAGTAGAGTTTGAATGAGAAGATTCATGCATAGCACTTGGCACCAGTGGGGGCTTGATAAATATGAATTATTATTACTGAAGCTGTGTTGTAAAAATAGAATGTGAATCCCAATTTGTGTGATTTAGGGCAAATGGTCTTGAAATAGAGAAAATTAATGGCTATCTCATTAGATTATTGTGAGGATATGGCATATTAATGTTTGTATTTAGTACAGAGGCATGTAAATAATAATAGTAGTAATAATAATAATAGTGATAATGATGTTTTACATTGCTTTATATGTATTTATTTTTCATTAAATTTAAGTAGACAAGAGATGTTAGCTGCAATTAAGCTAATTGATATAAGGTAACATTTAATTTATGTTTTGTAATTTCCATGTTTCTTTTCCATAATCACTACTAAATAAACATTTATTGAAATAATTCAAGATGACATGGAAAATGAAGCTAGTGGCCCTAACTGGTTTGGCTCAGTGGATAGCAAGTTGGCCTGCGAACTCAAGGGTCCCAGGTTCGATTCCAGTCAAGGGCATGTACCTTGGTTGTGGGCACAAGCTCAATAGGGAGTGTGCAGGAGGCAGCTGATCAATGTTTCTTTGTCATTGATGTTTCTAACTCTCTATCCCTCTCCCTTCCTCTCTGAAAGAAAACAATAAAACATATTAAAAAAAAAAAAGAAAATGAAGCTAGTGTTTCTGGGCTCAAGTTCTTGTTCAATGTTCTGGCACATTTTCTTTAGAAACTGTCATTTTGTGTCAAGGCTATCCTTATATCTAGATGAACTGAATAATTATCTTAGAATTAATTGAGAATTGATGAGATATCCTGCCTTCCGATATATGTCTAAGTCATACCTGTGGTATTAAAAAAAATCATTTACTACATTGACTTCTATATTCCTCTATAAAAATTCAAACTATCCCAGGCAATAATAAATTAACCTGTTATCAAATTAATCTACCATCTTGAACGATTAGTCAGAAGATTATTTCAAACTCTAAGTTTTGATTGAGACAAGATTTTAAAGTATTAGGAGCCTAGATGCATTTATTCACTTACTCATTAACTCATGTTTTCAGCTAGCCCCTGGTCGGCAAACTGCGGCTCGAGAGCCACATGTGTCTCTTTGACCCCTTGAGTGTGGCTCTTCCTAAGCCTTAGGAGTACCCTAATTAAGTTAATAACAATGTACCTACCTATATAGTTTAAGTTTAAAAAATTTGGCTCTCAAAAGAAATTTCAATTGTTGTACTGTTGATATTTGGCTCTGTTGACTAATGAGTTTGCCGACCACTGAGCTAGCCTATAAGTACTTTTAAGAATTTAAGCACAAAGATGTTACTAAGAGATGTGGATACAGATTGTGGATTCAAATTCATAGTGCTTTCACCAGGAAAACTAAATACAGAGAGAAAATAGATTCTGTGGTCTGGTGGGACAAGAGCATGGACTTTTCTTGGAGCATACGTCATCACTATGAGATGGAGAAAAGTAGAGAAATATAAGACCAGTGGGTGACATTAAGCTCAATGTCAGAGAAAGGAGATAGGAAGCTATCCAAAAATCTAAGGGACAATAATCATTAAACAAAGCCTAGTACGTTTTTGATGCACTGACAGAATGCCACAGGTACAATGAAAGAGGGATGTATTTTATTGGGGAAACGTTGAAATAGTCAGAAGGTATTTCACCTTTCAGGGGGGCGGTCTCTAAATATAGTGCAAAACTCTTTAGGTTTTGCCCACAGTTGAAGGAGCCTTTGTATTTCTGACAGATAAACACAACAAAAACCCATTTAAGGCTTTGGAATCCATCGGGAAAGACCTCTTAGTTGAAGTTTTGGATGGGTTGGTGAAAAAAGATGTTCTGAAATTGGAGGAAACTGAGAAGAAAAAATTCAATGACGCCAAACCTGGAGACAAGGCCCGGGTTTTAGTGGACGCTGTGCGAGAGAGACACCATGAAGCAGGTCAAGCCCTTGTCCAGACCTTCCTTAACACAAACAAAAATTCCATCAGCACAAAAGGTAAGAATAGAGGCATTTACAACAAATATCTCAAATTATCTGGAATCTGCTTATCTCCAATGCCCCTCCGGTGCCCTCTGTAATGCCCCCATGCTTAATTACTAAAATATTATTTTCACTGGCCTCATCAGTGTCCTTTTAGGGGCTACCTTGTCTTTTGTGAGAGGGGCTTTGGTTTCTGACTAGCTAAGAAGCTGAGGGTTTGTGTTCAGGTTGCTCATGGAAAGAGCTCACTGTAGAGACTTTGTGGTTAGGGCTACCTGATCCCAAACCCTGGTTCTGCCACTTTGGACACTACATACATGACTTCCTTCAAGTTTCTGTATCTCCTTAGGCATCAGTCTCAGCATCTGTGAAATGGGGGCAATTTTAGGAACTTTGCGGGGTTCATAAGCCTAAGAACAGAGTGCTAGGCATATTCGGACAACTCCTAACAGTTTATTTCTCACCCAGCACTCTCCCCTGAGCTCCAGATACATTGAGCTCTGGCAGCATAGTCTCCATTTCCACTCAAATATTCCTCTGGCTTCACTCAACTAAAATATCTGAAATTATACACTTGATGGTCCTCATCAAATCTATTCCCTATGTATCTCATTAGAACTATAATCCACCAATTTTCTTAATCCAGAATGCAGCTGTTGTCTTTGCCAATGAATGAATAAGAGCTCTTAACAGAGTGCCAGGCACATAATAAATATAAGATGAATAAGCAAACAAAGAACCTGCATGCAATAAATATTAGTAATCATGATTATCATAGTAATATTTAGAACTTTCCCAGACTGGCCAGGAACCCCAGTGGGGACCCCCGACCCTAAAGGGGGTGTGGCCAGCCTGAAAACAGCCATCAGCCCCTCACCCAGGCTAAAAAGTTTCAAATACATTAAAATCTTTCAAACATTTTGACCTAGATTGAATTACAAATGCTACTAGAGACTACATGTCCTCAGGCCCAAGTTCAACAGTGACTGACTCTGCTGGCTGCAGTTTAACCTAAAATCCCAACCCTGTATACTAGAGTTCATCAATAATAACAAAAAATTGCACAAAAGGCTACATACATTAAAGAGCCCTCCAAATTACACATAAGCTTTTGTTTCCTTTTTCTTCCCTCTTTTTAAATGTCTTTTTATTACTGAAAGCATTACATGTCCCGTTTTCCCACCTCCTCCCCCCAGGCCTTCACCACACTAGTGTCTGTGTCCATGGGTTATGCATAGCTGTGTGTCAGCTTTTGAAAGAAGCCCTTCTCTAGGTGGAAGGGACATTCCCCCCAGCAGGAAGGACACTCTTTTCTGATAGATGTCCAAGATTGTGGCCTGAGCAGTGTTCTCGCTAACATTCATGCTGCTCCTTGTTCAGGTTTATTACTTTCTCTTTAATCTGGGATGGGGTAGGAATAATTGGATTTTTTTTCCAAAAATAAAACATTTGCAACTAGATATCACATTTAAATAATAGAAATTATAAAGTAATTTTAGCAACCCCAGGAATCACCATAAGCATTAAACCAAACTGATATAAACTACTGCATTGGCAGAGATAGTGATTGGCAGGCAGGAGGCAGGGGTAGATCCTATCATGATGTGTTCTGTGGTTCTCTGGGCTCTATCTGCACATGGAGTCCCCAGGGTGATCCTAGGACAACTAAGGTCCACAAGCCTAGCAGGCCAGGAAGCTGGGTGAGATGAGCTGTAACAAGTAAGGTCCTGGCCAGGCTTTTTGGACATACCATAGATATAATTCTGAGGTTCCCTAGTATAATATTGAGGGAATGGTGTGGGGAATAGAAAGAATACAAGGTATTTGATTGCTTATTTTATTTAACAAACTCATATATAGACACATGATTGCTATTTAGTCAGAGAGATAAGTACTCAAATTGCTACCCTCCAAGGATATGGTTTTGTCTCATGTAATATCAGTCCTTTCCTTTTTATTTCATTTGAAGGGGTTTCCTGAATATGTCCTTAGGTAACAGGTAAACTGAGCTTCTTAAAGTTTTGTCTAAACTCCTAATTCTCTCATTTCTTTCAGCTCCATTCTCCGGCTGCTAGAATCTCCATTTGGGCAGCAGGTTGCACTACAATATCTATTATACTAGAGGCCCAGTGCACGAAATTCATACACAGGGTGGGGGAGGGGGCCCCTCAGCCCGGCCTGAAGCCTCTCCAATCCGGGATCCCTTTCACAATCCGGAATCACTGGCTCCTAACTGCTCACTTGCCTGCCTGCCTAATGGCCCTAAATGCTCTCCCCTGCTGACCTGATTCCCATAACTGCCTAACTGCTCTCTCCTCCTGGTCTGATCCGCCTAACTGCCTAACTGCTCTCCCCTTGCTGGCCTGATCCCCCTAACTGCTCTCTCCTCCTGACCTGATCACCCTAACTGCCTTACTGCTCCCCTCTGCTGGCCTGATCTCCCTAACTGCCCTACCATGATGGCCTAATCCCCCTAACTACCTATCTGTGCTCCTCTCCAGGCCTGATTTCTCTAACTGCCTACCTGCTCTCCCCTCCTGGCCTGATCACCCTAACTTCATAACTGCTATCCCCTGCCGGCTTTATCCCCACTAACTGCCTATCTGCTCTCCTCTCCTGGCCTGATTCCTCAAACTGCCTAACTATTCTCCCCTGATGGCCTGATCGCCCTAACTGCTTATCTGCTCTCCCCTCCTGGCCTAATCCCCTTAACTGCCTAACTGCTCCCCTCATCTGGCCTGATCCCCCTAACTGCCTAACTGCTCTCCCCTGCCAGCTTTATTCCCCTAACTGCCTAACTGCTCTCTCCTGCCAGCTTTATCCCCCTAATTGCCTATCTGCTCTCCCCTCCTGGCCTGACCCCCCTAACTGCCTATCTGCTCTCCCTTCCTCTGCACCCTTTGGAACCCCAGTGTAGGGCATGCTGAGAGCTATCCGCCGTGGCCCTGCACCCATTCTGATTGGTCGTTACATGATGACATGCTGGCCAATTTGCATATTCTTCTATTATTAGTATAGATTGTAATGAGAGGATTTGTTTTCATGCTAATTTGTACTATAGCTGCAACATAGAAATATTAATTCCCAATCTTAACTGCAAACAGTATATTTATACATAGACACACAATGGTCATTAGGAGATGATGTTTCTTAAGTTAGAGTGCTCACCAAACTTGCAAATAACCTGGAAACAGAGGAGGTTTTTGCTGAGAAATATCCCCTCTAATGAGGGAATATCCCAAGACCCAGGGAGTCTTTACATTGCCAGAATCTTCTGGAATGAGAAGGGAGAGCCTGTCTCTGTTTAATCTATAATAATATTTAGAAAGCTTGGTTTCCTTAGAGAATAACAATTTGCTGCATCTCCAGAGCTCGGTGTTTAGCACATATTTTAAAAAGACGTTTATAAAAGATTATGAAAAAACTAATGGAAATAAATGAGTATAATAGAAAAAAATATAAAAAAATAAAACTAAACATTTATACAGGATAATATTTCTTTATCTTTAAATAAAAGAAAATCAGGGAGTGCCTTGATTGGTTCATGTAACTAACCATCAAGGTAACTTTTTGGACAAAAACCTTGTTAATTAGATCTTGGCAAACCTCTCTTCTATTGTTTATGAATTCTTACTCCTTCCTCTGAAAGGAGGGGTGCTGGACTTTCCCAGTCTCTTGCAAAATTTGTCAAGTGATGCCAAGCTGTGACGGATACAGTTAGGTTTCTGTCAGGACTGGGTCAGGATGAGTCAGAAACAAACTTCTTCAAAAGGGAGGAGTTATTCCCTCACATTTTAAAACATGGGTTGAAAATGTAGTGCTGCTTCATCAGAACTTTGGAGGCAAGGACGTCAAGTGTATGTTAGAATCTCCAAGCAAAATGTTGTCCCCCTGGCTCTGGAATCAGTACTCTGGTGGCTAGTAGCATTTCTCCTGGACATAGCTGACTCCACAGCTTTTCAAGGAATTCTAGAAGCCCATCTCCTCTGGAAAAGTTGAGAATTCAGGCTGAGGTCCCTGAAAAAAATAATGCCTGGATGGTACAGGATTGAGGATTCTTTTAGGTGCTTAGTATGTGTCTGTGTCTGTGTTCTATGTAAATTAGGAGCAGACTTGGGATGTTATACCATCCTATATAATAAAAGGCTAATATGCAAATTGTTCAACTCAGAGTTCCACAAGGAGGCGGGGCCAGCCCACCAACCACACACGGCCCATCTTCCCCTGGCTGGCCAGCCTAATTGGCGTTGATAATGGCAGGGTGGCCAGACGCCGCCCATGTACAAATTTGTGCACCGGGCCTCTAGTCCAATATGATAGCTACCAGTCACATTGTGACTATAAAGTGCTTGAAATGTGGCTAGTAACACATGTTAAAATGATAATAGTTTAAATATATTATGTCAAATAAAATATTATTAAAATTAATTTCATCTGTTTGTTTTTCCTTTTTAATGTGAACATTAGAAAAAATTTAATTGCACATGTGACTTAATTATGTTTCTAATGAGTAGCACTCTATTAAATATTTATTCAATATACTCTTGCTCAGTGACAAGAAACAATCCACCTAGATCAGTGAGTGCTTCAGAGTAAAAAATAGCAAGACTCAAGCTGTTTTAGCTAAATATAAAAAGCCTAATTTTGACCCAAGTCACCAAGGAAGCTGTTTTCCTCTTCATAATCATAATCTAGTATCACATTTTTGGGTGGATCTTCTACCAAGAATTTCCCCCTTCTTTCCAATCACAATACACTTCTTCACTTTAGTGGTTATATAGAAGGAAAATTCCTACATCTAAAGGTGTTTAAAGAACTTTTCATGACTTACCGTCTATGTCAGTATGTCTTAGGTGATCATGGGTAACAGATGCAGATATTAAAATTACATTATGTGATGTCATGTGATAGTTCCTGCAGTTCCTCCAAAAGTGACTGAGCCAGCTGAGTCAGCAGAAACTACAGATACCCTCAAGCTTTGTCCTCCTGAAGAGTTCCAGAAAGTGTGTGAAAAAAGGGCTGGAGAGGTACTGTGTTCTATCCATAAAATAGAGAATGAGAGAGAAACAATTGCTTTTACTAAGTACTTGATTCCGTAACACACTAATTGCAGAGTGGTGGGGTGGGGACAGTGGTAATCATTTTCATAGATGCTTTGATCAAGGAGGAACTCATTTGCCTCACACAGATTACAATTTTCTATCAAGCTCATGATAAAATACAGATCTCTCTCTTCATTTGTTCTATTTGAGACTTATTACAATTAAGCTGTAGCTGTAGATCAAAATATTTAGTAATTATTTTCAAACTAGTTGAAATGGCCAGAGACAAAACATGACTTAAAATACAATTAAAGTCTGAAACCCATTTTATCTCGATGTGTTAAAAATAATACTGAAATAATGATGTTACCAAAGGCAAAGCATTGTTGATGTATTTATTTTTAGCTGGAGCCAATAGAAAATGTCTCCCGGTTTTTATGAAATTTGATCTGAACCTTGAGCACTGAGAATGATTTGTCTAGGTGGAGAAGAGAGAGGAGAAAATTATGGTAGGAATTGTTCTAGACTCTTCAAGATTCTTGAGTAAGTGTCCCAAATATGTTCTAGGTCCACTTATGGGCTCTTAGAAAATAAGTTACATTATTTTATTTTTCAGTTTATTTTTATTTTTATATAATCTGAAAGTTCTAAATCACTTTCAATTCTCACTTCTTTCCTTTGTCAGTTCAATCCATTACAAAGAAAAAGGCAGGGTCTCTGGTACAGGAGAGGGGAGAGAGCAGATCCATGATCCTGTAACAAAGCAACAGAGATTAGTATATGAAGGTTTAAAAGAGATTTAGGTAAGTCAAACTCACTGCATATCCATTTCCTGCAGATCTATCCAATAAAGGAGAGGAAAGACCGCACTCGCCTGGCTCTCATCATATGCAATAGAGAGTTTGATCACCTTCAGCCCAGGAAAGGGGCTGAACTTGACATCACGGGGATGACAGAGTTGCTTAAGGGCCTCGGCTACACTGTGATTGTGGAAAAGAATCTCACAGCCAAGGTAAGGGTGCCTCACCCACCCCACACACCCTGCTACTAACAAACTAACTTTATAATGATAGCCAAATGCTTTAACCACCTTAGGCCACATATATCTCTGTGTGTGCACCTGCATGTGAGTAGGTGTGTTTATAAAATGAAATTATTAGCCGAAACCGGTTTGGCTCAGTGGATAGAGCATCGGCCTACGGACTGAAAGGTCCCAGGTTCGATTCCGGTCAAGGGCATGTACCTGGGTTGCGGGCACATCCCCAGTGGGAGGTGTGCAGGAGGCAGCTGATCGATGTTTCTCTCTCATCGATGTTTCTAACTCTATATCTCCTCCCTTTCTCTCTGTAAAAAATCAATAAAATGTATTTAAAAAAATGTTTAAAAAATGAAATTATTAGATAGATGACATCTCTGTCTCTTTGGACTCCAAATATCCTCAATTCCATAAAACTAGACAGAAAGTGACTGGCATGTATACCCACATAATTCTCGGTTCCAGAGTGAGGTGATTGGGATTCAGACCCAACATTCCCAGAAAATTCTAAAGTAATGAAAGTTTAAAAGGCATGTAGTCACCATATAAATACTGAGTCCTGACTTGGTCCCAGGGCCTGTTTTCGGCATTGGGGGTAGGCTTGTGAATGAGACAGGACTTTCCAAGTTTGAATTGATTTAGGTTTACTGGTGGGGGGCAATCATATGAAAAGCAAAACAGAAAATTTCAGAGATTTGATGTGTCTCGTGACTCTCTGTAAGAGTGAAAATAAAGTGAAAAGTATTTTAAAAAAGAAAAAGAGAACATAAGAGCCAATTGGGGAGTGGGGAGTAATTGCTTTGATGGAACTGTCAGGAAAAGCCTTAACGGGAGACAGTATAGGACCTGACAGATGACGACCAGTAACAAGACAGGTCGGGGAATGTGTGAATGGAATCCATTCCAAGAGGAATGACTACAATGAAAAGTCTGAACTACATATGAAACTGGCACATGAAATATTCAAAAAGACCAGTGTAAGGAGAGCCTAGGAAGGATGACAGGAGGGAGAACACATATGTCAGAAGTGTGATTTCATTCTAAGCACAGTGGGAAGGGTGGTTGAAAGGAAGTGGTAGGATACATTTATGATGCAGGGCTCCTATTAGGTAGCCAGATTAAAGACAGAGATAGCAAGAAAAGAAGTATGTGAGTAAAAATAAACAAATATAAAATATATCAAGAGGACAGCTCATATAAAGTTAGCAGGAAAAGGTCCTTGAACCCCCAGCTCCGTTGTCAGAAGAAAAAGAAACCTATCACTGAGCCACCACTATCTGAGGGCACAGTGACTGGAACATTACAGGTGTTTCTTATACTGCTCACCATAAACAGGGGGTCAGATTGGTGTTAATGCCTGTCCTGTAGAGTAAGGCTCCGTGGCCTTTTTCAGGAGATGGAGTCAGTACTGGTGGCATTTGCTGCCCGCCCAGAGCACAGGACCTCAGATAGTACATTCCTGGTGTTCATGTCCCATGGCCTCCTGGATAGACTCTGTGGGACTCAGCACAGCGATGAAAACCCAGACGTGCTACCGTATGACACCATCTTTCGGATATTCAACAATCGCAACTGCCTTAGTCTCAAGGACAAACCGAAGGTCATCATTGTCCAGGCCTGCAGAGGTGGTGAGTTCTGATAAGGAAACTCCAAAGGGCATGAGGTGTTTGCAGTGGATTGTGATGTGTGTTTTGCTTTTAGGGGAAACAATCCTAGACCCCATTCAGTGCAAATAAAGTGAATTGAATTCTTGGGAAATGCCAAGGGGAGTTGGTATCATGAGAGATTGTATTTTCAGCTAATAAATATCTATTCAATTTAATCAAAGGTAAGTGGTGAGGGAGATCTTCAGAATCCCTAATCAAAGTTGAACACAAATATCTAAACTTTGGAATAAGACCATTTTAATGACAGCTGTACATGTGTTACAGGTGTTTTCCATTCTCCGACTTGAGAAGAGTGTCATTGGAAAGTCGGGCTGTTCTATAGTAGCAGCACCCTTTCCCCTCAGGCATTATTTAAAGGGAATTGAGTAGGGAGATGTGGGCACTTGGGATTGCTGGCAACATTTCCTTTGCTTTTTTCTGACTTCAAATTGCCTCTTAGCGTTTTGAAGCAGTGTTTGGAAGAAAAAGCAGAAATAGTTTAGCTGAAAAATGGTAACTGGACTCTGAAATTATGCAGATAAGGTTTTAACTCCTTTGCTGTTCTTAGAAAAGGGGTTCTTCCAGTTTGCACATGCCATCACTATTTGCTGGTAAGATGTTGCCACTATTAATTGGCACATAAAGACATAAGAGGAGGCCAAGGAATGTGTGTGGGGCAAGGGTTTGGTGTGTGTGTATGCATGTGTGTGTGTGTATGAAATTGCTGAGAGACATTTAAAAAGAATGAGGTAGACAATAGTAACAGTCATACTAATAGAGGCACACAGTTTGCACAATGTTAATGTCTCCACAGAAAATCGCGGGGAATTGTGGGTCAGTGACTCTCCAGCAGCCATGACAGACAGCTCTTCCCAGTCACCTGAGAACCTGGAGGACGATGCCGTTTACAAAGCACATGTGGAGAAGGACTTCATTGCTTTCTGCTCCTCAACCCCACGTAGGTCTTTCAGTTACAGACAAGGGTTGTTTGCCTAAGGCCACCTCAGAATGATTCTGGAATATTGAGGTAGGCTCCCTGCAGCAGTGATGTACGACACATTTTGAGGGCTGTCAAATCAATTTACATTTATCTGACCTATTCTATGGAAACAGAGATTCTATATTTTCCACTTTTTAAAACTACTTTTAGCCCTAGCTGGTTTGGTTCAATGGATAGAGCATCGGCCTGCGGACTCAAGGGTCCCGGGTTCGATTCCAGTCAGGGGCATGTACCTGGTTGCAGACTCATACCCAGTAGGAAGTGTGCAGGAGGCAGCTGATCGATGTTTCTCTCTCATCGATGTTTCTAACTCTCTATCCCTCTCCCTTCCTCTCTGTAAGAAATCAATAAAATATATTTTAAAAAAATAAAAAATAAAACTAATTTTATTCTAAGTGCTGCACTTTACGGTCAAAGGCATACCACATACTAAACCTAATACAAGGAACCCCATTCCCCATATACCATTTAAAAATTAAGTTTGATTACATTTTCTATCAAATCTGTTTAACATTTTGAATAGAGTTTTAGTGGATCCTGAGACTGCCTGCCATCCTTAAATTATCAGCTCCAACTTCTTTTCTCCATGGTTCTCATTTGATGCTTTTTAGAGGGAGCCATGCATGGCTCAGCAGGATGAGGCGATAGATCCTTTAAAAGAGGAAGAAAATTATACCCCGGGGCTTAGCAGGCCTAATAATAGGGATCAGTGCTTAGTTCTTGACCTCTAGGTAGTCATGTTAAGAAGCCTCTAACATTTGAATGTTTCTACTTTGCAAATTTTTATATTAAGTCCTTTCTATTTGTTACCACTTCATGGACTTACTTTTTTTTCCCTCATCCAAGGAGTGAAGATATATTTTTCCATTAATTTTAGAGACAGTGGAAAGGAGGGGGAGGGGAGGGAAAGTAAAGGGAGAGAGAGAAAACATCCATGTGACAGAGACACATCAATTGGTTGCCTCCCACACGCCCCCTGACCAGGGGGCAGGGAGGTGACCTGGAACCCAGGTATATGCCCTTGACCAGGAATGGAACCCAAGACCCTCCAGTGCGGAGACCATGGTCTAACTGAGCAACACCGGTCAGGGCTCATGGAGGTTTGATTGACATACAAAATGTTGTATATACTTAATGTATATAACATAGTGAGTTTGGATATAATACACACCAGTGAAACCATGGCTACAATTTCCTTTGGATTTGTTCACCCACTCTGCTTATAATATTGTGAAAGACAGAATGCTATACACTCTGTAAACAGCCTGGAAGCGACGGAGCCATTTTGTGTTGCTTACTGTATAAGCATGGGGAAATTCTTTAATCCTCTGGGAGTCCATTCTTTCCTCTGTAAGATGGGGTAATTTCAGTAATCTCTCAAGCCTCTTTTCAAAAACAAGTGAATGAACATGAAGCACATAGTAAGAGTCAGGTCCAAGAATATAATGCAATCATTATGAAATTCTGGTGAGTTATCCCTTTAGTTAAATCTCTGCCATTTTTTTGACTCTTTTTCTCCTCTTTTTGGAAAATTAGATAATGTAAAGATATGTGTTTCCCCTAAATATATCAAGTTAATTCCAAAGCTATGCTTAAAAAACACAAAAGCTACATAAAAAAAAAAAAAAAATACCTGTGAGAAAAGAAAACATTCAAAGGCACATCCCGAGGCTGACCAGTCCTTATCTTCACAGATAACGTGTCCTGGAGAGACACTAGTAAAGGTTCTCGCTTCATCACACAACTAATCAGATGCTTCCAAAAGTATTCTTGGCGCTGTCACCTGGAGGAAGTATTTCGGAAGGTAAGCTTTTTTCTTCTTCCTTTTCTAATCCTGTGTGTGTATGTGTGTGTGTGTGTGCGCGCGCGCGCGCGCGCGCGCGCAAGCGCGCACTCGCATGTGCTGGAAGACTTTACTTTTATTCTTATTTCAAATGACAATGTCAGGCTTTGTCAGGCAAACAAAAGTAGAGCAGTGCCTGGTTTCCATTATCCATGGATTGACATCTGATTTAGGAACAGTAAATGTCAATGCAAAATTGTACGATGTCAAAATAGAACAAAATAATATAACCTGTAAGGTTATTTGTTATGGGCTATACATTGTTTTTAGTCAAAGATTGAAAAGTATTTTGAGTTGATTTGTATGGCTTACTCTATTGAATAAATATCTATTGGGTGTTATCCTACTTGGTGATTATAGTTATCCTTTTGACACAGATGTAATTAAGATATTGTGTCATAAGGCTACTCAGGAACCTTTTTGTGAGAGAGATGGATACGAAACAAGGAGGCCAGGAAACACATTTGTCATTACAGATTGTGATAGGCTCCATAACATAAAGGATCTAGGGCACTTGAAAAAAAAAAGGAAGAAGGTATTCTTTTAATGGAGTGATCCAGAAAGGAAGACCAAACTCCTTTCCCACCTCAGGAAATTCCTCATTCCCCCCTCCCTCCTAATTTGTTTTCCTCCAGGGTTCTGAGCACCACTAATGCGGCATAGATTCTATTTGTTCTTACCTGTACCTACTCACTTGAATGCAACCTTCATGATGGCAGAAATGTGCTCAACACCTCAACATGCTGGCACATAGGAATTGCTATTCATTCAATAAATCAATGCATGAATATCAATACCTTTCTCCCTTTAGGGTATTAAGAATGTGGGGCAGTTTTATTTACATTTTTAAAAATATACTTTTATTGATTTGGAAGGGGAAGGGAGAGGGGAGAGAGAGATAGAAACATCAATGATGAGAAAGAATCATTGATTGGCTGCTTCCTGCATGCCCCCCACTGGGGATCAGCCTTGATCAAAACTGAACCCAGGATCCTTTAGTCCATAGGACAAGGCTCTATCCACTGAGACAAACAAGCTAGGGCTGTATGGTTGTTTTTAAATTAAAAACTGTAGAGAACAGTAGCACTCTGTGGGCAAAGAGGAACACAGCTATAGTAAACCGGAGAAGATTGCATTGTAACGTGCATTAGGGTATCTGTGAATGGGAACTTTGGAAAATAAGTTCTGTTGGATGAGTAGGAATTAGACATTGTACTTTAGGGCATTCCTAGGAGAAGTCTAGAAACAGTGTGATCAGTGGGGAGAGGTCCTCATCCCCACCACTTGCTGGTGGGAGTGGGTGTGTTGCAATATCCTGAGAATTTTCTGAGGCTCACATGGGCAGGTAATACGTTATAGAAAGCTTCATTTCTGTGCAATTATACCCCCGAGTTCCCTAGGTCCCATTTCCCTTTGTCCTGCCAAGAAAGAAGTAGCAGATTGTTTTCAGCAGATCTGAAATCAAAGCCAGTGTCCAGAGTTTCTGTTCTATGTCTCCACAGTCAAATGGAGCATCAAGCTGGCTGATTTGTGTTTCCAGTTATAGTCCATTGCGTGTGAGGTCCACATGGCTGTGGGCCATGCAGCTATGGAGACAACAGGGGAAGGAACAAAGCCAGAGGAGCATGAGAGCAAAGAGAGCCACACAAGAGAGGGAGCTTGTTTATTTGCTGGTTTATGCATTGCCAAATTGGTGCAGGCTTGCAATGGCCCTGCCTAGTCTAGCCAAAGCCATTGATCCCGAGGCTTGACAGATAAGCGCTTGCCCTTGTAACACCAACTCCTTGTGCATGCACTCATCTCCCTTTGATTGAGTCCCTTCCCCTGTGGTCTGCAGGGATGGGCCAGTGAATTGCAACTTCCTGGTGAAGCTACCCAAATAATAGGCCTAAAGCGTCTTGCCTTTCCCCTTGCTCCTGTTCTATTATTAATAACTAGCTAATTGCAATGGTATCAAGAGAGTCTCATTTATCAGTCCATGACAAAAAACTTCAGAGGTCAGCTTGTTGGTCAGGATGTGAAAGTTGTTGTGTTCAGGTTTTAGGAACAATAATTGAGTTTGTGCCTTATTGAAGTCAGGATTAACCTTGGAGGTTGAAGGTAGAGCATTTTTGAGAGCCAGTTCTCATGAATTGACTCTAGGAGATCAGTAAAGATCTGCAGATCTGAAACTCAAAATAGAAGAGTGAACTTTGAAAGGCTTTGGGTTAGGCTTGAAGTGTTTATTTTGAGATAAAGAGTATATTCTGACATGTGGCGTTACTTCTAAACAATAGGGTAACAGTGACAGGGAGTTAGAATATCCATTGGCTTGGTCCCATCATTCCCAGAATTTTTTGGCTCATGGTGCAAAATGTTTTCTGAGAGTGGATAAGAGTTAGTTTCATCTAGAAACTCTTTTTTTTTTTAAGGTACAACTATCATTTGAAAAGCCAGATGTTAGAGCCCAGATGCCCACCATTGAACGGCTCTCCATGTCAAGATATTTCTACCTCTTTCCTGGCAATTGAAAATCAAAGCTGTTGAGAGGTATTACAAATGGGAAAGTGATATTGGTGATGAGGTTCATGGGCTAATGACAGCCAATTGCTTGGGTAGTAAAGTTAATGCTGCCTATTGATGTAGTTTAGTGACTAGATGTTATTTTTTTCTCTACTTATATGAATCTGGATCCTCCTCATCTTGATAATCAATTAATCAGTCAGCCAATTAAGGAGATAAGCCAAACTGAGACAGGAAATAATAAACAATCAAGGACACAGGGTAGTCATCAATGAAACAGAAATGTACTCATGCTTCCATTATTACTATCTCTCTCTCTCTCTCTCTCTCTCTCTTCTCTCTCTCTCTCTCTCACAGTACACACACACACACACACACACACACACACACACCTACTGAGTTATCAAACATTGCCTCATATCCTGAAAAGCAAAAAAACACACAACAACAAAAACAAAACAAAACAGAAAACAGAGGAGATGACTGTGAAGGAAGCAGGATATTAGTCCTTTAAGTGCAGATATCACATTACTGACCTTGAGCTCCTGTTACCAAGACAGCATAATATATACCCTGGACTGTGATTCTTGTGTTGATGCAGATTCTGGCTCTCTGACTGTTCTCTCAATGTAGATTGCAGAGTCTGCACTCATATCCTTAAGTGCTGCTCTGAAACCCTTTCAAGCACCCATGTTAACATACATTTATTGTTTTTGGTAAATATATTTTAGAGTGGGTCCAATGAATTTAGACCCAGCTATTAATTTACTCACTCATAACAGCTTAATATCACACTGTATTGTAAGTGTATTGTTAATCTTTCTTTAAACAGCATAATTTAAATTATATTTTATAGTAAAGTTTATCTCACTACTTTACATCTTTACCCACCATCTTGTACTCTTGGTTTGTGATTCCCTGGTGGATGATTGCATAGATAGTTCATCAGAATAGCTTTCATTGCCTAATTAGTATAAGAGAACCAAATTAGGGGTTGAGCTCTTTGACTAATATTTATCAAGCACTTACTATTTTCCATGTTCTGTTCTAGAATGTTGGAATATACCAGTAAAAATAAACCGGAAGCTTTTGCTTCAGAAAGCTCATACTCTAGTCTGTGGAGACAGACTAAATACACAAACAAATAAATGTATGTCAGATAGTGATAAGAGCTAAGTAGAAAAATAAAGGAGGTTAAAAAGATGAAAGAGATTGGTGTTGTACTATAATGGATAGATTATTTAAGAAAGGCTCCTTTGAAATGATAAAATAAGTCAGAACAGAGAGTGGGCAGAGTCAGGTAGTGAACCTTGTGATTCTCTGCAGAACAATGTTCTAGCACCCCTGGGACCAGCAAGCACAAATGTCCTGAGGCAGAAATATGCTTAACATCTTTAAAGACCTGCCAAAAGGCAGTGGGCTGGGGGAAATGGCAGAGACAAATTCAGAAAATGGTGAAGAGTCTGGTCACATGGGCTTTGGTGATCACATAGTAAACGTTCTAAAGTTTTATCCTGAGTGAGATAGGAAACCCTTTGAGTGCTTGTGAACAGAGAAATGAGAACTACCTCAATTTCACAAAGATCACCCTGTGTGCTTTTGGTGAATATACTGTAACGGTCACAGAAGTCAAAGGAAGTGGCAAAAGCACATAGAAGAGGATGAAAGAGGAAAGATGGTAAGAGTGGATTGAAGGCTTCTGGGAATTACTGTCCTAACCTTCTGTATTTTTTGTTTTGTTTTTGTTTTTTCCTTCTTCAGGGAATTACAGGCAGTCCTGCCCTTCTTTACCAACTTCTAGAAGCACCTTTAACAGTATTGCACACCTATTTAACCATTTGTACTTAAATAAAAATCAAAACACATAAACTGTGTCTTTGGGTCCTTTACTAGAATTAGAGGCTAGAATTTCAATTAAAATGGTGGGTGAATGGAAATGAAGTGGAGTAAGCTAATTGGGTTTTCTAGCTTAGGATTCATAGAATACCCGCGTTTCACTGAGTGAAGACAGCAGGCCGTGACTTTCCCTCAGCAGTGGGGTGAAAGAGGATGGTGCCTAGATGGAAGACAAGGACTGTAAATTGGTCAGCTCCTCAGTTGTATACTCATCAAACCCACAGTAGAGCCAGGTATGGTCCAGAGAAGTTTTCTAATTTATTATTTAACCAACATCATAGATTCAGATAATATTTTTCATCAGTAAACTATTATTTTAACATATTATTCCCATATATCTTTCTATCAGTTTATTCACTTTCTTGAAGTTTTCTTTCCAGATGTTTTCATATTTCCAAACTTCAGGAAATTTTATTCTCTGAGAAGCTCTTGGATATTGTCTACAATAATTTGGCATTTCATTCAAGATGGGATGACCTTACTGTATTTGTATATGAACACAAATATCTTCAGATAAAAAACAGAAAGAGAATGGGGAGTGTCAGCAATGGGAGAGAGAATATTAAAATGTTTGGAAAGGTGAATATTAGTAGAGAAATTTTGGCACCATGACTATCAGAGCTACTAAGTGAGGATATGTACTACTTCTGTTATATACACATAAAATGTTAATGAAATATTTGAGTACTTAGCTAAACTGAATTAAAATAAATGTTCTCAGTTTCAAATATAATCATAACTGTTTAATTTATTAACACAATTATTAATATCAATATTTAATATTAAAATAATATGAACTCTATATTAATATTATTTTAATAAATGTGATTAATGTAAAGAATTTTATATATAAGAAATCAATTGAACCATCACAGCAACCCTATAAAGTAATTACTATCAATATCTCTGTTCTACCTATAATAAAGCAAAAGTATATAGAGTTTAAATGACTTTCCAGAAGTCACTCAGTTAGTAGGTGGATACACCATGATTTGAACTCAATTTGACTTTCTCTAGAATCCGAGTTATTGACCACTGTTCTGTATTGTCTCTGCAAAGCCATGAAAAACAGAAGCTATAAGAGTTCTGAATTGTAAGGTTTAACTGAATTTTGAATTGTAATGTTTAACTTACACTACAAAGATTCATAATGTTTATATTTCTGGACTTGGATGTCTGTGTAGAAACATGAGACACATCACAAAGATCCAAGAGCACATACTATAGAGAATTCATTCTTCTACTGTGTGATAATATTAAAAATCCAATATTATAAAGATTTTCACACATCTCCACACAGTTGGAAACAACACACACACATGCACATATATATTAATATTTCATATGCATATACTAGCTACATACAAATGTAAACATATAAAAACAAGAAGGAAAAAAAGTGAACTATGCATTAATCTTGAGAATTCAGAAAATACTGAACCAATAAGAAAATAGGAGAATGAAAATAGATATTAAAACACAAAAATCAATGAGATGTCATGAAACAAAAAAATTGAGCAGATCAAGAAAAGCAAAAGCTGGTCTTTAAAAAATACTAATAGCAGACATTCAGTAAGATTGAGTATGAAAAATAAGAATTAGTAGAAACACAATATAGATGATAAAAATGAAGCATAAGTACAAATAAACATAAATACAATAAAATTATAAAATTGTCTGCCATACATAATATAGTTAAAATTCTAGAAAAGATAAATTAACAAAATTAATCCATGAAGAAATAAAAAGCCAAATGTATCAATAAACATTAAACAGATTATTTTTTGTTATATCTACTGGCAAAGAAGTTAACAGACATAAATAAGTAAGTAAATAAATAAATAGATAGATAAATATCTTACAAAACCTCTAAGAAAGTGATGAGTTTAACTTAATATAAGTACTTCCATGTAATAAAAATAGAAGTAATCTCTTTAAATTCTTTTATGGGGCTAGTACAAAACTGATAGAAAACTAGAGAAGTTAGAAAAGCATAGATTGATTCTCAGGAACATTGATGTAAACACTCTAAATAAGGTGTTAGCAAAACAAATCCAGCCACATTTTTGTAGCAATAATTTTTAGCCAGTTAGTATTTTCTCTGGGAATATAGTTATAGTTGAATAACAGAAATATTTATGCTTGCATTACTCAAATTAAGAGATTAAAGAAAAAAAAACTATATCTTAAGATGTTTAGGAAAGCATTTAATAATATTCGTATTCATTAGTGATTTAAAATTAAACCTTAGATAAATAAGAAGAAAAGCAATTCCTGAATTAAACAACATGTACCTAATAAAAGCTTAATAGTACATAAGAATAGAGCAAAAACAATATGAGAAAATACAGGGTGTCCCCCCAAAATATATATTAAGACCTGATAACTCAATTTTGAAAATGAAATGTATTTTAATAAACATTCACTTTATAATTATTTAAAGTGTGTGTATACATTTTTGGGAAACCATATATATATATATGGTATATATATATATATATATATATATATATGGGTATATATATATATATATATCCTTATTTTTCGGAAATACTACAGAATTATCTATTTATATAAAGAGCAAGGATCCATAAGGACCTTAGGCTCAACCAAGCGGGTGGGGACTGGCGAGCAGGCTGAATGCTGTGAGGTTCCTGGTGGCCGAGGGCACAGAGAGGGAGTGTAGGCGTGTGGGTGTGTGCATGAGCTTGGACCCGAGCGACAACACACTCACATGCTCACACCCACACAGGGCCCTTGGGTGTGCCACCCACGCCTCCCTGGACTTCACATTACAGCAGGGATCCTCCTGGTCCTGCCTCTAGTGGGTGCGGGTGGGAGTCAGTCTGGGGAAACTTTCTTGGACTTGCTTGGTGCTGGGACTGGATGCATCTGAGCTCATGCAAGTTCCTGTTGCTGGAAGCCGATCCACCCTTGCTGCTTGATGCAGTTGCTGCAGGGAAGAAACATCTGCACAGCTTATGTTTCAAGGGACCTGGCATATATGGCATACTGTTCTTAATATGTTTACCCCCCCCCCACCCCCCCCCACCCCCCGCTTAACACTATGTGTTTTAAACAGGACCACCTCCCCAAGAAAGGTTGTTTCCCCAGGTGAGGATTTTTATCAGCAAAACCCCTTAACTAAGTGCCAGGCAGGTAGTTAATCGCTTTAACTAGGAACAATCACACTTAAGCTACATAATCTTTACTTAGAATAATCTCCTTCAGTTACTTCCTTGTAGCTTAATAGAACAATAGAGTAACCCTGGAATGGAGATAAGAAATGCCCTAACCTTTGGAATAGAAATCGATAGGATTAAAATCAACTGGTATAAATACAGATGTAACAAGACAATAAAAGACAGAACTTGGCTGGAGATCCTGGCTAGAGATCCTGGCTAGGTTGCTGATCAACTGAACGCTGTCTCCCTGTCATTCCTTCTTCGCTGACTCCGTCCACACCTTGGGGAACCCCTGGACCTGCTGGGGCTGGACCCCAACACCTGGTGGCCGAGGGTACAGAGCAGGAGTGAGGGCATGTGGGTGTGTGCATGAGCATGGACCTGAGGGACACACACTCACACGCTCGCACCCACACAGGGCCCTCGACCACGCCACCCGTGCTTCCCTGGACTTCACCTTCCAGCCTGGATCCTCCAGGTTCAGGACCTGAGGCAGCTCAAGTTCAGCAAGAGTTTGCAATTTGCCCAAGGTGTGTTGAATAGTTTTCTCTTAACCCATTTGTGGGGGTGTAACCTGATTTAAAACCAATGGACTAAGCACTTTCTAGAAAGTCAATTTAGAAATTTGGATCAAAATTTAAGTGAATTAGCTTTGGGCCAGGAGTTCCATTTCTGTGAACGTGTCCTAAGTAAACAGTCAAATAAGCAATTATGTTCACTGTAGTTGTTGATGCCAGGGGAAACCAGAAACAATCTGCCCCACAATAAAGGGTTAGTGAGGTAAACCATGGTAATGTCAAACAGTCAGGCATAAGACCATACCCATTAAAAATTAGGTCTGTACATCCAATTTGTTGACGTGAGAAGACGAATGAAAAGAAGGCCGTAGCCAAATATTAAGTGGAGGGCAGGGGAAGCTCAGAAGAGTGCAAGTATATTGATATGTATGTATATTTTATATGTCAGGGAAATAATAGTTTTAAAAACAGTGATTCTTCCCGAGTTCCGCAATTGTGAGTGTTAGCAAATTGTTTCAGGCGTGACAGGTGTCCCTTGGTGTCCCATACACACAGACATCCTTGCCTGTGGGACAGCCTGAACCTTTGCCACAAAGGCCCCTCTCTGCTGTGGCAACGGCCAATCAGACATTCCCTTTCATAGGGCTGGTTTCCTTTTCTCCTTTGCCCAAACCACGCCTTTCCAACAAAAGAATATTAACCAATCAATCCTAACAAGTTTGTTGCTGACTGCAATTTTTACAGAAAGCAGATGTTGCTTTCAAGCCTACCAGGTTGTAATTCAAAACTATTATTTATCTGTAACTTGACCATTTTTTATTCGCTTAAAATATTCAGGAGTATTTTAAATACATATAGAAAAGTGGAGAATAATATGACAAATACTTATCTATACTAATAAAAAGGTTATATGCTAATTAGATCAGACATCTTCTGGACATCCTTCTGGAAAAAACCATGGTGGTGGGGGCCGAGCAGAGGCAGTTAGCGGCGACCAGGCCAGCAGGGGGTGCGCCAGCGGGGACCACCACCACAATCGGGGGTGTGGCCAGCCTGCAAACCATTGGCAGCCCTTGGCCCAGACAGAGGTGGCACTGGGGACTGGGTGTGGGCTGCGCAAATCTTTTAAAAATAAAGAAAAACCCACTGGCACTCCGAGGCGCCTCCTGGCACTGGCTGCCCCGCCCCCACTCCCTCCCCAAAAGGAGCCCCAGGCGGAGCCTCAGGCGGAGCTGCTCAGGTGGGTGTGGGCCATGTGGCCCCAGGTCCCAGGCCCCATGTGGGTGGAGAGGTTCTCACCATGGTCTTTGTAGTGACTCTGTTTAATTCTGCTGAGAAGACTGGCAGGGCTCCCATGTGTTTGGGGGCAGCCTGTTTATGCTGGGACCCAGGTGTGCAGCTGCACACAGGCAGGGGGCATGTGCTGGGAGCGCGACGCAAGCATCATATGGACATTTGTGCATGAAAAGGTGTGCACACACCTTTGTGTGCATAAATAAATACCTGTTTCTCAGAAGCGTACCTGGAAAGGTGCTTTATCTGTAATAAGCAGTTTTCAAAATGTAATCCAGAGCAAGGGATCTGTAGCAAAAACACACACACACAAGAAAAGGTTTTTGATACTAAACACAAAGCTGTAATTGAAGTGTTTATGCCCAAATGTACTGTGAATCAAACATATGGTGATATTGATCATCTGGTGGGTGTTTTTGAAGAGTTTGGTTGATCACTTCTCATTTCACAAAAATAAAATAAAGTAACTAAGTGATTACTAAATATATACTTCTAAGGCAAAGTAGTTTACCCTCTTTTTGCACGTGTGTAGCACATCAAGGCTGTTTATAAAGTATAACTTGGATGATGTGACAATATGGTTGAGGAAGGGGGTGTGGCCGGTTGTTTTAAAAAAATAGGCACCTCACAGCTTTTAAGACAAAAGTGTTAACCTAAAATCTTCAGAAGGCAGGGTCAGGGGTCTTTTTAAGACCTTTGTATAAGCTTAAGACATAAAAAAAGCAGTGACCTTTTTAGGATGTGGCCTGAAAGAAACCTGTTATTTTCAGTTATTACTGTCTTCAAAGTAAAATAACATTTCTGCAGCCTTTTTATGTGAGGTATGTTATTTTCATACTTTCATTACAATATTTGAACTAGGTGGTGTCATTATTTTAAAGGAATAGTTTTTTCCTCTCAATATCAGACCTAAACTTTCACACACACACACCCCCTCCATTAATGTTTATTTGCAGTAACTTATGCGTCTGGACTCCAGGTGGCCTAAGCTCAGTGATTAGACAGGTGCTTTTATAGCCAAGGTCAAAGGCTCTTTCCCCTGATTAGCCCTTGAGGTGGGAGCAGCCAGAGGCTCTCCTGACCAGCATAGGGGAAGGGGGAAGGGGGAAGGGAGAGGAAAACCATTAGAGGAAAAGGAGTGGGATTGGAAATTCCCTCCCAACCACTCTTAAGAGAGTTCAAATGCTCTGAGCATTGGGTGGGTGGCTCAGTGAAGGTGGCGGGGCGGCGGGTAGGCAGACCGCACATGGATGGGCGAGGCAATGGGACACCATGCAATTTCGCATGCTGGGCCTCTAGTCTATATATATAAAAGCCTCAGCAACCGTTATGACCAAACAACCAGAAGACCGGTCAACCAGTAGCTATGATGCACACTGACCACCAGGGAGCAGATGCTCAATGCAGCAACGGGCCCCTAGTGGTCAGTGTGCTACCACAGCCAACCTCCTGTGGCCAGCCAACCGCCCCCCATTTTTCCTAGTGGCCAGCCAACCTCCCACACTTCCTCCCCCCTGCCCAGGCCTTCCCCCATGCTGGACCCTCCCCTGGCCAGCTGGCCCTGATCCACATCTATGGAGGCTTGCCAACCTCCTGCTGTCCCTCCCCCCAGCTGGTTCCTCCCCCTAGCTGTCCAGACAACCTGCCACAGACCCTCTCCCTGGCCAACCTACCTCCCTTGGTCTCTCCCCCTGTTCCTCCTCCTGGCTGGCAGGCCCTGATCAGCCCAGCCCTGATCTGATCTGGGCTAGAGGGCCCATATGGACCCTGATCACTGGACAAGCCTAGGGACCCCACCCATGCACGAATTCATGCACTGAGCCTCCAGTCTTTAAGTAAAATGTAAAAAATAACTGTATTAAATGTTGCATTGGACTTCCAAGAAAATAAAATTAAAATTAAAATGTCTGGAGCACAAGAAATCATTTACTCTGCCGTTAATTCCCAGTATATTTATACATCCTTCCATTATTCCTGGGATACATGATTGGATTCATTTGAAATATCTCACTGAAAATTTTTTTAAATCATTTTTTCATTACTGTTGGCATAGAATATTATGTTGGTTTCAGGTGTACAGTCCAGTTATCAGACATTCCATGACTTACTAAATGATAATTCCAATAAATATAATTCCAATCTGACACCATGAATAGTTATTAGAATATCATTGAGCCCTAGCTGGTGTTTCTCAATGGTTAGAGCATTGGCCTGAGCACCAAACGAATGCAGGCACAATTCTGGTCAAGGGCATGTACCTAGGTTGCAGGTTCATCTCTGGCCCTGGTCAGGGAGTATGTGGGAATCAACCAATCGATGGATCTATCTCACGTTGATGTTTCTTTTTCTCTTTCTCTCTTATCCTCTCCTCTTCCCTCTTCTACTCTCTCTAAAAGCAATGGAATAAAAAATCCTGAGATGAGGATTTAAAAAAACATTTTTTAATATAATATTATTAACTATTTCCCCTGTGCTGTACTTTACATCCCCATGACTATTCTGTAACAACCAGTTTGTATTTCCTAATCATTTCACCTTTTTCACCCATCCCCTAGCCCCCCTCCCATCTAGAAACTGTCAAAATGTTCTCTATATCTATGAGTCTGTTGTTTCTATTCTGCTTGGTCATTTATTCTGTTATTTTAGATTCAATTTTTGATAAATATATATTTATTGTCATTTTATTGTTCAGATATTTTTATCTTTTTTCTTCTTCGTCTTAAAGAAGACCCTTTAGTATTTTCCTTAATACTTATTTTGTAATGATGAACTCCTTTAGCTTTTTCTTATGTAAGAAGCACTTTATATGTCCTTCGATTCTAAATGATAGCTTTTCTGGATAGAGTAATCTTAGTTACAGCCTTTGATTTTCAGCACTTGGAATATTTCTTGCCCATCCACTCTAGCCTGTAAGGTTTCTATTGAGAAATCATTTGACAGTCTTTTGGGAGCTCCTTTGTAGGCAATGGATTGCTTTTCTCTTGCTGCTTTTAAGATTCTGTTTTTATCTTTAACCTTTGTCATTTTAATTATGATGTGTCTTGGTGGTCTCTTTGGGTTCATCTTGTTTTGGATGCTCTGTACTTCCTGTATTTGTATGTCAATTTCTTTCATCATGTTGGTGAATTTTTCTTTCATTATTTTTTCAAATAGGTTTTCAATTTCTTGCTGTCTCTCTTGTCCTTCCTGAACACCCATGATGTGAATGTTGGTACACTTGAAGTTGTCCTAGATGCTCCCCATTTTTTATTTATTTATTTATTTATTTATTTTCCTTTTGCTATTCTGATTGGGTGTTTTTTCCTTTTCATATTCCAAATTGCTGATTTGATTCTCAGTTTCATCTATTCTACTGTTGATTCCCTGTAAATTATTTGTCATTTCAGTTGGCGTGTCATTAATTTCTGCTTAATTTTTGTTTTGTTTTTTTAGTGTTTCTATGTGTGTGTGTTTTTTTTTTCATGCTGTTGAAGTTCTTACTAAGTTCCTTGTACTCACTAAGTTTCTACAGCATTGCTTTGAATTCTGTATCTGATAGTTTGCTTGCCTCCATTCATTTAGTTCTTTTTCTGGATATTTCTCCTGTACTTTTACTTGTGACCTGTTCTTTTGTTTCCCCATTTTGGCTGCTTCTCTAGGTTTGATTTTATGTTTTCTGTAGAGCTGAACTTAGTAGAATGGCCTTGTATAGTAGGTGTTATGTAGGACCCAGTGGCACTGCCCCCACAGTAACCCAAGCTGGGTGCTCAGGTACACCCCTGTTCAGTTATAGTTGAGCCTTGATTACTGTTGGTTGCCCTTTTGAGGACCAGCTGCCACTAGAACAGAGGAGCTGCTGTGCAGGAGGGGAACCTACAGAATAGGACTTGCTTCAGTGAGGCTTTGGTGCCCACTAAGTCTGCTGTTGATTGTGTCCCTTATGGAGTTCCGGGCTGTAATCCAGTGTAATCTGAAGCTGTTCACTGTGTACACTGGCTCTAGGGTCTTCCAGGAACTTTAAAATCAGTGACTGCCTCTGCCCTTCCTTGGGCCACCCTGCACATGCTACAGAACAGTCTGCAAATGGATGTTACTTGTGCTGGGCTTGAAGAAAGGGCACATGTGAACCAAGGCCAGCTACTGCTAGTGCTGGGCCTGGGGCCACATAGAAAGTGGTTCAGTGTGTGCAGAGGCCTGATGCTGCTTATTTGAGATTTTTTAGGAATGTCTGAAGCATGAGGCAAGAGAGGACACATTTATGAGAAAGCTATTGGAAATGACATGGGGGAGGTGGGGCTGACAAGTTGAATGCAGTGAGGAAAAGGGAATCACCAGGGCAGGGCAGACAGTGTGACAGGTTGATGGAGATTCAGGTATGGTGCCTGCAGACTCTCTGGAAGGGGCCTCAGAAAAGGAACAATGTCCTCTGCCAGCACTTCTTCAGGCAGAAAGCTTCCTGCCACCTCTCACTCTGAAGCCAGACAATTCATTTCCTTCCTGTAGGTCCCTAGTGCTTTTCAAGCTGTTGTCCCAGTGCTGGAATTCAGAACCAGTGAGTCCAAGTAGGGTTACTCACAGTCCCTTTAAAAGGAACTGCTTGGGACTCCAGAAGCCCTCCATCTCATTCAGCCACAATCTCCACTGGTCTTCATAGCCAGAACTAATTGGAACTTCTCCTCTTGCCACTGGATTCCTGGGCTGCAGGTCTTAGTATGTGGATGGGACCCCTTGCTTCTCAGTGGGGACCTCTGCAGAACAGATATCCTTCCTGATTTATATTTGCTGAATGTGGGAATGCGACCAGCTCTTTCTGTGTCTCTCCTCCTCCTCCCAGTCTTGATGTGGCTTCTACTTTAAATCCCTAGATGTAGGATTTTCATTCAGCTAGGTTTCAGGTGGCTCTGAATGATGCTTGTTCTGTAGTTAGTAGCAATTTTGACGTGGTGGTGGGAGGATTTGAGTACCACATTTACTTATGCCGCCATCTTGATCAGAGTTCCTTATTGAAACCTCACAGAATTAATAATAAATTCCCCACATTTGCAAGAATTTTGATAAATATATAACATTAATACAATTTTCTATTCAAAAGCCATAGAAGTAGAAATTATTTTGCTTTTTAAGCTTCTATTTGTAAGAGCAACAAATCTTACAAGGTACTTAAAGAAAATTATAAAAAAGTAGTTACGAGGTATATATGGAAAACTACTTTAAGAAATTATTGAGTGACATAGACGAAAATTTAACTAGCGTGAGGGATATGCCACATCATTAATAAGAAGACAAATAAATGTAAGATTTTTAATTTTCTACCCAAATAAATCTATAAACACAACAGAATACCAAAGAAAACCTAACCAGGTATTTTTTTGAACATGAAAAGTTATTTATACTCTTTGTTTAGAAGGTCAAGTAGTAAGACTATCTAAGAAAAAATAATTGAAAAGTGGTTGGGAGATTGCCTGAACACAAATCATGAAATCCCGTTGGCACGTTGGTTGACAAATAGATACCAAAAAAGCATAAAAGGGCTGGAAATGAACAATATAAAAAAATGTCATGTTGCAGAGGTAAAATAATGAGTGATTCAAGATAATATTTTATAGAAACACACACACACTCACATACACACACACACACACATATTGTACCTGAATCCATACACAAAAGAATATACCAGATGTAGTAATGACAAATGTAAATAGCAAATCTTTCAAGTTATTAGGAGAAAAAATATAGAAAAATATATTTATGGTATTTTGCTAGGGAAAATTTTTAACAAAATTCAGAAAGCACATTGCCTAAAGAAACAGATGAATAATTTGAATATAAAACTTTAGTGCACTGTGTACAATGTTAGACTGTGGTGATGGTACCATGAATGTAGGTATATTTCTAAATTCATCAAAAGATTTACATTAAATAAATGCAATGTTTTATATATAAACTAGTGGCCCGGCCAATGAAATTTGTAAGCAGGTGCGGTCCCTAGGCCTGGCTTGCGATCAGGGCCATATTCCCTGACTGCTTGCAGCCAGCCTCGCCCCCCACCACCATCCACCCCCAGTTCCAGGTTTGCCATCAGGTAATGGGAGCCTGCCAGGAGGTGGGAGGAACCAAGAAGTCGGCCATTCTACCCTCTTGTCAGGCCTGCCCCTGCCACAGGTTGCCCTCTGTGTGTGGGGTGACTGGTGGGGCAGGGACCTTGGCTTGGAGCCACCCATCCCTGGTTCCCCGTTCAAAATTGGGCGATCAGAGTCTGCCGGTCAGGGAAAGAGAAAAGAGATGGTCGGTACACCTCATATTGACAGGTTGAGCAGTCATTCTGGTCATGCATTCTGCCATTAGGATCAACTTGCATATTGACCTTTTATTTTATAGGAGAGAGGCCTGGTGCATGGTTGGGGGCTAGCCAGCCTGCCCTGATAAGGTTCTGGATTGGGGTGGGGTCTCCACTGGGGGGAAGGGGCAAGCTGGGGTGAGGAGCCTTGAGGGGTTTTAAGAACGGCCACACCCCCAATTGGGCTGGGACTCTCCACTGGGGGGTGTGGCCAAGATGAGGGATTTTCAGGCCAGCTATGTTCCTAATTGGGGTGGGGGTCCCCACTGGGGGGTGGGGCTGGATGGGGCTGAAATGCTCCCTCAGCATGTTTCTACTCATTGGTGTGTGGCCCTGGTTTGTAGAGAACCCTCATGTGAAATCCTTAAGGCATTTCAGAAATATATGAATAAATATAAATATATACAGGAAGCGATATACATGCAATTTCTGCTTTCTTCCCTAAAACAAGCCTTCCTGCACCAAGGGTCACAACATTGTGCTGCATACTGGATTGGGTAAGTAGCAACGTAAAAATAAAAAAACACTGAGAAAAGTCTTAGATTAAAATCTACACAGTGGATTTTATTCTAATGAAAAAATAAAGTTAACAAGTAGCCTACATCACAACAAGGAACTGGTGGTCCACGTGTCAAAATATAAGTTTGCTTTTAATAGTAAACTGTAATATTATAGCTCATAATATTTAATTTAGATATTTCCTGCATGTATGCACCCTCATACTTACACACACTGAATGTTTTAGTAACTCTGTGTTACTATTCTCTTAAGAAACTAAGGTAATATTCCCATCAGTATTTTGAGTAAATAAATTGGTAACTTTGAAAGACTAATAGGCATTTTGTTATTAGTCTATCTTCCATCAATCATATCTTCAAAATAAATTGTTTATGATTTTATTTTGGGATGAGCAATTAAACACGTGCTTACAAAGAGCAGTGACTTCTTTAGGCCTTCCTGTGCTCCTATGTCTTCAATTTTAACATCCTCCGTATTTCATGAATTGCTTTCTTAATTAATTTCTCCTTAGCACTTACCACACTCTCACACTATCCCAGTCACATATTGGTTTCATGTTTGTCTTCTCGCCTTGAATGTGAAGCCATGAGGAAAGGGTCCATTGGCTGTGTTGACTGAACGCCTGGTGCCTCGAGCAGTGTCTAACATGGAGTAGGTCACCCAGATTTATTTGCTAAGTGACTGAATGAATGAGATGCAGGAGGATTCTCACAAGAGAGAAATTTAACATGAAAACCTGCAAATAACTATCCTTGGCTATTTAATTTAGAAATATTTACATTAAAAACAATATTAATAACAAATAATAACATTGTGGCTCATGATGTGCTATGCAATTTCCACATTTACATTCATTTAATGTTCAAAGGTGTGGAAGTATGTACTGTTACTTGTTTTACCAATAGAGGAACCAAAAGCATGGGGAAATTCAATACCTTGCCCAAGAAAGGGAGGTTAAAATGCTATCAGACATCTGAGTCCAGAATCTGAGTCATTAGTCTCTACAGTATCCCACAAAACAGAGTCATCTGAAAAGAAAGTGTTAGATAAGAAAATACTTGATCCTGGTGAAAAATGTTTTCACTCCTAATAGCAGAGCTGCTTCTCAGAAACACATAGTTCCTAGGACATAGCAGATCTGCAGGATGGGGACATGGATCACAATGGTTCAACTTCTCCAAATGCTATACATTGAATGTATGTGTCCCTCCAATACTCAGATGTTGAAAACCCAAGGTACAAGGTGACAATATCAGGATTTGAGGTATTTAGCAGTTGAACTGATGATGAGGGCAAAAGCCTCATGAATGGATTTATGCCCTTAAAACAGATTCCAAAGAGCTAGCTCACCCTTTATGTCCCGTGAGGTCATAGTGAGAAGTCAGCAGTCTGCAACTGAGAAAGGAGCTTTACCCTCAAACCAACCATGCTGGCACCTGGTTTTGCGCTTCCAGAAGCAGAACTGGGAGAAATAAAGTCCTCTTGTTGATAAGCCACCCAGTCTGTGGCATTTTGTTACAGTAGCGTGAATGGGCTAAGACACCAAAGGATGAGTTGCTTTCCTGATCACACTCCCTAATGACTGAGAGATTCATTAGTGTGTGAGTTGAAGTGAATGCATACTTTCTCTTCACTTTTTTATCCTCTGGGCTGCACTCCCTTCCTACCCCAGCCTCATCCAGTGCTGGTGAAGGAAATTTTCCAAGGATGTACACCAGGAGGCACTCTGAAGGTAAGCAATAAGATTATTACTTCTGAGAAAAATAAAGACATGCATATGAATGAGCAATAGGTATTTCGTAATATGTGTACACGCCCTGCTGAAAAGGAAGGTGGAACATGCTTTCAGTTTCAAATTGCGCGCCAAGGCAGGAGAGAGAAGCCATGATCAGTGAGTTATTTTTTTTTAATTGTTCTTCTTAAGTTTTACTTGTTTGTTTACATTGTAAAAGGATAGGTCTTGGGAAAAATTTTTGAAAGTGGCTGGCTTTCGGGGAAGCCAAATTAGGTTCTGTGAATGTTTAGGTAAACTAGGTGAACAGAAATGAGCGAGAGGGAAAAAAGAGGCGGGAGGAGGAAGGGAAGGAGAGAATGGGCCTTAAAGGCTTAACTGAATTATCTGACAAAGGGTGCAGGATCCCCATGAGATGGGTACCAGCAGCTGCTGTCCCCAAGGGAAATAGGCTATCACTGTTTCCTTCTTTTATTATGCGGCGTTGAATAAACAGGAGGCATCTCAGACTTCAGGCTCTCAGTGAGCACACTGGGTAGCACTGAGGGGAGAGTGAGGGATGTGGGTAGCTCAGGATGACTGAACTGCATGGGGAGGGACATTTTATGGATTAAATCTAAAGGAGGCTATTCCCTGTTGCTGATTTGAGAGGAAAATGAGGCTGTTTAGTGACTTGAGAAATCCTTGTGCTTCAAACAGACAGAGTGCTGACAGAGATTATAATCCAATCAATTACCTGGGGCCTTATAGCCTGGTGGAAAGACCGAAAGTGGAAAGACCAATTAGAGCAAAGAGTGTATCAGGAGGAGATGGAGAAACTCGACGAAGAAATTGCCGAAGCATTCAAATATTATCAAAGATTATTTGAAATCTCCCACCTTGCAGAGAAGAGGGGGCTGTCCTCAGGTAAGGTTTAGAGCTTGGACAAAAGTCTACCCAGGCCCCCTGTCTTTGCACCCACATAGGATTTCTTCATTTGTCATGTTAGTTTGCCAACAACTTTTCCTCTGGTTTCAGGGCCCCATTTCTAAGTCAGTGGCACTATTGTATATCCCCTGTCTCCTTACTCTTTATTCTTATTCCTTTAGCCTCAGAGTCCTTCTAATAATTAAAACTCACTTCCCATCCTGAGTATATGGTAGCTCAGTTGTTGAAGTTTATGAGAACAGTCTGGTAACCTTTATACCACACTCTCTAGTCCCCCTGGCAGGGCACTTTACTTACTTAGTTAGTTAGTTAGTTAGTCAGCTAGTTACTTAAGTCTAGGAATCCCTAGTAACTTATATAGTTATCTGACATGAAGATTTAAAGTCTGTCATTGAATAGTTTTATAATTTATCTCCAAAAGTTTGCTTCCCAGGAGGAATAAAATATTTCAATAATGGTGAGGCACTCAGAGAATAAACTCAATCCTGACAGAAAAGCTAGGATTTTCAATGTGGACTCTGTCATTTAATTGCCCTCTTGCATTTTCTTTGAGTGATGCTGTCCACTAGCATGGAACTAGGCTGTAGACCATTGTGTAAGGCCCGACCTCTACCTCACATGCTCCTGAGGCCCTGATACAAGACAGACAGGCATCTGACCTGCCCCTTCTATCCACAGTCCCTAAGTCCCCCACGCAGCCGCGATGGGAGCTCTGGCGGACTCTCAACCCCTGGTCTCTTTTATGCTTCCCAAATGCAATCTGAGGGAAAAGTTGTTCTTTGAAAGCAAGATGTCTTTTTCTCCGGGACTAGGGGAAGCCTATGCCTGGCTTACTGACATAGCAAAGTTCATCTCTGGGTAACTGCCTGTGTTTTTTTTTTAATACCTTTTTTTTCCATTTAACACTCCCCCAAATTAAAGACAATCAATACTAACAATAGGGTTCAGAATAATTGTATAGAAGCCAACGTTTCTTCTTATTTGCCCAGTTTCTTCTTCTTCCTTTCAGTTCATAATCCTTGAGTTCTAGAGGCACTTGGACAAACCTCTCTAATAAAGCCAACACCTGGAGTCGCCTGGCTGCTTGCCAGCTGATGCCTCCTCAGTCAGGCTGTCATGCCTTTGTCTCTCTCTCATCTACTTGGCAATTGTTTTCCGGACCACAGAATATGGTAATTCGATGACTTATTTGAATGACTCTAATGGGAGAGATCTTTCTAAAAAAAAGTTATTGACATGTACACTCCTGCCACCACAAGGTTTACTCCAGGAAACGTTCTTGAACTTATTGATGGTTAAGTTAGTCCAGCAGTCTGGATGGGAAGAACAGGATGAGCTGCAGTCTGTCGCCTTGGGCTCAGCATTTTGAGGGACAGCCTATGGCTCTCCCTCATGCAGAGCAGGGAAGTGGACCATATTCCGTCTATGGAAATCTTGTCTTCAATTGTAACTATGGGATGAAAACTCAGTGTATTTCACAAGTGTTAGCTCATGCCAATTCTTAGAATTTCTGGATTAAACTTTTAAGGTGTGTGAAAGGGCCGGCGGGGCACGTGGCCCCGCAGGCATCCGGCAGGGAGGATGACGGGCAGCCATGGCCGAGGCAGCGCCTGACCAGATAGGCGCAGGCCCGCGGATGCCCAGAAGGACCCGGGCCGCCCTCCTCGGCCTCCGAGTCACTTTCGGGCCGAGCAGCGGGCGACCCAAGGGCCAGGCGGGGTGGTGGGCGGCCCGCCTCCCGGTGACGCCCACGGCGGCAGGCCTTGCATGGGAGCCGAGTGGCCGGCTTCCCATCCATTAAGGGACCTCCATTTTGTATGGAACCATGTGCTCAGCGAAGGCTCCTTCCCCCTCGGAAGGAGCCTCTGCTAGCCACACCCACCATTTCTCTGGACTAACCAATGGTAATCAAGGGAAGTGCACGCCATCGCTATGACCACATCCTGTGTAATGGGTCACCAGCTCGCACCTGGCCAATCAGAGGGGGGCACAGCCCCCTCTCCCACCCCTACTCCAACCCTCTATGAAACCCCTGGTTCGAGCAGACTGCTTTCTCTTTGCCACCTGCTGCTGCGTCAGTAAGGAAGGTAGAGGAGCTAAGCCCGGGCTTAAAATAAAAGACTCTTTGCTTTTGCATCGGATTGGATGGCTCCCTGGTGGCTTCTTGGGAATCTTGAAATCTGGGCATAACAGTGTGTATTGTTGTATTGAGATCCTTATAAAAACTTAAAAACCTTACATTTAATTCCTGTCCATGAAGTTGACAAGCATAATGAATCATGACCTCAGAGGATGCATTAATAGGCTTGAGTTGTTTTATACAACCAAATACTGTAGCAGGCTTCTCAGTGTTCTTTTATTTGTTTGACCTAAATTGAATTACGAATGCTACTATAGACTACATGTCCTCAGGCCCAAGTTCAACAGTGAAGGACTCTGCTTGCTGCAGAGTTTAAAATAAAATCCCAAACCTGTATACTAGTGATACAGAGTTTTGGACTGGAACCCAGGTCGTTTGTCCGCTGGAATTGAAGAATGAATCCATGGACAGAAAGTGGTATAGTAAAGGTGGATATTTATTGATGAACAAGTACAGACTCCCACATGAGTAGAGGGAAAGGGTCCCACAGAGTTCCTTTCCCTGTGGCTTATAATGGCTGCAGATCTTGGTGATTTGATATCCTCTGTGACAGGTCACTAGTCCCTTAGACTGGTTACTATAGTAACTCCTGGGCTCAAGGATGAACCTCACATGGGACATGAGAGGTTCTCCCCTCTCCTTCCCTATTGCTTTCCTATTCCCTTTGAGCTTTCTTCTTCTCCCTCTGAATGTAGGGCTTCCTTCTCTTTATTTTGTAAATATAGACCTTTTGGTGTTCCCAGTTCCCTCATTCTATGGAAATGTACCTGTTGCAGCTTTTCAGCTCCCCTATTCTATGGAAATAAACCTTCTGCTGTTCTGCAACCCTGTCCTTCCTCCATGGCTCCCTTAACTTCCAAAATTTCTAATATTTCCTAAACCTGTCCCCTTTCCCCCCTAAAATTCAGGTTTCACTAGAATTCATCAGTCATAATAAAAAACTGATGCACAAAAGGCTACATACATTATAGAGCACTCACAATTACACATAAGCTTTTGTTTCCTTTTTCTTTTCTCTTTTTAAATGTCTCTTTATTACTGAAAGCATTACATATGTCCTGTTGTTCCCCCTCCTCCCCCCAGGCCTTCACCACACTAGTGTCTGTGTCCATGGGTTATGCATATCTGTGTATCAGCTTTTGAAAGAAGCCCTTCTCTAGGTGGAAGGGACATTCCCCCCAGCAGGAAGGACACGCTTGTCTGATAGATGTCCAAGATTGTGGCCTGAGCTGTGTTCTCACTAACATTCACGCTGTTCCTTGTACAGGTTTATTATTTTCATCTGGAATGGGATAGGAATAATTGGACTTTTTTTTTTTTCAAAAAAAGAACATTTGCAACTAGAAATCACATATAAAAAATTGAAATTATAAAATTATTTTAGCAACCCCAGGAATCACCATAAGCATTAAACCAAGCTGATATAAACTACTGCATTGGCAGAGATAGTGATTGGCAGGCAGGAGGCAGGGGTAGATCCTATCATGATGTGTTCTGTGGTTCTCTGGGCTCTATCTGCACATGGAGTCCCCAGGGTGATCCTAGGACAACTATGGTCCACAAGCCTAGCAGGCCAGGAAGCTGGGTGAGATGAGCTGTTAGAACAAGTAAGGTCCTGGCCAGGCCTTTTGGACATATCATAGATATAATTCTGAGGTTCGCTAGTATAATATTGAGGGAATGGTGTGGGGGATAGAAAGAATACAAGGTATTTGATTGCTTATTTTATTTAACAAACTCATATATAGAGACATACGATGTACCAAGTATTGCTATTTTGTCAGAGAGATTAAGTACTCAAAATGTTACCCATCGAGGGATATGGTTTTCTCTCATCTAATACCAGTCCCTTTCTTTTTATGGCATTTGAAGGCGTTTCCTGAATGTGTCCTTAGGTAACAGATAAACTGAGCTTTTTCAAGTTTATCTAAACTCCTGTTTCTCGCATTTCTTTCAGCTCTATTCCCAAGCTGTTAGAAACTCTTTGGGCAGCAGGCTGTACTATAATATCTATTATATTGTAATGAGAGGAATTGTTTTCATGCTAATTCATACTATTAGATGTAACATAGAAATATAATTCCCAATTTTAACTGCAAACACTATAATTATATATAGACACACAATGGTCATTAAAAGATGATGTTTCTTAGCTTAGGAGTGTTCACCAAACTTGCAAATAACCTGGAAATAGGGGAGGTGTTTTTTTAAATATATTTATTTGATTTTTCACAGAGAGGATGGGAGAGGGATAGAGAGAGTTAGAAACATCAATGAAAAAGAAACATCAATCAGCTGCCTCCTGCACACTCCCTTACTGGGGATGTGCCCGAAACCAAGATACATGCCCTTAGCTGGAATCAAACCTGGGACCTTTCAGTCTGCTGGCCGACGCTCTATCCACTGAGCCAAACTGGTTAGGGAGAGGAGGTTTTTTTTTACTGAGAAACATCCCCTCTAATGAGAGAATATCCCAGGATCCGGGGAGTCTTTACATTGCCAGAATCTTCTGGAATGAAAAAGGAGAACATGCCTCTGTTTAATCTATAAAAATGTTCAGAAAGTTTGGTTTCCTTAGAATCTAACAATTTGTTGCTTCTTTAGACATTCAGTGTTTAGCATATGTTTTAGAAAGATGTTTATTAAAAAATATTATGAAAAAACTAATGGAAATAAATGAGTAAAATAGAAAAAAATATAAAAATATATAAACTAAAACATTTATACAGGATAATATTGCTTTTTTCTTTTAAATAGAAGAAAATCAGGGAGTGCCTTGATTGGTTCATATAACTAACCATCAAGGTTTCTTTCTGGACAAAAACCTTGTTAATTAGATCTTAGCAAACCTCTCTTCTATTATTTATGAATTCTTACTCCTTCCTCAGAAAAGAGGCGTGCTGGACTTTTTCTAGTCTCTTGCAAAATTTGTCAAGTGATGCCAAGCTGTGACAGCTATAGTTAAGTCTCTATAAGGACTGAGTCAGGATGAGTCAGAAACAAACTTCTTCAAAAGGAAGGAGTTATTCCCTCATATTTTAAAACATGGGTTGAAAATTTAGTGCCAGTTCATCAGAACTTTGGAGGCAAGGACATCCAGTGTATGTTAGAATATCCAAGCCAAAATATTGTCCCCCCTGGCCCTGGAATCTGTACTCTGGTGGCTAGTAGCATTTCTCCTTGACATAGCTGACTCTACAGCTTTTCAAGGAATTCTAGAAGCCTATCTCCTCTGGACAAGTTGAGAATTCAGGCTGAGATCCCTGAAGAAATAATGCCTGGATGTTACAGGATTGAGGATTCTTTTAGGTGCTTAGTGTGTGTCTGTGTCTGTATTGTGTATAAATTAGGAGCAGACTTGGGATATTCTACCATCCTATATAATAAAAGGCTAATATGCAAAATGTTCTTCAATTGGGAGTTCCACCAGGTGGCGGGTCAGGCCCGACAACTGCCCACGGCTCCTCCCCCCTGGCTGGCCTTTCTAATTGGCCTTGATCAGGGAAGACCCCACCTGTGCACATATTTGTGCACTGGGCCTCTAGTCCAATATGATAGCTGTTAGGTCGGAGAGATCCCAGGATCAGATACATGCAGACGTGTGTATGAGACAATGGACGCTCTCTGGCATTTCTAACAGATCAGCATGCCAGCACAGATACTGGCTTCTCCCTGAATCAACACGACCCCCACACAGATACTGACACCTTCCTGAATACCTCTGCTGACCCCCTGCAGCGGAAACTTCCTCAGCTGAATACCTCAGCCTATGTCCCCGCCCCTCACCCAACTGCAGTATAAAAAAGTGCCCCCCTCCCTGTTGGCTCGAATCCACGTGCCCTGACTTTGGGGTATGTGGGTCTCCCGGGGACGCAATAAACCTTTCCTTTCCTTTTCTTTTCTGATTCACTCGGCTCTTTATTTCTTATGCCGCCTCCTGAGCCATCTAACCTAACAATTGCTACCAGCCACATTGTGAGTATAAAGTGCTTGAATTGTGGCTAGTAACACATGTAAAATGATAATAGTTTGAATATATTATATTAAATGAAATATTATTAAAATTAATTGAATCTGTTTTTCCTTTTTTAATGTGAACATTAGAAAAAATTCAATTGCACATGTGACTTAATTATGTTTCTAATGAATAGCACTCTAATAAATATTTATTCAATATACTCTTGCTCAGTGGCAAGATTGTACACCTAGATGATGGAGTGCTCTACAGTAAAAAATAGCAAGACTCAAACTGTTTTAGCTAAATATAAAAAGGCCAAATTTGACCCAAGTCACCAAGGAAGGTATTTTCCTCTTAATAATCATAATCTAGTATCACATTTTTTGGGTGGATCTGCTACTGAGAATTTCCCCCTTCTTTCCCAGTCACAATATACTTCTCCATATTAGAGGTTATATTCAAGGAAAATTCCTACGTTTAAAAGTGTTTAACAAACTTCTCATGACTTACCTTTTCTGTCAGTATATCTTAGGTGATCATGGGTAACAGATGCATATATTAAAATTTACATCATGTGATATATCCTGCAGAAGTGACTGGGCCAGCTGAGTCAGCAGAAACTACAGATACCCTCAAGCTTTGTCCTCCTGAAGAGTTCCTGAAAGTGTGTAAAGAAAGAGCGGGAGAGGTACTGTGTTCTATCCATAAAATAGAGAAAGAGAGATAAACAATTGCTTTCACTAAATACCCAATTTCCTAAAGCACTAATTGCAGAGTGGTAGGGTGGCGACAGTGGTAATCTTTTTCATAGATGCTTTGAGCAAAGAGGAACTCATATAAACTCACACAAATTTCAATTTTCTTTCAACCCCATCCCATCTAATAAAAGAGTGATATGCAAATTGACCATCACTCCAAAGCATAAGATGGCAGCCCCCATGTGGACACAAGATGCCTGGCAGGGGAAGGCAGTTAGGGGAGACCAGACCAGGAGGGGAGGGCAGCTGGGGGTACCAGGCCTGTAGGGGAGGGTAGTTGGGGGGTACTAGGCCTGCAGGGGAAGGAAGTTGTGGAGGACCAGGCCAGCAAGGGAGGGCAGTTGGGGGGGACCAGGCTAGCAGGGGTAGGGCAGTTGGGGGAAATCAGGCCAGCAGGGGAAGGCAGTTGGGGGGGACCAAGCTTTCAGGGGAGGGCAGTTGGGGGGGACCAGGTCTGCAGGGGGAGGGCAGTTGGGAGGGACCAGGCCTGTAGAGGAGGGCAGTTTTGGGGGCCAGGCCAGCAGGGGAGGGCAGTTGGGGGCAACCAGGCCTGCATGGGAGGGCAGCAAGAGAGGACCAGGCCAGCAGGGGAGGGCAGTTGTCGGCAATTGGGCCAGCAGGGGAGCAGTTAGGTGTCGATCAGGCTGGCAGGGGAGTGGTTATGGTCTGTTCAGAATGGCAGGCAGAAGAGATTAAGAGCATTCAGGCAGGCAGGCAGGTGAGTGGTTGGGAGCCAACAGTCCTGAATTGTGAGAGGGATATCCAACTGCCCTTTTAGGCCCAATCCCACACCCGGCAGTCGGACATCCCTTGAGGGGTCCCAGATTGGAGAGGGTGCAAGCTGGGCTGAGGGACATACCCTCCCTGTCCCCTGTTCCCCACACGCACAAATTTTGTGCACTAGGCTTCTAGTGATACAATAAAGATCTCTTAATTTATTTGTTCTATCTATTTGAGGCTTATTACAATTAAGCTGTAGCTATAGATCAAAATTTTTAGTAATTATTTTCATACTACAGTGGGGCCTTGACTTATGAGTTTAATTCGTTCCATGACGGAGTTCATAACTCAAATTACTCGTATGTCAAATCACTGTGACGTTCACTGCGCCAACTAGCGGTGGGGTATCTGAAGCTGGCTCGTAACCCGAATTTTTTTGAGCTTGCAACTCAAAGCAAAAAATCGGCCAAGAGACGGCTAGTATCTCAAAAAAAAAAAACTCATTAGTAGGGACACTCGTAAGTCAAAGCCCCACTGTAGTTGAAAAGCCTAGACACAAAACATGACTTCAAATACAATTAAAGCATGAAACCAATTTTATCTTGATGTGTTAAAAATAATACTGAAATAATGATGTTACCAAAGGCAAAACATCTTTGATGTATTTATTTTTATCTGGAGACAATAGAAAATTCTCCTGGTTTTTATGAAATTTGATCTGAACCTTGAAAACTGAGAATGGTTTGTCAGGGTAGAGAAGAGAGAGTAGAAAGTTATGGTAGCAATTGTCCTAGTCTTTTAAGATTATTGAGTAAGCATCCAAAATATGTTCTATCAATGGTTCTCAACCACCCTAATGCTGTGACCCTTTAATACAGTTCCTCATGTTGTGGTGACCCCCAACCATAAACTTATTTTCGTTGCTACTTAATAACTGTAATTTTGCTACTGTTATGAATCATAATGTAAATATCTGATATGCAGGATGTATTTTCATTGTTTGCGATCCACAGGTTGGGAACCGTTGTTTCTAGGTCCACTTCTGGGCTCTTGGAAAATAAATTACATTCTTTTATTTTTCAGTCTATTTTTATTTTTATATAATCTGAAAGTTCTAAATCACTTTCAATTCTCACTTATTTATTTGTCAGTTCAATCCATTACAAAGAAAATGACAGGGTCTCTGGTACAGAAGAGGAAAGAGAGCAGATCCATGATCCTGTAACAAAGCAACAGAGATTAGTATATGAAGGTTTAAAAGAGATTTAGGTAAGTCAAACTCACTGCATATCCATTTCCTGCAGATCTATCCAATAAAGGAGAGGAAAGACCACACTCGCCTGGCTCTCATCATATGCAATAGAGAGTTTGACCATCTTCAGCCCAGGCAGGGGGCTGAACATGACATTACAGGGATGAGAGAGTTGCTTAGGGACCTCGGCTACAGTGTGATTGTGGAAGAGAATCTCACAGCCAAGGTAAGGGTGCCTCACCCATCCCACACACCCTGCTACTAACAAACTAACTTTATAATGATAGCCAAATGCTTTAACCACCTTAGGCCACATATCTCTCTGTGTGCACCTGCATGTGAGTAGGTGTGTTTATAAAATGAAATTATTAGATAGGTGACATCTATGTCTCTTTGGGCTCCAAATATCCTCAATTCCATAAAACTAGACAGAAAGTGACAGCATGTATACCCACATAATTCTCGGTTCCAAAGTGAGGTGAATTGCTGGGGTCCAACCCCAGCAGGTCCAGGGGTCCCCAAAGGTGTGGACGGATTCGGCGAAGAAGGAATGACACGGAGGCAGCATTCAGTTGATCAGCAGCCTAGCCAGGATCTCTAGCCACGATCTCTGGCCAAGTTCTGGTTAGGATCTCCAGCCAAGTTCTGGCTAGGATCTCCAGCCAAGTTCTGGTGCCATGTTCTCTCTCTAGGTTCTCCAGCCAGGTTCTCCAGGTTCTTTAGCTGGGTTCTCCAGCCAGGTTCTATCCAGGTTCTTTTGCCATGTTCTGTCTAGGTTCTCCAGCGAAGTTCTGTAGCCAGGTTCTGTCCAGGATCTTTTGCCATGTTCTCTTGCTAGGTTCTGTCTCTAGGTTCTTCAGCCAGGTTCTCTCGCTAGGTTCTGTTTCTAGGTTCTGTCCCTAGGTTCTGTCTAGGATCTCTAGCCAAGTCCTGTCTCTAGATTCTGTCTCTATGTTCTGTGTCTAGGTTCTGAGTCTAGGTTCTGTCTAGGATCTCCAGCCAAGTCCTGTCTCTAGGTTCTGTCTTCTGCTGTCTTGTTACATCTGTATTTATAGCAGTTGATTTTAATCCTATCAATTTATATTCCAAAAGTTAGGGCGTTTCTTATCTCCATTCCAGGGAGTAAAGATTATGTAGCTCAAGCATGATTGTTTGTAGTTAAAGTGATTAACTACCCGCCTGGCACTTAGTTAAGGGGTTTTATCCCCTCCCTAACTTCAGGGGAAAATCCCTACCTGGGAAAACAACCTTTCTCGGAGAGGTGACCTTGGTTAAAACACATAGCGCCAAGAAGGTGAGCAAACATATTAAGAACAGTATGCCATATACGCCAGGTTCCTTGAAACATATGCTGTGCAAATGTTTCTTCTCTGCAGCGACTGTGTCAAGCAGCAAGGATGGACCGGCTCCCGGCAAATTCCCCCTTTTTTATTTTTTAAATGATAGTGCATGTAAATCAGCGGCCACCTCTCGGATTGGGTTGTTTGAGACTCAGAAGAAGACTGACAAGCAATGATAACGAGCATAGCTATAAACATAGTGGATGGAGTGCACAAGGAGTCTTGTTTCTGTAGAAGGTTGCTAGTTTCCTCTGTCAAGGGATTTCAGCTGTCCTCAAGTCGGTGGTTTGGTTGTCCTTGTTGATCTGGCTAGCAGGCGGCGTCATTGGCGACGGGCTTCCCGGAGTGTCAGTGTGTTGAAGGGCTGGATCATGAGTCCACCAGGGCCATGCTTGATGGTGGTGTCGGTGTCTGGGGAGGAGTCAGCTGTGCCCTCTGGGTGATATGGATGATACCGGGGAGAAGGAGGATGAGGAAGAGACAGAGGGCGGTGAGACATAAGGTCAGATTAGACAGTATGGAATCCACACAGGTGAGTCCGCATCCTGTGGAAATATACAAGCATCTCCTCTCCCCCAGGTTAAAAGTACATCAGGTGCCTTTCAGGCTCCAGTAAGTAAGTGTTTCCATTTGACGAAATAAGTGAGTTTCTGCTAAATGAAAGTTTCTTTTGCTGATTTACTCAGAGTCCTCGGACTGAGCTGAGAGAGTAGCTTCCACTTCTTGATTTTCTACCATCTGTTGGACCTCAGTTGTTAACTTCTTCAGCTGACCCCATGTTGGCACCTCAGTCCTTTCCATAGCCTTTCTTTTCTTCTTTTTTCTGTTTTTCTGTCATCGGGGCAACTCTAAGTCTTTGGAACGATGGGACAAGGAGCTTCTCTGGGTCCATTGTGGTGATGCATGTAATGCATTTACTCAATCCAAGGCAGGCATTTAAAAAGAAAAACCCCAAATGCTCTCTTGTATCCATTTTAAGAGTAGGATTGGCGCTTTCCGCTATTACCTGAGTCCTGATCTATCACCCCAGGGAGAGCTTGCCAATCCTGCACTTTCCCGGGGTGGAAAGGCTGCAGTGGGGTTAAGGATAAGGCTCCTTGGGCCTACCTTCTCCCATGCCTTTACATTTACCTTTCCGGCACCTTTCCTTCCTCAGAAAAGCATGGATACACTTCTTGTTTAAAATATTCCATCTGACTGGGAGTAACCTTAACTCCTCTGCTAGCAAGTATATGTGTTAAAAGATCAATACAGAGTCTTCTTTCTTGGACTCAGTATGGCACATCTTCTCAATCTAAGTTCTGTATTATCCACCTTCTTACCCTAATAATCCTCTATAGGGGGGTCTGTAGCATCCTGGTGGAGTCCTATCCATCCCGAGTGTGGGGGTTCTCAATGGGGGGGGGGCTTACCTAGGGGAATCCTGTTCCAGGGGTTCCCAAAGGTGTGGACGGAGTCAGCAAAGACTATCCACCCTCTTTCTATGGTGGAGTCCTATCCGTCCCGAGTGCGGGGCGGGGGGCTTACCTAGGGGTCCCTGTTCAGGTGCCAGATGTTGGGGTCCAGCCCCAGCAGGTCCAGGGATGGACAGAGTCGGCGAAGAAGGAATGACACGGAGACAGCCTTCAGTTGTTCAGCAGCCTAGTCAGGACCTCTAGCCAGGATCTCCAGCCAGGTTCTGTCCAGGTTCTCTTGCCATGTTGTCTCGCTAGGTTCTCCAGCCAGGTTCCTCAGGTTCTCCAGCCAGGTTCTGTTGCCAGATTCTGTAGCCAGGTTCTATCCAGGTTCTCTTGCCATGTTCTGTCCCTAGGTTCTGTGTTTCTAGGTTCTGTGTCTGTTGTCTTGTTACATCTGTATTTATACCAGTTGATCCCAATCCTATCAATCTCTATTCCAAAGGTTAGGGGGTTTCTTATCTCCATTCCAGGGAGTAAAGATTATGTAGCTTAAGTGTGATTGTTTGTAGTTAAAGTGATTAACTACCCGCCTGGCACTTAGTTAAGGGGTTTCACTCCCTCCCTAACTTCAGGGGAAAATCCCCACCTGGGGAAACAACCTTTCTCAGAGAGGTGACCTTGGTTAAAACACCTAGTGCTAAGGGGAGCAAACACATTAAGAACAGTAAGCCATATACGCCAAGTCCCTTGAAACATATGCTGTGCAGATGTTTCTTCCCTGCAGTGACTGTGTCAAGCAGCAAGGATGGACTGGCTCCCAGCAGTGAATGGGATTAAGACCCAACATTCCCAGAAAATTCAAAGTAATGAATGTTTAAAACGCATGTAGTCACCATATAAATACTGAGTCCTGACTTGGTCGCAGGGCCTATTTTCGGCACTGAGGGTAGGTCTGTGAATGAGACACGACGATACAAGTTCGAATTGATTTAGGTTACTGGTGGGGGGTAATCATATGAAAAGAAAAACAGAAAATTTCAGATATTTGATGTATCTCCTGTCTCTCTATAAGAGTGAAAATAAAGTTAAAAGTAAGTGGGAAAAAAAAAGAGAACATAAGAGGGAATTGGGGAGTGGGGAGTAATTGCTTTGATGGAACAGTCAGGAAAAGTCTTTACAGGAGACAGTATAGGACCTGACAGATGACGACCAGTAACAAGGCAGGTCTGGGAACATGTGAATGCAATCCATTCCAAGAGGGATGACTACAATGACGAGTCTGAACTACATATGAACCTGGCACATGAAATACACAAAAAGACCAGTGTAAGGAGAGCCTAGGAAGGAGGACAGGAGGGAGAACACATATGTCAGAAGTGTGATTTTATTCTACGCACAGTGGGAAGGGTGGTTGAAGGGAAGTGGTAGGATATATTTATGACACAGGGCTCCTATTAGGTAATCAGATAAAAGACAGAGATAGAAAGAAAAATATGTAAGTGAAAATAAAAAAAATACATCCAGAGGACAGCTCATATAATGTTAGCAGGAGCAGGTCCTTGAACCCCCAGCTCCATGGTCAGAAGAAAAAGAAACCTATCACTGAGCCACCACTATCTGAGGGCACAGTGACTGGAACATTACAGGTGTTTCTTATACTGCTCACCATAAACAGGGGGTCAGATTGGTGTTAGTGCTTGTCCTGTAGAGTAAGACTCCGTGGCCTTTTTCAGGAGATGGAGTCAGTACTGGTGGCATTTGCTGCCTGCCCAGAGCACAGGACCTCAGATAGTACATTCCTGGTGTTCATGTCCCATGGCCTCCTGGATAGACTCTGTGGGACTCAGCACAGCGATGAAAACCCAGACGTACTACCTTATGACACCATCTTTCGGATATTCAACAATCGCAACTGCCCCAGTCTCAAGGACAAACCGAAGGTCATCATTGTCCAGGCCTGCAGAGGTGGTGAGTTCTGTTATGGAAACTCCAAAGGGCATGAGGTGTTTGCAGTGGATTGTGATGTGTGTTTTGCTTTTAGCGGAAACAATCCTAGACCCCATTTAGTGCAAATACTTTATTGAATTCTTGGGAAATGCCAAGGGGAGTTGGTATCATAAGAGATTGTCTTTTCAGCTAAGAAATATCTATTTGATTTAATCCAAGGTAAATTGTGAAGCAGATCTTCAGATTAACTAAATAAAAGTTGGACACAAATATCTAAATCTTGGAATAAGATTATTTTAATTACAGCTTCACTTGGACATGTCTTACAGGCATTTTGGCATTCTTTGCCTTGAGAAGAATTTCATTGCAAATTTGGGGCAGTTCAATAGTAGCAGCACCCTTTTCCCCTCATGCATTATTTAAAGGGAATTGAGTAGGTTGATGTGGGCACTTCGAATTGCAATCAATATTTCCTTCGCTTTTTTCTGACTTCCAATTGCCTCTTAGTGTTTTGGAGCAGTGTTTGGAAGAAAAAGCAGAAATAGCCTAGCTGAAAAATGGTAACTAGGCTCTGAAATTATGCAGATAAGGTTTTAAGCCTTTTGCTCTTCTTAGGAAGGAGGTTCTTCCACTTTACTGATGCTATCACTACTTGCTGGTAAGATGCTGCCACTATTAATTGGCACATAAAGATACTAGAGAGAGGCCAAGGTATTTGTGTGGGGACAAGGGTTTGGCGTGTGTATGTATGCATGTGTGTGTGTGTGTGTGTGTGTGTGTGTAAGAAATGGCTGAGAAACATTTAAAAAGAATGAGGTAGATAATAGTGACAGTCATACTGATAGAGGCACACAGTTTGCACAGAGTTAATGTCTTCACAGAAAATCGCGGGGAATTGTGGGTCAGTGACCCTCCAGCAGCCGTGACAGACAGCTCTTCACAGTCACCTGGGAACCTGGAGGACGGTGCCGTTTACAAAGCTCACGTGGAGAAGGACTTCATTGCTTTCTTCTCCTCAACCCCACGTAGGTCTTTCAGTTACAGACAAGGGTTGTACGCCTAAGGCCACCTAAGAATGATTCTAGAATATTGAGGTAGGCTCCCTGCAGCAGTGACATAAGACACATTTTGCGGGCTGTCAAAACAATTTACATTTATCTGACCTATTCTATGGAAACAGAGATTCTATATTTTTTACTTTTTAAAACTGTACTTTTATTCTAAGTGCAGCACTTTACGGTCAAAGGTATACCACATACTAAAACAACCTAATACAAGGAACTCCATTCCCCATACACCATTTAAAAAACAAATTTAATTCCATTTTCTATCAAATCTGTTTAACATTTTGGATAGAGTTTTAGTGGATCCAGACACTGGCTGCCATCCTTAAATTATCAGCTCCAACTCCTTTTCTCCATGGTTCTCATTTGATGTTTTTAGAGGGAGCCATTGTATGGCTCAGCAGGACGATGAGGTCCTTAAAAGAGGTAGAAAATTATACCCTGGGCTTAGCAGGCCTAATAATAGGGATCAGTGTTTAGTTCTTGACCTCTAGGTAGTCATCTTAAGAAGCTCTAACATTTGAATGTTTCTACTTTGCAAATTTTTGTTTTAAGTCTTTTCTATTTGTTACCACTTCATGGACTTATTTTTTTTCCTCACCCAAGGAGTGAACATATTTTTTCCATTAATTTAAGAGACAGTGGAAAGGAGGGGGAGGGGAGGGAAAGGAAAGGGAGAGAGAGAGAAACATCCATGTGACAGAGACACATCAATTGGTTGCCTCCCACATGCCCCCTGACTAGGGGGCAGGGATCTGACCTGCAACCCAGGTATGTGCCCGTGACCAGGCATGGAACCCGAGACCCTCCATTGTGGAGACCATGCTCTAACTGAGCAACACCAGTCAAGGCTCATGGAGGTTTGATTGACATACAAAATGCTATATATGCTTAATGTATGCAACATAGTGAGTGGGATATAATATACATCAGTGAAACCATGACCACAATTTCCTTTGGATTTGTTCACCCACTTCGCTTATAATATTGTGAAAGACAGAATGCTATACACTCTGTAAACCTCCTGGAAGCCAGGGAGCCATTTTTGTTGCTTAATGTATAAGCGTGGGGGAATTCTTTAATCATCTGAAGTTCTATTCTTTCCTCTATAAAATGGGGTAATTTCAGTAATCTCTCAAGCCTCTTTTCAAAACCAAGAGAATGAACATGAAGCACATAGTAAGAGTCAGATCCAAGAGTATAATAAAATCATTATGAAATTCTGGTGAGTTATCCCTTTAGTTATATCTCTGCCATTTTTTTTACTTTTTTTCTCCTCTTTTTGGAAAATTAGTTAATGTAGAGATATAAGTGTTTCCCCTAAACATGTCAAGTTATTTCCAAAGCTATGCTTAAAAAACACAAAAGCTACATAAAAAATAAAATTAAATTAAGAACCTTTGAGAAAAAAAAAAAACATTCAAGGGCGCAGCCCTAAACTGACCACTCCTTAACTTCACAGATAACGTGTCCTGGAGAGACCCTAGTAAAGGTTCTCTCTTCATCACAAAACTAATCAGATGCTTCAAGAAGTATTCTTGGCGCTGTCACCTGGAGGAAGTATTTCGGAAGGTAAGCTTTTTCTTCTTCCTTTTCCAATCCTGTGTGTGTGTGTGTGTGTGTGTGCGCGCGCGCGCGCGCGCGTGTGCGCGCGCGCACGCATGTATTGGAAGACTTTACTATTATTCTTATTTCAAATGACAATGACAGGCTTTGTCAGGCAAACAAATGTAGAGCAGTGCCTGGTTTCCATTATCCAGGGGTTGACATCTGATTTAGGAACAGTAGATGTCAACGCAAAATTGCACAAGATCAAAATAGAACAAAATAATATAACCTGTAAGCTTATTTGTTATGGGCTATACATTATTTTAAGTCAAAGATTGGAAAGTATTTTGAGTTGATTTGTATGGCTTACTTTATTGAATAAATATATATTGGGTGTTATCATACTTTGTAATTATTGCTATCCTGTGACACAGGTGTAAGTGAGGTGTTGTGTCATAAGGCCACTCAGGACCTTTTTGTGAGAGAGATGGATACGAAACAAGTAGACCAGCAAACACATGTCACTGCAGATTGTGATAGGTCCATTACACAAAGGATCAAGGGCACGTGAAAGAAAAAAAGGGAGAAATATTCTTTAAATGGAGTGGTCCAGAAAGGAAGACTAAATTCCTTTCCCACCTCAGGAAATTCCTCATTCCCCCCTCCCTCCTAATTTGTTTTCCTCCAGGTTCTGACCATCACTCATTCGGCATATATTCTGTTTGTTTTTACCTGTACTTACTCACTTGAATGCAAGCTTCATGAAGGTAGAAATGTGCTCAACACCTCAACATGCTGGCACATGGGAATTAATATTCATTCAATAAATCAATACATGGATATCAATACCTTTCTCCCTTTAGGGTATTAAGAATATGGGGAATTTTTATTTATTTTTATTTTTTAAAATATACTTTTATTGATTTCGAAGAAGAAGGGTGAGGGGAGAGAGAGATAGAAACATCAATGATGAGAGAGAATCATTGATTGGATGCTTCCTGCATGCCCTCCACTGGGGATCAGCCTTGACCGAAATTAAACCCAGGATCCTTTAGTTCACAGACCAACGCTCTATCCACTGAGCCAAACCAGCTAGGGCTATATGGTTGTTTTTAAATTAAAAACTGTAGAGAACAGTAGCACTCTGTGGACAAAGAGGAACACAGATATAGCAAGCAGGAGAAGATTACATTGTAACTTGCACTAGGGTTGCTGTAAATGGGAACTTTGGAAATTAAGTCCTGTTGGATGAATAGGAATTAGACATTGTACTTTCAAGGGCATTGCTAGGAGAAGTCTAGAAACAGTGTGATCAGTGGGTAGAGGTCCTCATCCCCACCACTTGCTGGTGGGAGTGGATGTGTTGCAATATCCTGAGAAGTTTATGAGGCTCACATGGGAAGGTGATATATTATAGAAAGCTTCATTATACCCCCAAGTTCCCAAGGTCCCATTTCCGTTTTTCCTGCCAATAAGAAGTACCATTTTGTTTTCAGCAGATCTGAAATCAAAGCCAGTGTGCAGAGTTTCTGTTCCATGTCTCCACAGTCAAATGGAGCATCAAGCTGGCTGATTTGTGTTTCCAGTTATAGTCCATTGCGTGTGAGGTCCACGTGGCTGTGGGCCATGCAGCTATGGAGACAACAGGGGAAGGAACAAAGCCAGAGGAGCATGAGAGCAAAGAGAGCCACACAAGAGAGGGAGCTTCTTATCTGCTGGTTTATGCATTGCCAAATTGGTGCAGGCTTGCAATGGCCCTGCCTAGTCTAGCCAAATCCATCGTTCCCCAGGCTTGACTGACAGGCGCGCTTTCCCTTGTAACCCCAACTCCTTGTGCATGCACTCATCTCCCATAGTTGGATCCCTTCCCCTGTGGTCTGCAGGGAATGGGCTGTTGAAATTTCAACTTCCTGGTGAAGTTGCACAAATAACATGCCTGAAATGTCTTGCTTTTAACGTTGCTCCTTTTCTATCATTAATAACTAATTGCAATGGTATCAATAGAATCTCATTTATCAGTCCATGACAAAATCTTCAGAGGTCAGCTTGTTGGTCAGGATGTGAAAGTTGTGTTCAGGTTTTAAAACAATAATTGAGTTTGTGCCTTATTGAATTCAGGATTAACTTGTTGGTTGCAGGTAGAGCGTTTTTGAGAGCCAGTTCTCATGAATTGTCTCTAGGAGATCAGTTAAGATTCATAGATCTGAAATGCAAAATACAAAAGTGAACTTTGAAAGCCCTTGGGTTAGGCTTGAAGTGTTTATTTTGTGATAAAGTGTACATTCTGACATGTGGTGTTACTTCTAAAGAGTAGGGTAACAGTGACAGGGAGTTAGAATATCCATTGTCTTGGTCCCTTCATTCCCAGAATATTTTGGCTCATGGTGTAAAATGTTTTCTGAGAGTGGATAAGAGTTAAGTTTCATCTAGAACCTCTTTTTTTTTAAGGTACAACTATCATTCGAAAAGCCAGATGTTAGTGCCCAGATGCCAACCATTGAACGACTATCCATGTCAAGATATTTCTACCTCTTTCCTGGCAATTGAAAATAGTAAGTATCAAAGCTGTTGGCAGGTATAACAAATGGGAAAGTGATACTGATGGTGAGGTTCAATGGCTAATGACAGCCAATTGCTTGGTAGTCAAATTAATGTTGCTTATTGATGTAGTTTAGTGACTAGATGTTATTTTTTCCTTTTCTTATATGAATCTGGATCCTCCTCATCTTGATAATCAATTAATCAGTCAGCCAATCAAGGAGATAAGCCAAACTGAGACAGGAAGTAATAAACAATCAAGGACACAGGGTAGTAATTAATAAAACATAAGTGTACTAGTGCTTTCATTATTACTTGATATTGTTCTCACTACACACACACACAAACACACACACACACACACACACACACAGTTACCAAACATTGCCTCAGGTCCTGAAAAGCAAAATAACAAACAACAACAATAAAAACAAAAATAAAAACAGAAAACAGAGGAGATGACTGTGAAGGAAGCAGGATATTGGTCCTTTAAGTGCAGATATCACATTACTGACCTTGAGCTCCTGTTACCAAGACAGCATAATATATACCCTGGACTGTAATTCTTGTGTTGATGCAGATTCTGGCTCTCTGACTGTTCTCTCAATGTACATTGCAAAGTCTGCTCTCTGATCCTTAATTCCTGCTCTGAAACCCTGTCAAGCATCCATGTTTATATACATTTATTGTTTTTGGTAAATATATTTTAGAATGGGCCTAATGAATTTAGACCCAGCTATTAATTTACTCACTTGTAACAGCTTAGTATCACACTGTATTGTAAGTATTGGTAATCTCTCTTTCAACAGCATAATTAAAATTATATTTTATAGTAAAGTTTATCTCACTACTTTAATTCTTCACCCACCGTCTTGTACTCCTGGTTTGTGGTTCCTTGGTGGAATAATTGCATAGATAGTTCATCAGAATAGCTTTCATTGACTAGTTAGTATAAGAGAACCAAATTAGGGGTTGTGCTGTTTGACTAATATTTATCAAGCACTTACTATTTTCCATGTTCTGTTCTAGAATGTTGGAATATACCACTATACAAAATAAATGGAAAGCTTTTGCTTCGGAAAGCTCATACTCTAGTTAGTGGAGACAGACTATACATACACAAACAAGTACATATATGTCAGATAGTGATAAGAGCTAAGAAGAAAAATAAAGGAGGTTAAGAAAATGAAAGAGATGGGTGTTTTACTATAATGGATCGATTATTCCAGAAAGTCTCCTTTGAAGTGATAAAATAAGAACAGAGAGTGGGCAGAATCGGGTAGTGAACCTTGTGATACTTGTAAGAACATGTGTTCTAGCATCACTGGGACCAGCAAGCACAAATGTCCTGAGGCAGAAATGTGCTTAACATCTTTAAAGAACTGCCAAAAGGTAGTGGGCTGGGGGAAATGGCAGAGACAAATTCAGAAAATGGTGAAGAGTCTGGTCACATGGGCTTTGGTGATCACATGGTAAATGCTCTAAAATTTTAATCCTCAACGAGATAGGAAACCCTTTGAGTGCTTGCGAACAGAAAAATGAGAACTAATTTGATTTTACAAAGATCACCCTGTGTGCTTTTGGTGAATATACTATAAGGGCCACAGAAGTCAAAGGAAGTGGCAAAAGCACATGGAAGAGGATGAAAGAGGAAAGATGGTAAAATACGGATTGAAGGCTTCTGGGAATTACTGTCCTTGCCTTCTGTATTTTGTGTTTGTTTGTGTGTTTCTTTTTCTTCTTCAGGGAATTACAGGCAGTCCTTCCCTTCTTTACCAACTTCTAGAAGCACCTTTACCAGTATGGCACACCTATTTAACCATCTGTATTTAAATAAAAATCAAAACACATAAACTATGTCGTTGGGTCCTTTACTAGAGACTAGAATTTCAGTTAAAATGGTGGGTGAATGGAAATGAAGTGGAGTAAGCTAACTGGGTTTTCTAGCTTAGGACTCATAGAATACCCGCATTTCACTGAGTGAAAACAGCTGGCCTTGACTTTCCCTCTGTAGTGAGGTGTAAGGGGATGGTGCCTAAGACAAGAACTGTAAATTGGTCAGCTTCTCAGTTGTGTATTCATCAAACCCACAGTCTAGGAAGAGGTATGCTTCAGAGAAGTTTTCTAATTTAATATTTAACCAACGTCATAGATTCAGATAATATTTTTCAACAGTAAACTATTATTTTAGGAAATTATTCCCATGTACCTTTCTATCACTTAATTCACTTTCTTGTTGTTTTCTTTCCAGATGATTGCATATTTCCAAACTCAGGAAAATTTTATTCTCTAAGAAGCTCTTGGATATTGTCTACAATAATTTGGCATTTGGTTCAAGATGGGACGACCTTACTTCATTTGTATACAAACACAAATATCTTCAGATAAAAAACAGAAAGAGAAAGGGGAGTGTCAGCAATAGGAGAGACAATATTCAAATTTCTGGAAAGTTGAATATTTGTAGAGAAATTTTGGCACCATGACTATCAGAGCTACTAAGTGAGGATATGTACTACTTCTGTTATATACACATAGAATGTTAATGAAATATTTGAATACATACTTGAACTGACTTAAAATAAGATGTTCTCGGTTTCAAATATAATCATAACTGTCTATATTTATTAAAACAATTATTAATAACAATATTTAATATTAAAATAATGTGAACTCTATATTCTTATTATTTTAATAAATGTGATTACTGTAAAGAATTTTATATATAAGAAATCAATTGAAACATCACAGCAACCCTATAAAGTAATTACTATTAATATCTCTGTTCTACCTATAATAAAGCAAAAGTATATAGAGTTTAAATGACTTTCCAAAAGTCGCTCAGTTAGTAGGTGGATACACCATGATTTGAACTCAATTTGACTTTCTCTAGAATCCGAGTTAGTGACCACTGTTCTGTGTTGTCTCTGCAAAGCCATGAAAAACAGAAGCTATAAGAGTTTAGAATTGCAAGGTTTAACTGAATTTTTAATTATAATGTTTAACTTACACTAGAAAGATTCATAATGTTTATATTTCTGGAATTGGATGTCTGTGTAGAAACATGAGACACATCACAAAGATCCAAAAGCACATACTATAGAGAATTCATTCTTCTACTGTGTGATAATATTAAAAATCCAATAACATAAAGATTTTCACACATCTGCATACAGTTGGAAAAAACACACACACATGCACATATATATTAATATTTCATATGCATATACTAGCTACATACAAGTGTAAACATATAAAAACAAGAAAGAAAAAAGTGAACTAAGCATTAATCTTGAGAATTCAGAAAATACTGAACCAATAAGGAAATAGGAAAATGAAAATAGATATTAAAACACAAAAATCAATAAGATGTCATGAAACAAAAAAAATTGAGCAGATCAAGAAAAGCAAAAGCTGGTCTTTAAAAAATACTAATGGCAGACATTCAGTAAGATTGAGTATGAAAAATAAGAATTAGTAGAAACACAATATTGGAGATAAAAATGAACCATAAATACAAATAAACATAAATACAGTAAAATTATAAAATTGTCTGCCATACATTATATATATGAAATTCTAGAAAAGATAAATTAACAAAATTAATCCATGAAGAAATAAAAAGCCAAATGTATCAACAAACATTAAACAGATTATATTTTGTTATATCTACTTGCAAAGAAGTTAACAGACATATCATTTATCTGCAACTTGACCATTTTTTATTTGCTTAAAATATTCTGGAGTATTTTAAATACATATAGAAAAGTAGAGAATAATATGACAATTACTTATCTATACTAATAAAAGGGTAATATGTTAATTAGATCAGACAGCTTCTGGACATCCTTCTGGAAAAATCCATGGTGTTGGGGGCCGAGCAGAGGCAGTAGGGGCAACCAGGCCAGCAGAGGAGTGCCCCAGCGGGGACCACCACCATAATCGGGGTGTGGGCAACCTGCAAACCATTGGCAGCCCCTCACTCAGGCAGAGGTGGTGCTGGGGACTGGGTGTGGGCTGCGTAAATCTTTTAAAAATAAAGAAAGCCCCACTGGCACTCCAAGGCGCCTCCTGGCACTGGCTGCCCCACCCCCATTCCCTCCTCAAGCAGAGTCCCAGGCAGAGCCCCAGGCGGAGCGGTCCCAGGCCCTGTGGGGGTGGAGAGGTTCGCACCACAGTTGGTGCAGTGACTCTGGTTAATTCTGCTGGGAAAACTGGTGGGGCTCCCATGTGTTTGGGGGTAGCCTGTTTATGCTGGGACACAGGTGTGCGGCTGCACACACGCAGGGAGCATGTGCTGGGAGTGCGGTGCAGGCATCATATGGACATTTGTGCATGAAAAGGTGTTCACACATCCTTGTGTGCATCAATACCTGTTTCTCAGAAGCGTACCTGGAAAGGTGTTTATCTGTAATAGGCAGTTTTCAAAATGTAATGCAGAGCAAGGGATCTGTAGCAAAAAAACACACACAACCTAGGGCACGTACCTAGGTTGCAGGTTCATCTCTGGCCCTGGTCAGGGAGTATGTGGGAATCAACTAATCAATGGGTATCTCTCACATTAACGTTTCTCTCTCTCTTTCTCTCTTATCCTCTCCTTCCCCCTCTTCTACTCTCTCTAAAAGCAATGGGATAAAAAATATATTTTTGCAGCCATTTTATATGAGGTGTTATTTTTCATACTTTCATTACAATACTTGAAATAGGTGTTGTCATTATTTTAAAGGAATAGTTTGTTCCTCTCAATATCAACCCTAAACTTTCACACACACACACACACCCTCCATCAATGTTTATTTGCAGTAACTTATGTGTCTGGACTCCAAGTGGCCTAAGCTCAGAGATTAGACAGGTGCTTTTATAGCCAAGGTCAAAAGCTGTTTCCCCTGATTAGCTCTTGAGGGGAGCAGCCAGAGTCTCTCCTGACCAGCATAGGGGAAGGGTGGAGGGGCAGGAAAACCATCAGAGGAAAAGGATTGGGATTGGAAACTCCCTCCCAACCACACTTAAGAGAGTTCAAACGCTCTGAGCAGTGGTGGTTGGATGGGTGGGTCAGCGAGCATGGTGGGGAGGTGGGTGGGTAGGCCGCACATGGGTGGGCGGGGCAATGGACTACCATGCAATTTTGCATACTGAGTGTCTAGTCTATATATATAAAAGCCTAAGCAACTGTTACAACCAAACGACCAGAAGGACTGGTCGACCAGTCGCTATGATGCACACTGACCACCAGGGGGCAGATGCTCAATGCAGGAGCTGGACCCTGGTGGTCAGTGTGCTACCACAACCAAACTCCTGCGGTCAGTCAACCTCCCCGCATTCTTCCTTGTGGCCAGAAAACCTCTTGGAGTCCCTCCCCCCAGTCAGTCCTTCCCCCAGTCTCTCCACCCAGATCACCTCTAATGGGGCTGGCTGGCCAACCTTCCACACTTCCTCTCCCCTGCCCAGTGCTTTCCCCTTGCTGGTCCCTCCCCCTAGCCGGCTGGCCCTGATCCACATCTATGGAGGCTGGCCAACCTCCTGCTGTCCCTCCCCCCAGCTGGTTCCACCCCCTTGCTGTCCATCCAACCTGTCACAGACCCTCTCCCTGGGCAACCTACCTCCCTTGGTCTCTCCCCCTGTTCCTCCTCCTGGCTGGCAGGCACCAATCAGTCCAGCCCTGATCTGATCTGGGTTAGAAGGCCCATATGGACCCTGATCACTGGACAAGCCTAGGGACCCCACCCTTGAAGGAATTCATGCACCAAGCCTTGAGTTTTTAAGTAAAATGTAAAAAATAACTGTATTAAACGTTGCATTAGACTTCCAAGAAAATAAAATTAAAAGTAAAATAAAAATGTCTGGAGCATAAGAAATCATTTACTCTACTGTGAATTCCCAGTATCTTTATACATCTTTCCATTATTCCTGGAATACATGATTGGATTCATTGAAATAACGCACTTAAAATTTTTTTAAATGATTTTTTCATTACTGTTGGCATAGAATACTATGTTGGTTTCAGGTGTACACTCCAGTTATCAGACATTCTATAACTTACTAAATGATAATCCCAATAAATATCATTCCCATCTGACATCATGAATAGTTATTAGAGTATCATTGAACCCTGGCTGGTGTTGTTCAATGGTTAGAACATTGGCCTGAGCACCAAACGAACCCAAGCTTAATTCTGGTCAAGGGCACGTACCTAGGTTGCAGGTTCATCTCTGGCCCTGGTCAGGGAGTATGTGGGAATCAACTAATCGATAGGTATCTCTCACATTAACGTTTCTCTCTCTCTTTCTCTCTCTTTCTCTCTTATCCTCTCCTTCTCCCTCTTCTACTCTCTCTAAAAGCAATGGGATAAAAAAAAATCCTCAGATAGGGATTTAAGAAAAGAATTTTAATATAATATTATTAAATACTAGAGGCCTGGTGCACAAAAATTTGTGCACTGGCGGGGGGGGGCGGGTGTGGTCTCTCAGCCCCACTTGTGCCCTCTCACAGTCTGGGACCCCTCGGGAGATAACAACCTCCTGGCTTAGGCCCACTCCCGGGTGGCAGAGGGCACGCCCAATCCCTAGGTGCAGCCCCTGGTCAGGCTCAGAGCAGGGCCTATTGGGGAGTTTGGTCTCCGCCCCCTGTCATGCACATATCAGGGCAGATGGGGAGGTTACAATGCCACCCCCAGTCACGCTCAAGGTAGGGCCGATTGGGGGTTTGGGGCGCCGCCCCCTGTCACACTCAAGGCAGGGCCGATGGGGGACTTGTGGTGCCAACCACTGTCACGCGCAGAGCAGGGAGGAACAGGGGGCTGTGGTACCTTGCCCTGTCACTCACAGAGCATGGCGGATCAGGAGGTTGTGGCGCCACCCCCTGTCACGCTCAGGGCAGGGCTGATGGAGGGGTGTTGTGGCACCACCCCTGTCACATACAGAACCAGCCAATCAGGGGGTTGGGGCGCTGCCCCCTGTCACGCACAGAGCAGGGCCAATGGGGGGGGTTGGGGCGCAGCCTCCTGTCACTTACAGAGCAGGACCAATAGGAGAGTTGGGGCGCCACCCACTATCATGCACAGAGCAGGCTGATCAGGTGGTTCGGGGGCAGCCCCCTATCATGCTCAGGGCAGGACTGACCAGGGGGTTGGGGAGCTCTCCCCTGTCACACACAGAGCAGGGCCAATCAGGGGGTTGGGGCGCTGCCCCCTGTCAGACACAGAGCTGGGCAGATCGGGAGTTGTGGTGCCACCCCCTGTCATGCTGCTCCAGGGTGGGAGGCCTCGCAGCTCCAATGATCCCAGTGCTGGGAGGTCTCATGGCTCTACTTGACACGGGTGCTAGGAGTCCTCACAGCTCTGCTGATCCCGGGGCAGTGAGGCCTGCTGCTCAGAAGCTTTGGGGGTTGTTTGGCTTCACTCCACTGCTTGAAGCCTTCGTATGCAAATTAACCACCATCTTTGTTGGTGGTTAATTTGCATATTGCCCTGATTAGCCAATGGGAAGCATAGCTGAGGTATGGTTAATTAATCTTTTTGTCTTTTATTAGATAGGATATCCACTGTGCTGTACTTTACATCCTCATGACTATTCTGTAACAACCAGTTTGTATTTCCTAATTATTTCAACTTCATCACCCATCCCCTAACCCCCCTCCCATCTAGAAACTGTCAAAATGTTCTCTATATCTATGAGTCTGTTTCTATTCTACTTGGTCATTTATTCTGTTATTTTAGATTCAATTTTTGATAAATATATATTTATTGTTCAGATAATTTTATCTTTTTTCTTCTTCTTCTTAAAGAAGACCCTTTAATATTTTGCTTAATACTGGTTTGGTGGTGGTGAACTCCTTTAGCTTTTTCTTATGTAAGAAGAACTTTATATATCCTTCGATTCTAAATGATAGCTTTTCTGGATAGAGTAATCTTAGTTACAGCCTTTGATTTTCAGCACTTGGAATATTTCTTGCCCATCCACTCTAGCCTGTAAGGTTTCTATTGAGAAATCATTTGACAGTCTTATGGGAGCTCCTTTGTAGGCAATGGATTGCTTTTCTCTTGCTGCTTTTAAGATTCTGTTTTTATCTTTAACCTTTGTCATTTTAATTATGATGTGTCTTGGTGGTCTCTTTGGGTTCATCTTGTTTTGGATGCTCTGTACTTCCTGGACTTGTATGTCAATTTCTTTCATCATGTTAGGGAATTTTTCTTTCATTATTTTTTCAAATAGGTTTCCAATTTCTTGCTGTCTCTCTTCTCCTTCCTGAACACCCATGATGTGAATGTTGGTACACTTGAAGTTGTCTTAGATGCTACCTATTTTTCATTTATTTATTTATTTATTTATTTATTTTCCGTTTGCTATTCTGTTTGGGTGTTTTTTCCTTTTCATATTCCAAATTGCTGATAAGATTCTCAGCTTCATCTATTCTATTGTTGATTCCCTGTAAATTATTTGTCATTTCAGTTGGCATGTTATTAATTTCTGCTTAATTTTTGTTTTGTTTTTTAGTGTTTCTATGTGTGTGTGTGTTTTTTCATGTTGTTGAAGTTCTTACTAAGTTCCTTGTACTCACTAAGTTTCTACAGCATTGCTTTGAATTCTGTATCTGATAGTTTGCTTGCCTCCATTCATTTAGTTCTTTTTCTGGATATTTCTCCTGTACTTTTACTTGTGACCTGTTCTTTTGTTTCCCCATTTTGGCTGCTTCTCTAGGTTTGATTTTATGTTTTCTGTAGAGCTGAACTTAGTAGAATGGCCTTGTATAGTAGGTGTCATATAGTACCCAGTGGCACTGTCTCCACAGTAACCCAAGCTGGGTGCTCAGGTACACCCCTGTTCAGTTATATTTGAGCCTTGATTACTGTTGGTTGCCCCTTTGAGGACCAGCTGCCACTAGAACAGAGGAGCTGCTGTGCAGGAGGGGAACCTACAGAATAGAACTTGCTTCAGTGAGGCTTTGGTGCCCACTAAGTCTGCTGGTGATTGTGTCCCTTATGGAGTTGACAGGGCTGTAATCCAGTGTAGTCTGAAGCTGTTTGCTGGGTACACTGGACCTAGGGGAGTGGTTCTCAACCTTCTGGCCCTTTAAATACAGTTCCTCATGTTGTGACCCAACCATAAAATTATTTTCGATGCTACTTCATAACTGTAATGTTGCTACTGTTATGAATCATAATGTGAATATCTGATATGCAGGATGGTCTTAGGCGACCCCTGTGAAAGGGTTGTTCGACCACCAAAGGGGTCACGACCCACAGGTTAAACCGCTGTCCTAAGGTCTCCCAAGAGGTGTAAAATCAGTGACTGTCTCTGCCCTACCTTGGGCCACCCAGCACATGCTACAGAACAATCTGCAAACGGTTGCTACTAGTGCTGAGCTTGAAGGTGCTCAAGAGATGGCACATGTGAACCAAAGCCAACTTCTGCTAGTGCTGGGTCTGGGGTCATATAGAAAGTAGTACAGTGTGTGCAGAGGCCTGATGCTGCTTATTTGAGAGTTTTTAGGAGTATCTGAAGCATGAGGCAAGAGAGCACACATTTATGAAAAAGCCACTGGAAATGACATGGGGGAGGTGGGGCCTCAAGTTGAATGCAGTGAGGAAAAGGGAATCACCAGGACAGGGCAGACAGTGTGACAGGTTGATGGAGATTCAGGTATGGTGCCTGCAGGCTCTCTGGAAGGGGCCTCAGAAAAGGAACAATGTCTTCTGCCAGCACTTCTACAGGCAGAAAGCTGCCTGCCACCTCTCACTCTGGTGCCAGACTATTCATTTCCTTCCTGTAGGTCCCAGTGATTTACAAGCTGTTGTCCCAGTGCTGGAATTCAGAACCAGTGAGTCCAAGTAGGGTTACTCACAGTCCCTTTAGAAAGAACTGCTTGGGACTCCAGAAGCCCTCCATCTCATTCAGCCACAATCTCCCCTGGTCTTCATAGCCAGAAATAATTGGAACTTCTCCTCTTGCCACTGGATTCCTGGGCTGCAGGTCTTAGTATGTGGATGAGACCCCTTGCTTCTCAGCGGGGACCTCAGCAGAACAGATATCCTTCCTGATTTATATTTGCTGAATGTGGGAATGCGACCAGCTCTTTCTGTGTCTCTCCTCCTCCTACCAGTCTTGATGTGGCTTCTACTTTAAATCCCTAGATGTAGGATTTTCATTCTGCTAGATTTCAGGTGGCTCTGAATGATGCTTGTTCTGTAGTTTAGTTGGAATTTTGATCTGGTTGTGGGAGGATTTGAGTACCACATTTACTTATGCCACCATCTTGACCAGAGTTCCTTATTGAAACCTCACAGAATTAATGATAAATTCCCCACATTTGCAAGAATTTTGATAAATATATAACATTAATACCATTTTCTAATCAAAAGACATACAAGTAGAAATTATTTTGCTTTTTAAGCTTCTATTTGCAAGAGCAACAAATCTTACAAGGTACTTAAAGAAAATTATAAACAAATAGTTACAAGGTATATATGGGAAACTACTTTAAGAAATTATTGAGTGACATAGACGAAAATTTAACTAGCATGAGGGATATGCCATATCATTAATAAGAAGACAAATAAATGTAAGATTTTTAATTTTCTACCCAAATTAATCTATAAACACAACAGAATACCAAAGAAAATCTTACCAGGTATTTTTTTGAACCTGAAAAGTTATTTATAATCTTTGTTTAGAAGGTCAAGTAGTAAGACTATCCAAGAAAAAATAATTAAAAAGTGGTTGGGAGATTGCCTGAACACAAATCATGAAATCTATTTGGCACATGGGTAGACAAATAGATACATAAAAAAAGCTAAAAATGAACAATATAAAATATGTCATGTTGCAGAGGTAAAATAATGAGTGATTCAAGATATTATTTTATAGAAATGCACACACACACACACACACATACACACACGCATTCACACAAACACACACATATTGTACCTGAAGCCATACACAAAAGAATATACCAGATATAGTAAAGACCTAAATGTAAATAGCAAATCTTTCAAGTTATTAGGAAAAAAAACATAGAAAAATATATTTATGATATTTTGCTAGGGAAAATTTTCAACAAGATTCAGAAAGCACATTGCCTAAAGAAACAGATGAATAAATTGAATATAGAATGTTAGTGCACTGTGTATAATTTTAGACTTTGTGGTGATGGTACCATGAATGTAGGTATATTTTCTAACTCATCAAAAGATTTACATTAAATAAATGGAATGTTTAAACTACTGGCCCAGCCCATGAAATTTGTAAGCAGGTGCGGTCCCTAGGCCTGGCTTGCGATCAGGGCCATCTTCCCTGGCTGCTCCCAGCCAGCCCCGCCCCTCACCACCATCCACCCCCAGTTCCCCATTTTCCATCAAGTAATGGGAGCCTGCCAGCAGGTGGGAGGAACTGAGAGGTCTGCCATTCCACCTGCTTGTCAGGTCCGCCCCTGCCATGGGTTGCTCTCTGTGTGTGGGTGACTGGTGGGGCGGGGACCTTGGCCTGGCACCACCCGCATCCCCTGCCACCCATCCCTGGTTCCCCCTTTGCCATTGGGCGATCGGAGCCTGCTGCTGGGGAAAGAGATAGAGAGATAGTCAGTGCACTTCATATTGACTGGTTGAGCAGTCATTCTGGTCATTCATTTCACCATTAGGATCAATTTGCATATTGACCTTCTATTATATAGGAGAGAGGCCTGCTGCATGGTTGGGGGCTAGCCAGCCTGCCCTGACAGGGTTCTGGATAGGGGTGGGTTCCCCACAGGGGTAACAGGGCCAGATGAGTGAGGAGCCTGAGGGGTGGGTTTTCAGGACAGCCACACTCCCATATGGGCTGGGGCTCTCTACTGGGGGGTGTGGCCAAATTGAGGGATTTGCAGGCCAGCCATGTTCCTAATTGAGGAGGGGGGCCCCGCTGAGTGGTGGGGCTGTCTGGGGCTGAAATGCTACCTGAGCATGTTTCTACTCATTGGTGTATGGCCCTGGCTTGTAGGGAAACCCTCATGTGAAATCCTTAAGGCATTTCAGAAATAAATGAATAAATATAAATGTATACAGGAAGCGATATACATGCAATTTCTGCTTTCTTCCCTACAATAAGCCTCCCTGCACCAAAGATCACCGGATTGTGCTGCATACTGGATTGAGTAAGTAGCAACGTAAAAATAAAAACACATTGAAAAAAGGATTAGATTAAAATCTACACAGTGGAGTTTATTCTAATGAAAATTAAAGTTAACAAGTAGCCTACATCACAACAAGGAACTGGTGGTCTACGTGTCAAAATATGTTTGCTTTTTAAAAATAATTTTATTGATTTTTTACAGAGAGGAAGGGAGAGGGATAGAGTTAGAAACATGGATGAGAAAGAAGCATCAATCAGCTGCCTCCTGCACACCCCCTACTGGGGATGTGCCCGCAACCAAGGTACATGCCCTTGACCGGATTCAAACCTGGGACCCTTCAATCCCCAGGCCAACGCTCTATCCAGTGAGCGAAATCAGCTAGGGAAAGTTTGCTTTTAATAGTAAACAGTAATATTATAGCTCATAATATTTAGTTTAGATATTTCCTGCATGTATGCACACTCATACACGCACTGAATGTTTTAGTAACTCTGGGTAACTATTCTCTTAAGAAACCAAAGTAATATTCCCATCAGTATTTTGAGTAAATAAATTGATAACTTTGAAAGACTAATAGGCATTTTGTTATTAGTCTATCTTCCATCAATCATATCTATAAAATAAATTGTTTTGGGATGAGCAATTAAGCACGTGCTTACAAAGAGCAGTGACTTCTTTAGGCCTTCCTGTGCTCCTCTGTCTTCAGTTTTAAAATCCTCCATATTTCATGAATTGCTTTCTTAATTAATTTCTCCTTAGCACTTACCACACTCCCACACTCTTCCAGTCACATAATGGTTTCATGTTTGTCTTCTCACCTTGATGTAAAGCCATGAGGCAAGGGACCATTGCCTGTGTTGACTGAACCCCTGGAGCCTAGAGCAGTGTCTAATGGAGTAGGTCATCCAGATATATTCGCTAAGTGACTGAATGAATGAGATGCAGGAAGATTCTCACAAGAGAGAAATTTAACTAGATTACCTGCAAATAACTAACCTTGGCTGTTTAATTTAGAAATATTTAAATTAAAAAAAATATTAATAACAAATAATAACATTGTGTGCTCACAACGTGCTATGCAATTTCCACATTTTATTCCCTTAATGTTCAAAGGTGTGTAGGTATGTACTATTACTTATTTTACCAATAGAGGAACCACAAGCATGGGAAAATGCAATACCTTGCCTAAGAAAGGAAGGTTAAAATGCTATCAGATATCTGAGTCCAGAATCTGAGTCATTAGTCTCTACAGTAACCCACAAAACAGAATCATCTGAAAAGAAAGTGTTAGATAAGAAAATATTTGATCTGGTGGAAAATGTTTTCACTCCTAACAGCAGAGCTGCTTCTCAGAAACACATAGCTCCTAGGACATAGCAGATCTGCAGGATGGGGACACAGATCACAATGGTTCAACTTCTCCAAATGCTATAGATTGAATGTATGTGTGTCCCCCCAATACTCAGATGTTGAAAATCTAAGGCCCATAGTGACAATATCAGGATTTGAGGTATTTAGCAGTTGAATTGATCATGAGGGAAAAAGCCTCATGAATGGATTTACCACCTTAAAACAGATTCCAAAGAGCTACCTCGCAGTTTCTGCCATGTGAGGTCATGGTGAGAAGTCAACAGTCTGCAACTGGGAAAGGAGCTTTAGCCACAAGCCAGACATGGTGGCACCTGGTTTTGCGCTTCCAGATGCAGAACTGTGAGAAATAAAGTCCTCTTGTTGATAAGCCACCCAGTCTGTGGCATTTTGTTACAGTAGCGTGAATGGACTAATGAAGCAGGGGGTCCCGCGGGGGTGAGGATGATGGAGCCCTAACGAAGCATGCCCGACTCCAGAGACCAGGTTCAGTGATGCAAATCTAAGTTTATTGTGTAAGTGCAGCAGTATATATAACATTTTGGACCAATCAGAAGTTTACACAATCATTAGGGCAGCCAATAGTAGGAAAGATCAGAGTACTATGTTGGGGCTCTAGGAGGTTTGCTCAGGCGGGCGATGCCACTTCCCGGTGTGCTGAGGAAGCTTGTGCAGGTGGAGTGTGCTCACGCCATTGCATCTGCCACTGCACTGAGATAAATCTCCTGAGCTCATCCCACATCTCCCCCTTCTTTTCTTATTAGTGCCTGCTGGACGTGTATGATCATGGCTTGCTGGGCACTTAGCTTAAGGAACATGTTGTATAAACAGCGAAATAATACTATTTCTACGAAGAATCCTACTATCATGACTCCCCAAATGAGGAGGTTGGCTGATTTGGCTCACTGGATAGAGCGTTGGCCTGGGGATTGAAGGAGGTTAGACGGCTGAGAGCATCACTTAAGAAACTAAACTCGCCCTGACTGGTCTGGCTCAGTGGATAGAGCGTCGGCCTGCGGACTGAAGGGTCCCAGGTTCGATTCCGGTCAAGAGCATGTACCTTGGTTGCGGGCACATCCCCAGTTGGGGCTGTGCAGGAGGCAGCTGATCGATGTTTCTCTCTCATCAATGTTTCTAACTCTCTATCCCTCTCCCTTCCTCTCTGTAAAAAAATCAATAAAATATATTAAAAAAAAAAAAAGAAACTAAACTCAACGGGTATTACTGCATGAGGTGCTAGGTATATCCACCCTTGTCCCGGGGCAGTCCCATTATCTAGAGTCCACTTAAGGAAGTTAGGGCTACTGCTATCAGCCCATACAGTCCCGTTCTATGGCAATGAGACCGGTTCTGCTCCGTCACAGGGTAAGTCCACAGAGCAGTTAGACACTTGGACAGCGGGGAATTGTAGGCTGTTGGCGCTGACAGGCATGAGCACCCCTGGATGAGGTATGGCCGCCCATACATGTTGTGCTCGTGCCTGAGAGTTCCCTGTTATGATGGCACACATTAATAGGAATAATGTCCCTTCTGACGGATTGCCTTCTGGTGCCATGCGTGCAGCTTGGTCCTGTAGGTTCTTGAGGGCCCGTCAATGCCTTGGTTGCCTCCGCCGTCGGGATTAGTTGTCCTCTATGGTCAGGTCCTCCATTTCCTCTACCGGGGGTGATGGTGGTGGTGGTAGTCTACGGCTCATCGCTGGTGGTGCAGGGTTTGATGTTATTGGCAGGAATCCATGCGGGATTTTTCTCACCTTCTGGAAAAACACAAGCAAACCCTCTCCCTTGGGTTAAGAGTGGTCAGGGCCCTTTCAAGCCCTGGTTAGTGGATCTCTCCACTGGAACAGAGGGAGAGGTGTTGGTACATCCCTGAGACCTTCCAAATGATTGAAAATGGGAGGAAGACCGTCGGGGGCAAAATGAAAATAATTGAGAATTAACAAGGCCTGTTGTAATAGTTGTTGGTGCTTGCCTGTATTTCCCCCTTCTTTTTCTTTTTAAATCTGGGTTTTTAATTCTTTGTTCTGTCCATAAGGCATTGGGTTGGAGCCCCCAGGGGTTGACCCCTTGTGACTAGAGGGGGCCTAAAGGCAATAGGGGGCCACAGGTTTTGCATGCCCATATGAGATGCTTGCAGCTAGAGAGGGTTAAATGAGGAAATAGCTTGTGCAAGCCAGCTGCCTCTATCTCTGGATTGTTTTTCTTCTTGTCTTCATGGCTGGAGCATTCCTGATAATTCCTCTCTGTTGCAGGAATCCACATGGTCTTGGAGTTGTTTTCTGAAAATATTCTCGACCAAAGGTTAATAAAGGAAACTTTACTTGGGATTCTATTTATTTTTGTTTAAATGAATTTCCTTTGGCTTATTTTGACACCACGTAGGTTTTTCATGGGTGTCTTGCTGTTAGCATTTCAAATGAAAAATTTTTCTAGATGTAAATTAGTTACAGGATATTTTTCCTTACATAGTATTTTTCCACTATTCCCCCTTTTTTGATTTAATTATTAGAAGAATTTTTTGGAAAATTTATAATGCAGTCTATATAACTTTAAATTTTAATTTTTTGCATAAAAATATGACTGCTTTAGGTTCATTGTATGTTAAGCAATTTTTTCATGAAATGAAAATTTTGGTTAATACTTCTTGAGCCAATTTTAATTAATCTGAAAACTTGATTACTATTTTACTGTCAAATTTAATACTTTAATAACAATCTTAGTTTACACTGTAAATATTAATGGAAAGGATTATTTTGCATCCTTGAGAAAGCCCTGAGCATTCCTGGTGTTAGGCTGGATTTCTTAAGTGCCTTCCCAGGGGACCTTCCACATAGTGGAAGGGATTAAATCCTTTCATGTTCTTAAATTATATTGCTGATAACAATCCTAGTTTCCAAGCATTTAAAGAATTAGTTTGTAAGCTTGTTTGGAATAAATGTATAATATGCTGTTATAAAATATTAAAAATTATTAATGAGCTTCTGTTATTTTAAATTATATTTTAAAATTATATTGCTGTATTTAAGAAATATTAAATAAAATAACTTGTTTTGCCCTTTCTTAGAGGCAAAAAACCTAAAGTATATATTTATTAATTTTTATTTGATAAAGCTTTCCTTGTGATTTCAAGCATATTAAATTGGCTTTATTAAAAAATCCTTTAAGAAGAAAGAATAAACTTTTGAAAACATTTCAGGGCCCATGAAATGTCTCAAAGTCATTCCTTGGTTATAGTACTTTTTATAATTATTAAGAGATATCAATTAAATTAAAACTGACAAGATTGTCTTTCTATACTTTAGATACCACAATTATAATTTTTCCCAATTTAATTTAACTAGAACTTTAAACTCCTAGCTGGCAAGTTAAATATTCAGCATTTCTTTAGATTAATAAGAGTAGGTGCTTCCTTTTGAAATGGCGAGATCTCAAACCTGCGACACGCGGCCCCCGCCCTTCTCCGCATTCTCAGTGAAGGGGTGGGAACTGCACCCTCCATCTTACCCTGGGTCCTCCATTTTTGGGCAGGGCCATGTGCTCGGCAAGGCTTCTTTCAGGAAGAAGCCTCTGCTAGCCACACCCAGGATTTCTCTGGACTAACCAATGATAATCAAGGGAAGTGCACGCCATCACTATGACCACATCCTGTGTAATGAGACACCAACTCACGCCTGGCCAATCGGCAGGGCCCACAGTACCCTCTCCCGCCCTTATTCCACCCCCCCTATAAAACTCCTGGTCCCATCAGGCTTCGCTCTCTCGGCCACTTGGCTTGCCATTGTGTCGGTGAGTGTGGTGGACGGGGAGTTTGAGCTAGCTTAAAATAAAGGACTCTTTGCTTTTGCATCGGACTGGCTGGCTCCCTGGTGGGCTCTTGGGATTCTTGAAATCTGGGCATAACACCTTTCTTGTGTAATCTTAAGTATATTGTATTAGTCTAATTTAGTATTGGAAGGGTTAAAGAGAAGAAAATTGGACAGAGATAAGTTTGCTTGCTAGCTGCTTGGATCCTTGAGACCTGCATACCTTAGATAAACAAAAAACAACAAAGAACTCTCTCTCCCTGCTCTCCATTGCAACGGCCTCTTTTTTTTCTTTCTTTTTTTCTCTGCATTAACCATTTGGATATTGGGACTATTGTTGTAGTTCCGGTGGCATTTGCTGCAGCTGTGGGGTTAACATTCACAGGAAAGAGTCTAGGGGTCTCTAGCCCTAAAGACTTCTTTGCTCTATCTCTCTGGCTACACAAGGATTGATATATCCCCGTCCAGGGATTATCATCCGTGTCCCCCACGAAAGGATTACTTGGGGGCCTGATCACACTCCCTAAACAGTTAAACTTTTTGTTCGCTCTGCAAGAGGAGCGGGGGAGTGACTCTGGCAGGAAGGTTCCTAGTGAGACTCCCCTGCTTCCTCCTCGCTTAGAGGTTTTTTCTGTCTCAGTTTCAGCCTTCCTTGAGCTTTGAGAAACTACTTTTGGCTTGTCTAAAACAGCCCAGGAATCTTCGGGGACAGAGGGCTCTGGAGGGGAATAGGGAGGTAAAGGGTCTTCTGTTCCCCCGCCCGCACCGCCAGTGGAGGAGAGCCAGGGGTTAAATGCTATTAGGATATCCCAGAGCTTTTTAGCTCCTTTTCTGTTACTTTTACTCGCCTGCTCTGTAACAACGCATGAAGCACGCGAGCCTGATAGGCTCAGGCTGAGGCGGGAAGGATTCCCATTGTTCCTTACAGAGGGTCACTCACCCGACCTGAAGCTTTCCACGGTCTCTGTTCGTGGCACCAGAATGAAGCAGGGGGTCCCGCGGGGGTGAGGACGATAGAGCCCTAACGAAGCATGCCCAACTCCAGAGACCAGGTTCAGTGACGCAAATCTAAGTTTATTGTGTAAGTGCAGCAGTATATATAACATTTTGGACCAATCAAAAGTTTACACAATCCTTAGGGCAGCCAACAGTAGGAAAGATCAGGGTACTATGTTGGGGCTCTAGGAGGTTTGCTCAGGCGGGCGCTCCCACTTCCCGGTGTGCCGAGGAAGCTTGTGCAGGTGGAGTGTGCTCACGCCATTGCATCTGCCACTGCACTGAGATAAATCTCCTGAGCTCTTCCCACAGACTAAGACACCAAAGGAAGAGTTGCTTTCCTGATCACACTCCCTAATGAATGAGAGATTCATTAGTGTGTGAGTTGAAGTGAATGCATACTTTCTCTTCACTTTCTTATCCTCTAGGCTGCACTCTCTTCCTACCCCAGTCTCATCCAGTGCTGGTGAAAAAAATTTTTCCAAGGATATACACCGTGAAGCACTCTGAAGGTAAGCAATAAGATTATTACTTTGGTAAAAAAGGAAAGGCATGCATATGAGTGAAAAATCAGACAGAGGCCAAAAACCAGGACTACAGGCTTTATTAGAGGAGAAGGATCTGCTGGCTGTCTCACAAGGGGAGAACAGCAGCACATGCAGGGGTGGGCACGCCTTTGGAGGGGCGGAACTGGAAGGGGTGGGGAGCTTAGTGTACTTGGCGCACACTGATTGGTGGGTTACTGCATTGTCCATACAGGACAAGGGTTTAGGGTATTTGGCAAGTGTGGATTGGTGGTCCAATGTAAGGTACCTGTCCACCAATTGGGGGGAGGGAGGATCTACCAATGAGGAAGGGGTTGGTGTTTCCGGTTTCCACCCCCTGCTGAAAAGGAGGTGGAACATGCTTTGAGTTTCAAATTGCAAGCAAAGGCTAAGAGAGAAAAGACTTGGCCAGTGAGTTTTGGGTTTTGTTTTTTTTTTTGATTGTTCTTCTTCTGTTTAGTTTGTTTGTTTTTTTTAAATTCTAAAAGGATAGGTCTTGGGAAAAAATTTTGAAAGTGGCTATGTTTGGGGGAAGCCAAAATTAGGTTCTGTGAATGTTTAGGATCAGGGGTGGGCAAACTTTTTGACTTGAGGGCCACAATGGGTTCTTAAACTGGACCGGAGGGCCGGAACAAAAGCATGGATGGAGTGTTTGTGTGAACTAATATAAATTCAAATGGGCCTTAGTTTTCCCACGGCTGGGTTAGGTGAACAGAGCTGAGGGAGAGGGAAGAAAGAGGAGGGAGGAGGAAGGGAAGTAAAGAAGGGGCCTTAAAGACTTAACTGAATTATCTGCCAAAGGGAGCAGGATCCCCATGAGATGTGTACCAGCAGCTGCTGTACCCAAGGACAATAGGCTTTCACTGTTTCCTTCTTTTATTTTGCAGAGTTGAATAAACAGGAGGCACTGATAGTAAATCTCTGACTTCAGGCTCTCAGTGAGCACACTGGGTAGCACTGAGGGGAGAGGGAGGGATGTGGGTAGCTCAGGATGAGTGAACTGCATGGGGAGGGACATTTTATGGATTAAATCTAAAGGAGGCTGTTGCTGACTTGAGAGGAAATGAGGCTGTTTAGTGACTTGAGAAATCCTTGTGCTTCAAACAGAAGAAGTCCTGAAGGAGACGGGGAAGTTTTTAATCCAGTGACCTGGAGCCCTATACGTGGCTTGTTGGGTGACCTATTAGAAGATAAAGTGCAGAAGCGGAAGGAGATGGAGAATCTACTAAAAAAATATGTCAAAGAATCTACTAAAAAAAATGCCAAAGATATCGATCAATTCATTATAAACTGCTTCTACCAAGCATATAATAATGGACAGTCCTCAGGTAAGGTCTACCGCTCGGACTAAAGTCCATGCAGGACCCCTGTCTTTGCACCCACATAGGATTTCTTCATTGGTCATGATAGTTTGCCAACAACTTCTTTACATCTGGCTTCAGGGCCCCATTTCTAAGTCAGTGGCACTATTGTATATCCCCTGTCTCGTTACTCTTTATTCTTATTCCTTTAGCCTCAGAGTCCTTCTAAGGATTAAAACTCACTTCCCATCCTGAGTATATGCTAGCTCAGTTGTTGAAGTTTATGAGAACAGTCTGGTAAACTTCATGCCACACTCTCTAGTACTGCTGGCAAGGCAGTTTACTTATTTAGTTAGTTACATATTTAGTTAGGTAGCTAGTCAGCTAGTTACTTAAGTCTAAGAATTCCTAGAAACTTTTATAGTTATCTGACATGAAGATTTAAGGTCTGTCATTGAGTAGTTTTATAATTTCTCTCTAAAAGTTTGTTCTTCAGGAGGAATAAAATATTTCACTGATGGTGAGGCACACAAAGAATAAATTCAATGCTGAGAGAAAAGCTATGATTTTAAATGTGGACTCTTGTATTTAATTGTTCTCTTGCATTTTCTTTGAGTGATGTTGTCCACTAGCATGGAACTAGGCTGTAGACCATTGTGTAAGGCCTGACCTCTACCTCACATGCTCCTGAGGCCCTGAAACAAGACATAAAGGCATCTAACCTGCCCCTTCTATCTATAGTGCCTACGGCCCCCACACAGCTAAGATGGGAGCTCTGGCAGACTCTCAACCCTGGTCTCTTTTATGCTTCCCAAATGCAATCAGAGCTAAAAGTTGTTCTTTGAAAGCAAGACATCTTTTTCTCCGGGACTAGGAGAAGCCTATGCCTGGCTTACTGACACAGCAAATTTCATCTCTGAGTAACTTCCTGTTTTTCTTTTAATACCTTTTTCTCCATTTAACACTCCCCCAAATTAAAGACAATCAATACTAACAATAAGGGTTCGGAATAATTGTATAGTAGCTAAAGTTTCTTCTTCTTTGCCCCAGTTTCTTCTTCTTCTTTCAGTTCATAATCCTTGAGTCCTAGAGGCACTTGGACAAACCACTCTAATAAAGCCAACACCTGGAGTCACCTGGCTGCTTGCCAGCTGATGCCTCCTCAGTCAGGCTTTCATGCCTTTGTCTCTCTCTCATCTACTTGGCAATTGTTTTCAGGGCCACAGAATATGGTAATTCATTGACTTATTTGGATGACTCTAATGGGAGAGATCTTTCTAAAAAAAAGTTCTTGACATGTAAACTCCTGCCACCACAAGGCCTCATCCAGAAAACGTTCTTGAACTTATTGATGGTTAATTCAATCCAGCAGTCTGGATGGGAAGGGCGGTACAAGCTGCAGTCTGTTACCTTGGGCTCAGCATTTTAAGGGACAGCCTATGGCTCTCCCTCATGCAGAGCAGGGAACTGGACCCATATTTTGTCTATGGAAATCATGTCTTCAATAGTAACTATGGGATGAAAACTCAGGGTACTTCGCATGTGTTAGCTCATGCCAATTCTTAGAATTTCTGGATTAAACTTTTAAGGTGTTTATTGTTATATTGAGATCCTTATAAAAACTTAAAAACCTTGCATTTAATTCCTGTCCATGAAATTGACAAGCATAATGAACCGTGCGTGACCTCAGAGGACGCATTAATAGGCTTGAGTTGTTTTATACAACCAAATACAGTGTCAGGCTTCTGAGAGTTAGTTTATTTGTTTGACCTAGATTGAATTACAAATGCTACTAGAGACTACATGTCCTCAGGCCCAAGTTCAACAGTGATGGACTCTGCTTGCTGCAGAGTTTAAAATAAAATCGCAAACCTATATACTAGTGGTAACAGTGTTTTGGCCTGGAACCCAGGTTGTTTGTCTGCTGGAATTGAAGAATGAATCCACAGACAGACAGTGGTATAGTAAAGGTGGATATTTATTGAAGAACAAGTACAGACTCTCACATGGGGAGAGGGAAAGGGTCCCACAGAGTTCCTTTCCCTGTGGCTTATAATGGCTGCAGATCTTGGTGATTTGATATCCTCTGTGATTGGTCACTAGTCCCTTAGACTAGTTACTATAGTAACTCCTAGGCTCAAGGTTGAACCTCACATGGGACATGTGAAGTTCTCCCCCATCTCCTTCCCTATTGTTTTCCTATTCCCTTTGGGATTCTTCCTCTCCTTCTGGATGAAGGGCTTCCTTCTCTTTATTTTGTAAATATAAAGAGCATTTTGTAAATGCTTTGGACATACCATAGATATAATTCTGAGGATCTCTATTATTATATTGAGAGAATGGTGTGGGGGATAGAAAGAATACAAGGTATTTGATTTCTTATTTTATTTAACAAACTGACCTTTTGCTGCTCCCAGCTCCCTCATTCTATGGAAATGTACCTGTAACAGCTTTTCAGCTCACCAGTTCTATGGAAATAGACCTTCTGCTGCTCTGCAGCCCTGTGCTTCCTCCATGGTTCCCTTAACTTCCAAAAGTTCTAATAGTTCCTAAACTTGTCCTATTTCACCCCTAAAATTCCTGTTTCACTAGAGTTCATCAATAGTAATAAAAAATTAATACATAAAAGGCTACATACATTATAGAACCCTCACAATTACACATAAACTTTTGTTCCCTTTTTCTTTTCTCTTTTTAAATGTCTCTTTATTACTGAAAGCATTACATGTCCCGTTTTTGCCCCTCCACCCCCCAGGCCTTCACCACACTAGTGTCTGTGTCCATGGGTTATGCATATATGTATTAGCTTTTGAAAGAAGCCCTTCTCTAGGTGGAAGGGACATTCCCCCCAGCAGGAAGGACACTCTTTTCTGATAGATGTCCAAGATTGTGGTCTGAGCGGTGTTCTCACTAACATTCACGCTGCTCCTTGTACAGGTTTATTGCTTTCTCTTTAATCTGGGATGGGGAAGGAATAATAGGATTTTTTTTCCAAAAATAAAATATTTGCAAAAAAAATCACATTTGAATATTAGAAATTATAAAATGATTTTATTAACCCAAGGAATCACCATAATCATTAAACCAAACTGATATAAATCACTGCATTGGCAGAGATAGTGATTGGCAGGCAGGAGGCAGGGGTAGATCCTATCATGATGGTTCTGTGGTTCTCTGGGCTCTATCTGCACATGGAGTCCCCAGGGTGATCCTAGGACAACTATGGTCCACAAGCCTAGCAGGCCAGGAAGCTGGGTGAGAGGAGCTGTTAGAACAAGTGAGATCCTGGCAGGCCTTTTGGACATACCATAGATATAATTCTGAGGGTCTCTAGAATAATATTGAGAGAATGGTGTGGGGGATAGAAAGAATATAAGGTATTTGATTTCTTATTTTATTTAACAAACTCATATAAAGACACATATGATGTACTGTTACGGAAAAAACAGACAAGAACCAAACAGTGCTCTGAGAGTTTGGAGTTACACTTTATTCACCGTGGCGGGCCTAGGGAAATGAATCCAAATCTAAGCAAAGCTACAAGCAGAACTTCCCTTTTTATAGAAGAGCCAGCCCTTTGTGTGCTTGCTGGCAGCGGCCTTGAAAACTATACAGTTCTATCCAATTAAAAAATGCACCTGGCATGGCATTAGGTGTATTGAGTCTCTGGCCTACAAGGTCAGGTAGCTAAGTTTATCTCCCCCACTAATCAAGCAGGCTAGAAAGCAAAGTTACTTTTTCAGAATAAGAGGCCGTCCAAAGAATAGCAGAGAATTCCAAACAGTAGTTTACAGAATAGGGGTTTCCCTTCACATTCCCCCCCATTGTTCCACAAGCTTTTCAGCCTTGTGGTATAACAACCACGGGATGTTAAGGTGAACAGGGGCGTTGACGGATCTTTTACTACTTCCTGCTGAAAAAGGGTGACGTCCAAGGGGTTAACATCCTGTTTCTTCCTCTTGGAGAGGTTTGTAGGGAATTCTTCTGGCTTGTAGGACCGTTTGAAGCTTAAAGGCATCTAAATGGGATGAGATAAAGCGAGTTAACAGAATTAGAAGACATGGTCCTAGGATTATGGCCATGAGTAGCATTAACAGTTGTCCTGTCAATGGAAGGAGCCATTTCCAGATCCCCCCCCCCCCCCACCCCATGTAGTCCAGGACTCAGATAACTCCTGTTTTATTCATCTTGTTTCTTTTTTGTGTGTGTAGGAAGCAGTAATTTTATGGTGCTTCTGTATTCCAACAAGGGCAGAAGAGTTCTCCTCCTGGGACTAGCCTCGGGTTCCTGCGGCACTCATAAAAAGACAAAATGAGAATTACTAGAAAGATAAAAACAGTGATTATCCAGAAATACTAGAGCATTTTGCCTTTAAGAGAAGATAAGAAGAAAGATTAGTGTAAGGAAGAGTTCAGCAGGGCGTTATCTGAATTCTTTTGAGCAGGTTGATTGGCCAGGTCCGTTGTCTTCTTGAGGGTGATCTGCAGCGGGTATGTCTGGTCAGAGGTCACCTTCCAGTCAGGCTTCTTGCTGTCCTGGGCACAGAAGGACAGCAAGAAGCTGTCCTGGGCTTGTGACCTGGCAGAGACAATTTATAACAAATGGTCCATTGGAAGGGAAAGAAAACATTTCAGTTTTAACAACCTTCATTGAAATAGGATTTTTCTCCTTAAAATTCCTCTATGGTTATCAAAAAGCCAAATCAAGACTAATTTATCTACTGTATTCAATTTGGCCTGATGTTTGCATAAACACAACAAGAATGGTAACTGACTACCTTTGCTGGAATTTCATGATTGAATCTTAATGTGCCCCGGAGGGCCAGAAAGCCAAGCCATCCAGCTGCCATCAGGCCTGCCTGCAGTATCTGCTGAGTTAGGTGAATTCCTCACCTGTAGCAACTCCACCTGAGCCCACGCTCTAGGTTTTAAGGCCCATCTCAGTAGCCCTCCTACTTGTTGCAGCCCAGAGTATGTGGGGGTTCCGCAGGGATGCAGAGGAGTCCTTATTGCTCCCCTTCTACTCTGACCAACCGCCAGTGATGGTAGGGCATGGGCCTGATGCTGCAGCGCCAGCCATCTTCAGGGCTCCTAAGCAGGATACCAGGCTTTTCCCATGGCACTCTTATTGGCTTTAAGTCTTCAAAGTCTAGACAGGTCTCTTTAGAACATGATACTCTAGCAAAAGTTTTTTGTTAATGAAACCACTATTAGGAACCAGTCTTACTAAATTCATGCAAAGAAATATATTGCCATGATTTATTAAGCATTGCCAAATTTCAGAGGAATTATATAAGGAGAAAAACATACTGACCTGATCTGCTCCAAGATTTCCTGATTTTTCTTGCCAGTCCCTTTTCATGGACTCTTCAGAGTAATATAACTGTCTTCAAATGGCAAGAAGAAATTTACAATATGTCTATATTCAGATAGATAGTTAATAGCTCCCCCTGTAGTAGGGCTCCCCTCACTTGACTTGTTTTCTCAGAATGGACTAAGGGAGCTTTATTTCCTTACAGGGTTTTACATGTCACTGGACCTCACAGGTCTGTAATTCCTGTAATAGAGGGCTAGTACTTATCACCTCACTACTTCCTTCTGTTCCAAACAGGCCTTTCCCAGTTTTCTACAGTTGAGGTTTGTACCATCCTTGACATGGGCATGGTCACACAGGCCTGAAAGACAGTATACAGGCTGCCAACTGTTAACTGTCTCTTAATAGAGACCAAAACCTGATGGATATTCTTCTTTGCCCAGTTGGGCACCTGCCCTCTTGGCAGCTAAACACCCTTTACTTTTTGGGTTCACCCCACATAGCCTCTTTCCAGGACAGCTAACACATAGCCATAACAGTGGCCCTCAGTGTGGGAGACTGGACACTTGCCAGTTACTCCCAAAGACTACCAAGGGCTGTAGACGATCACCTGTCTACAGCAATTGCTGGCAGCTACAGCTATATTCCAACCTGTAAGAGAATCAAAGGTTAATAAAACACATTAATACAATTAAACATAATATTGGCACCATGGCCACTTCAGGCAGCTAAATCTCCTGCTACTAAACATGAGATATGGTAGGGCTATACAAACATCTTAGTGAGGTGGCTAAAGTCTACTCTTGACTTTTCTATATAAGGCAAAATTGTCCTTGTCTCTTTGGAGCCATGTCCATGAAGACGCAGGCATCATTTAAGTTTATTATACAATTTTCTGTAGGCCACTATCAGAGCTGTGCACTGTGGCCAGTTCTTCTTTCTAGCGATAAATACAGTCTGTGCAATTTTCTTAAAATGTATTCTGGCACAGGAGATGGTTGTTTGCTGCACAGAGGCAACTAACCTCTACACAAATGGGCTCGGACATCTGCCCAGCAAACTGCAGTCTATAAGTTCAATATGCAGCCTCCAGTTCTCCTAACCCAAGGAGGTTTTGGCCAGTCTCTGAATCAAACTCCTCCTCCTCTCTTGAAGAATTTCAAGGTCCTGATGGCTTTCAGGTCCAGGGAGAGTGCCTTTTTTTTGCCCTTTTGTTAACCCTGTTTATTAGTTATAGGGCCCTGCTATCCTTGACTTCCCACCAGTCCCCTTTTTGGCAGAGCAGTAACCAGGCCTCTTCCAAGGGAGTGCACTAGAAAGGGATATCAGCCCCTCCTCTTCCAGCAGCAACAGGTACTGAACCCTTTCAGTACATTTGCAAACAGGGAGCTTTCGCTAGCTCTATCTGCAGCTTTCCCTACTTGTCTCGCTGCTGCTTCTTCTTTCAGGGCAGCGGGCAGCTCAGGCATCCAGCCCCCCCCCCCCTTCGACCTGGCTCTCAGGGGCTGAGTCTGCCTAGCAAACAGTTCTAAACTTCTAAATCACCAGGGCAGCTGTGGATTTCAGGTCTGTTTCTCCTCCGCTTTTCTCCTGGGAGTTTAGTTGTTTTTAACGTATTAGAATTCTTTATTCTTAGAAACCTTAATCTTTTAATGATAACCAAAAGTGAACAGTTAGCAATTTTAGATTAATATTTATGAATACATTTTAAAGTATTTTTACTCTTAAGATATATCTAAACCTTTTGTGATAAAACTAAGAACAGGTATCGGTTTAATTTAGCATTGGAAGGGTTAAAAGAATAAACCAGGGCAGAGAAAGACTGTGCTTACAGAAAACTTGTTGTGACCTTGAAGCTAGATGATAATGCACCTGCTAGCAGTCTGCAGCCAGTAACATAACTGTTAACACCCCCCTTCTTTGTCTCAGCCCAGGCCCGTTGCTTTCCCTCACAGATTTCCCTTTTTACTTTTTATCTCTCCAACCAATTCCCCTGTCCTCCAGTCCAGTTGTTTGTCTCCCTTTAAACAGTGGAAGTTTCGGAGAAAACTATAGACTGCTCCTATAGGGTCCTCCCTCCCGGAGGCTGGGGTCCGACCCGTGAGGAAGCATGACTCCTAGACAGCCTGGAAAGATAATGGCGCATAGGGAGATTTCTTGCAGACAGAAAGCCTGGAAGCAACCTGAAATCCAGTTACAGATGCTTTCAGAATCAAGATGAGGGAGGGAGGGAAAGACCAGGTTATATCCCCTATGAGGATTTTAATAAATAACTGAAAACGGCAAGTTAAATAAAACACATAATCACAAAGACAAAGACAACAGACCACAGGAGACACACAATCAGGGGTTAACGGGGTCTATAGACAGTTAATAATAACTTCAGCCTTAGAGTCAGGGCCAGTAAATCTCTTCACCCTGCGGAGCTGTAAGCCCTTTGTCCACCAAAGAGATAAGAAAACCATAAATAACAAGTTCTTTGAAATTACTACTTTTTTAATTTGCTAAGCAAAGAGTTAACTTGAAAAAACTTCTCTATTGCTTTTTTTACAAGCAATCTTGGAACTTAGCCAGCCTATATTCTAGCCTTTAAATCTACCCTAGCACTTCAAAATTTTAATTTAATATAGCGAATTTACAACCCAGGTAAGAGCAGCTGATAGACAGAAATTTTTGTTAGTGAAGTGGGCTGATTCTTTCTGTAATGGTGAGCAAAAGAAAGACTGAGAACTGCTAGAGATTCTTACAGCCCATCGTGGTTCCAGTCCAAACATTCAGCCAAATGAATTAACAGAAATGAAAAATAAATCAAAGTAGATTTCACTTTACACAGACTAGTTAATAAGCAGCCAAACACCCGTACTCACACTCTCTCAGTAGACTAGCCCAGACTGGAGCTGAGCAGATAAACAAAACAATGTCCAACTCCCCAGATGGGCATGGGGGCATTCCTGGCACCCATGTCCCAGAACAGAATTCTCGACCAACGTCTTGGTGAGAACCTACCGGAGGAGTTAAGACTGTGTTCAGTGCCCCTTCTCGGTAGCAAATTGGCTAGTCCCACACAAACAAACAGCTGTTCACTCAGAGCTTAAACAAATTCCCAAATTCTAAACAAATTCCCAAATTCAAATAAATTCCAAATTCCAAATTCTAAATTCCAAAACAAATTCCAAATTCTAACAAATTCCAAATTCAAAACAAATTCCAAATTCCAAACAAATCCCTAATTCCTAAGGGAGCTCTGTGGCTTCCCGGGAGGTGATCAAGCTCCCCTTCCACTCATTCTGAGTGGGCCAAATAGTAGGGTATTGGGGCCCCTACCTTACCAATTCTGTCGACAGGTCCCAAGGTGTGTCTGTCCATGCTCTCCAGATTCCGGCTGGGTCCTGGGCTGAGGTCCGGGAGTGCCCGGAGTTCCTCCGGTTCAATTCTGCAAAATCAGCAGAGCGGCACCTCCCAGGGGCCTATCTGGCTCCCCTGGTCCCCAAACCGAGTACACACCGGAGGCCCAGAGGCCACGATGGGTGGTTCCCCGGTCTTCCCGAAATGTCAGGGAACCAATTATGTTACAGAAAAACTGGACAAGAACCAAACAGCTCTCTGAGAGTTTGGAGTTACACTTTATTCACCGCGGCGGGCCTAGGGAAATGAATCCAAATCTAAGCAAAGCTACAAGCAGAACTTCCCTTTTTATAGAAGAGCCAACCCTTTGTGTGCTTGCTTGCGGCGGCCTTGAAAACTATACAGTTCTATCAATTAAAAAATGCACCTGGCATGGCATTGGGTGTATCTAGTCTCTGGCCTACAAGGTCAGACAGCTAAGTTTATCTCCCCCACTATTCAAGCAGGCTAGAAGGAAAAGTTACTTTTTCAGAATAAGAGGCCGTCCAAAGAATAGCAGAGAATTCCAAACAGTAGTTTACAGAATAGGGGTTTCCCTTCACAGTACCAAGCATTGATATTTAGGCAGAGAGATAAGTACTCAAATTACTACCCATCAAGAGATATGGTTTTGTCTCATCTAATACCAGTCCCTTTCTTTTTATATCATTTGAAGGGGTTTCCTGAATGTGTCCTTAGGTAACAGGTAAACTGAGCTTTTTAAAGTTGATCTAAACTCCTATTTATCACATTTCTTTCAGCTCCATTCCCAGGCTGCTAGAAACTCCTTTTGGGCAGCAGGCTGTACTATAATATCTATTATATTGTAATGAGAGGATTTGTTTTCATGCTAATTCATACTATTAGATGCAACATAGAAATATAATTCCCAATCTTAACTGCAAACACTATAATTATATATAGACATACAATGGTCATTAGGAGATGATGTTTCTTAAGTCAAGAGTGTTCACCAAACTTGCAAATAGCTTGGAAACAGAGGTTTTGGCTGAGAAACATCTCCTCTAATGAGGGAACCTCCCAGGACCCCGGGTGTCTTTACATTGCCAGAATCTTCTGGAATGAGAAGGGAGAGCATGCCTCTGTTTAATCTATAAAAGTGTTCAGAAAGCTTGGTTTCCTTAGAGACTAACAATTTGCTGCTTCTATAGAGCTTCAGTGTTTAGCATATGTTTTAGAAAGATGTTTATTAAAAATATTATGAAAAAACTAATGGAAATAAATGAGTAAAATAGAAAAAATAGAAACTAAAACATTTATAAAGGATAATATTGCCTTTTTCTTTTAAATAAAAGAAAATCAGGGAGTGCCTTGATTGGTTCATGTAACTAACCATCAAGGTTTGTTCCTGGACAAAAACCTTGTTAATTAGATCTTGGCAAACCTCTCTTCTATTGTTTATGAATTCTTTTTTAAAAAAAAATATATTTTATTGATTTTTTACAGAGAAAAAGGGAGAGGGATAGAGAGTTAGAAACATCGATGATAGAGAAACATCGATCAGCTGTCGCCTGCACACTCCCCTCTGGGGATGTGCCCGCAACCAAGGTACATGCCCTTGACCAGAATGGAACCTGGGACCCTTGAGTCCGCAGGACGACGCTCCATTCACTGAGCCAAACCGGTTAGGGCTGTTTATGAATTCTTACTCATTCCTTAGAAGGGAGGGGTGCTTGACTTTTCCAGTCTCTTGCAAAATTTGTCAAGTGATGCCAAGCTGTGACAGATACAGTAAGGTTTCTTTATGGACTGGGTCAGGATGAGTTAGAAACAAACTTCTTCAAAAGGGAGGAGTTATTCTCTCACATTTTAAAACATGGGTTGAAAATTTAGTGTCAGTTCATCAGAACTTTGGATGCAAGGACGTCCAGTGTATGTTAGAATCTCCAAGCAAAATGTTGTCCCCCTGGCTCTGGAATCAGTACTCTGGTGGCTAGTAGCATTTCTCCTGGACATAGCTGACTCCACAGCTTTTCAAGGAATTCTAGAAGCCCATCTCCTCTGGACAAGTTGAGAATTCAGGCTGAGGGCCCTGAAAAAATAATGCCTGGATGTTACAGGATTGAGGATTCTTTTAGGTGCTTAGTGTGTGTCTGTGTCTGTGTTGTGTATAAATTAGGAGCAGACTTGGGATGTTCTACCATCCTATAAAATAAACGGCTAATATGCAAATTGTCAATTCCACTGGATGTTCCACTAGCTGGCAGGGCCAGCCAACCAACTGCCCATGGCCCTTCCCCTCCGGCTGGCCAGCCTAATTGGCCTTGATCGGGGTGGTCCAGCCAGACCCAACCCGTGCACAAATTTGTGCACTGGGCCTCTAGTCCAATATGATAGCTACCAGCCACATTGTGACTACAGAGTGCTTGAACACATGTTAAAATGATAATAGTTTGAATATATTATGTCAAATAAAATATTATTAAAATTAATTTCATCTGTTTTTCTTTCCTTTTATAATGTGAACATTAGAAAAAATTCAATTGCACATGTGACTTAATTGTGTTTCTAATGAATAGCACTCTATTAAATATTTATTCAATATACTTTTGCTCAGTGACAAGAAACTGTCCACTTAGATGAGTGAGTGCACTAGAGTAAAAAATAGCAAGACTCAAGCTGTTTTAGCTGAATACAAAAAAGCCAAATTTGACCCAAGTAACCAAAGAAGGTGTTTTCCTCTTAATAATCATAATCTAGTATCACATTTTTGGGCGGATCTGCTACCAAGAATTGCCCCCTTATTTCCACAATCACAATACACTTCTTCAGATTAGAGGTTAGATACAAGGAAAATTCCTACATTTTAAAAGTGTTTACAGAACTTTAAATGACTTACCTTCTTTGTTAGTATGTCTTAGGTGATCATGGGTAACAGATACAGATATTAAAATTACATCATGTGATGTCATGTGATAGATCCTGCAGCTCCTCCAGAAGTGACTGGGCCAACAGAGTCAGCAGAAACTACAGATACCCTCAAGCTTTGTCCTCCTGAAGAGTTCCAGAAAGTGTGTAAAGAAAGGGCTGGAGAGGTACTGTGTTCTATCCATAAAATAGAGAAAGAGAGAGAAGCAATTGCTTTCACTAAATACTTGATTTCCTAAAGCACTAATTGCAGAGTGGTAGGGTGGGGACAGTGGTAATCTTTTTCATAGATGCTTTGAGCAAGGAGGAACTCATATAGCCTCACACAGATTTCAATTTTCTTTCAACCCCATGATAAAATACAGATCTCTCTCTCTCTTCATTTATTTGTTCTATCTATTTGAGACTTATTAAAATTAAGCTGTATCTATAGATTAAAATATTTAGTGATTATTTTCATACTAGTTGAAAAGCCTAGACACAAAACATGACTTAAAATACAATTAAAGCCTGAAACCCATTTTATCTCGATGTGTTAAAAATAATACTGAAATAATGATATTACCAAAGGCAAAGCATCGTTGATGTATTTATTTTTAGCCGGAGCCAATAGAAAATTCTCCTGGTTTTTATGAAATTTGATGTGAATTTTGAACACTGAGAATGATTTGTCTAGGTGGAGAAGAGAGAGGAGAAAGTTATGGTAGGACTTGTTCTAGTCTCTTAAATTTCTTGAGTAAGCATCCCAAATATGTTCTAGGTCCACTTCTGGGCTCTTGGAAAATAAATTACATAATTTTATTTTTCAGTTTAATTTTATATAATTTGAAAGTTCTAAATCACTTTCAATTCTCACTTATTTCTTTTGTCAGTTCAATCCATTACAAAGCAAAAGGCAGGGTCTCTGGTACAGGAGAGGGGAGAGAGCAGATCCATGACCCTATAACAAAGTTACAGAGACTAGTATATGAAGGTTTAAAAGAGATTTAGGTAAGTCAAACTCACTGCATATCCATTTCCTGCAGATCTATCCAATAAAGGAGAGGAAAGACCGCACTCGCCTGGCTCTCATCATATGCAATAGAGAGTTTGATCATCTTCAGCCCAGGCAGGGGGCTGAACTTGACATCACAGGGATGAAAGAATTACTTGTGGGCCTTGGCTACAGTGTGATTGTGGAAGAGAACCTCACAGCCAAGGTAAGGGCTCCTCACGCACTGTATACAACCTCCTACTAACAAACTAACTTTATAATGATAGTCAAATACTTTAACAGCCTTAGGCCATATATCTTTCTGTGTGTGCACCTGCACGTGAGTATGTGTGTTTGTAAAATGAAATGATTAGATAGGGGAAATCTCTGTCTCTTTGGGCTCCAAATATCCTCAATTCCATAAAACTAGACAGAAAGTGACTGGCATGTATACCCACATAATTCTCGGTTCCAAAGTGAGGTGAATGGGATTCAGACCCAATATTCCCAGAAAATTCTAAAGTAATGAAAGTTTAAAAGGCATGTAGTCACCATATAAATACTGAGTCCTGACTTGGTTCCAGGGCCTATTGTCGGCCTTGGGGGTAGGTCTGTGAATGAGCAGGACGTTCCAAGCTCGAATTGATTTAGGTTTACTAAATCAATGGGGGCAATCATATGAAAAGAAAAACAGAAAATTTCAGAGATTTGATGTGTCTCTTGTCTTTCTGTAAAAGTGAAAATAAAGTTAAAAGTATTTAAAAAAGAAAAAAGAGAACATAAGAGTGAATTGGGGAGTGGGGAGTAATTGCTTTGATGGAACCGTCGGGAAAAGCCTTGACAGGAGACGGTATAGGACCTGACAGATGATGACCAGTTACATGACAGGTCGGGCAATGTGTGAATGGAATCCATTCTATGAGGGATGACTACAATGACGAGTCTGAACTACATATGAAACTGACACATGAAATATACGAAAAGGCCAGTGTAAGGAGAGCCTAGGAAGGATGACAAGAGGGAGTACACATATGTCAGAAGTGTGATTTCATTCTAAGCACAGTGGGAAGGGTGGTTGAAGGGAAGTGGTAGGATACGTTTATGATGCAAGGTTCCTATTAAGTAACCAGATTAAAGACAGAGCTAGAAAGAAAAATATGTAAGGGAAAATAAATAAAGATAAAATATATCAAGAGGACAGCTCATGTAAAGTTAGCAGGGAGCAGGTCCTTGAACTCCCAGCTCCATGGTCAGAAGAAAAAGAAACCTATCACTGAGCCACCACTATCTGAGGGCACAGTGACTGGAACATTACAGGTGTTTCTTATACTGCTCACCATAAACAGGGGGTCAGATTGGTGTTAGTGCTTGTCCTGTAGAGTAAGACTCCGTGGTCTTTTTCAGGAGATGGAGAAAGTGCTGGTGACATTTGCTGCCCGCCCAGAGCACAGGACCTCAGATAGTACATTCCTGGTGTTCATGTCCCATGGCCTCCTGGATAGACTCTGTGGGACTCAGCACAGCGATGAAAACCCAGACGTGCTACCTTATGACACCATCTTTCGTGTATTCAACAATCGCAACTGCTCCAGTCTCAGGGACAAACCTAAGGTCATCATTGTCCAGGCCTGCAGAGGTGGTGAGTTCTGTTATGGAAAATCCAAAGGGCATGAGGTGTTTGCAGTGGATTGTGATGTATGTCTTGCTTTTAGGGAAAACAATCCTAGACCCCATTCAGTGCAAATACCTTCCTGAATTCTTGGGAAATGCCAAGGGGAGTTAGTATCATAAGAGATTGTCTTTTCAGCTACGAAATATCTATTTGATTTAATTCAAGGTAAATTGTGAAGCAGATCTTCAGACTACCTAAATCAATGTTGGACACAAATATCTAAATCTTGGAATAAGATTATTTTAATGACAGCTTCACTTGGACATGTCTTATAGGCATTTTGACATTCTCTGGCTTGAGGATTTCATTGCAAATTGGGGCTGTTCTATAGTAGCTGCACCCTTTTCCCCTCAGGCATTATTTAAAGGGAATTGAGTAGGTTGATGTGGTCACTTCGAATTGCTGTCAACATTTCCTTTGCTTTTTTCTGACTTCCAATTGCCTCTTAGCGTTTTGGAGCAGTGTTTGGAAGAAAAAGCAGAAATAGCCTAGCTGAAAAATGGTAACTAGGCTCTGAAATTATGCAGATAAGGTTTTAAGTCCTTTGCTCTTCTTAGGAAAGGGGTTCTTCCAGTTTGCACATGTCATCACTATTTGCTGGTAAGATGCTGCCACTATTAATTGGCACATAAAGACATAAGAGGAGGCCAAGGTATGTGTGTGGGACAAGGGTTTGGTGTGTGTGTATGCATGTGTGTGTGTGTGTGTGTGTGTGTGTGTGTATGAAATTGCTGAGAAACATTTAAAAAGAATGAGGTAGACAATAGTGACAGTCATACTGATAGAGGCACACAGTTTGCACAATGTTAATGTCTCCACAGAAAATCGCGGGGAATTGTGGGTCAGTGACTCTCCAGCAGCCATGACAGACAGCTTGTCACAGTCACCTGAGAACCTGGAGGACGATGCCGTTTACAAAGCACATGTGGAGAAGGACTTCATTGCTTTCTGCTCCTCAACCCCACGTAGGTCTTTCAGTTACAGACAAGGGTTTTGCGCCTAAGGCCACCTCAGAATGATTCTGGAATATTGAGGTAGGCTCCCTGCAGCAGTGATGTAAGACACATTTTGAGGGCTGTCAAAACAATTTACATTTCTCCGACCTATTCTATGGAAACAGAGATTCTATGTTTTCCACTTTTTAAAACTGTACTTTTATTCTAAGTGCAGCACTTTACGGTCAAAGGTATACCACATACTAAAACAACCTAAGACAAGGAACCCCATTCCCCATACACCATTTAAAAAACAAATTTGATTCCATTTTTTTTTATCAAATCTGTTTAGCATTTTGAATAGAGTTTTAGTGGATCCAGACACTGGCTGCCGTCCTTAAATTATCAGCTCCAACTCCTTTTCTCCATGGTTCTCATTTGATGTTTTTAGAGGGAGCCATTGTATGGCTCAGCAGGACGAGGAGGTCCTTAAAAGAGGTAGAAAATTATACCCTGGGCTTAGCAGGCCTAATAATAGGGATCAGTGTTTAGTTCTTGACCTCTAGGTAGTCATCTTAAGAAGCTCTAACATTTGAATGTTTCTACTTTGCAAATTTTTGTTTTAAGTCTTTCCTTTTTGTAACCACTTCATGGAGGTTTTGGATTCTTTGTTTTGTTTTGTTTTGTTTTTTATCCTCACACAAGGAGTGAAGATATTTTTTTTTTCCATTAATTTAAGAGACAGTGGAAAGGAGGGGTAGGGGAGGGAAAGGAAAGGGAGAGAGAGAGAAACATCCATGTGACAGAGACACATCAATTGGTTGCCTCCCACATGCCCCCTGACCAGGGGGCAGGGATCTGACCTGCAACCCAGGTATGTGCCCGTGACCAGGCATGGAACCCGAGACCCTCCAGTGTGGAGACCATGCTCTAACTGAGCAACACCAGTCAAGGCTCATGGAGGTTTGATTGACATACAAAATGCTATATATACTTAATGTATGTAACATAGTGAGTTGGGATATAATATACATCAGTGAAACCATGACCACAATTTCCTTTGGATTTGTTCACCCACTTCGCTTATAATATTGTGAAAGACAGAATACTATATACTCTGTAAACCTCCTGGAAACCAGGGAGCCATTTTTGTTGCTTACTGTATAAGCGTGGGGGAATTCTTTAATCCTCTAAGCATCTATTCTTTCCTCTGTAAAATGGGGTAATTTCAGTGATCTCTCAAGCCTCTTTTCAAAACCAAGTGAATGAACATGAAGCACACAGTAAGAGTCAGGTCCAAGAATATAATGCAATCATGAAATTCTCATGAGTTATTCCTTTAGTTAATCTCTGCCAGTTTTGTTTTGTTTTTACTATTTTCTCTTCTTTTTGGAAAATTAGTTAATGTAGAGATATAAGTGTTTCCCCTAAACCTGTCAAGTTAATTCCAAAGCTATGCTTAAAAAAACACAAAAGCTATATTAAAAAAAAAAAAAAAAAAAAAAAAAAAACCTGTGAGGAAAGAAAACATTCAAGGGCACAGCCCAAGGTTGACCACTCCTTATCTTCACAGATAACGTGTCCTGGAGAGACACTAGTAAAGGTTCTCACTTCATCACACAACTAATCAGATGCTTCCAAATGTATTCTTGGCGATTGCACCTCGAGGAAGTATTTCGGATGGTAAGTTTTTTCTTCTTCCTTTTCTAGTCCTGTGTGTGTGTGTGTATGTGTGTGTGTGTGTGCATGTGCTGGAAGACTTTACTATTTTTCTTCTTTCAAATGACAATTTCAGGCTTTGTCAGGCAAACAAATGTAGATCAGTGCCTGGTTTCCATTATCCAGGGGTTGACAACTGATGTAGAAAGAGGAGAATTTAACACAAAATTGCACGAGGTCAAACTAGAACAAAATAATATAACCTATAAGCTTATTTGTTATGAGCTATACATTTTTTAAGTAAAATAATGGAAAGTATTTTGAGTTGACTTGTATGGCTTACTTTATTAAATAAATATATATTGGGTGTTATCGTACTTTGTGATTATTGCTATCCTGTGACACAGGTGTAAATGAGATATTGTGTCATAAGGCCACTCAGGACCTCTTTGTGAGAGAGATGGATACGAAACAAGTAGGCCAGCAAACACATGTGTCACTGCAGATTGTGATAGGCTCCATTACACAAAGGATCTAGGGCACATGAAAGAACAAAAGGGAGAAGGTATTCTTTGAATGGAGTGGTCCAGAAAAGAAGGCCAAATTTCTTTCCCACCTCAGGAAATTCCTTATTCCCCCTTCCTCCTAATTTGTTTTCCTCCAGGATTCTGACCACCACTCATTCGGCATATATTCTGTTTGTTCTTACCTGTACTTACTCACTTGAATGCAAGCTTCATGAAGGTAGAAATGTGCTCAACACCTCAACATGCTGGCACATAGGAATTGATACTCATTCAATAAATCAATGCATGAATATCAATACCTTTCTCCCTTTAGGGTATTAAGAATATGGAGCAATTTTATTTTTACTATTTTTTAAAATATACTTTTATTGATTTTGAAGAGGAAGGAAGAGGGGAGAGAGAGAGAGAAAAAAACATTAATAATAAGAGAGAATCATTGATTTGCTGCTTCCTGCATGCCCCCCACTGGGGATCAGCCTTGACTGAAATTGAACCCAGGATCCTTTAGTCCACTTGGAGCCAAAGCTCTATCCATTGAGCCAAACCAGCTAGGGCTATATGGTTGTTTTTAAATTAAAAACTGTAGAGAACAGTAGCACTCTGTGAGCAAAGAGGAACACAGCTTTAGTAAACAGGAGAAGATTGCATTGTAACGTGCATTGGGGTATCTGTGAATGGGAACTTTGGAAATTAAGTCCTGTTGGATGAATAGGAATTAGACATTGTACTTTAGGGCATTCCTAGGAGAAGTCTAGAAACAGTGTGATCAGTGGGGAGAGGTCCTCATCCCCACCACTTGCTGGTGGGAGTGGGTGTGTTGCAATATCCTGAGAATTTTCTGAGGCTCACATGGGAAGGTGATATATTATAGAAAGCTTCATTATACCCCCAAGTTCCCAAGGTCCCATTTCCCTTTGTCCTGCCAATAAGAAGTACCATTTTGTTTTCAGCAGATCTGAAATCAAAGCCAGTGTGCAGAGTTTCTGTTCCATGTCTCCACAGTCAAATGGAGCATCAAGCTGGCTGATTTGTGTTTCCAGTTATAGTCCATTGTGTGTGAGGTCCACATGGCTGTGGGCCATGCAGCTATGGAGACAACAGGGGCAGGGACAAAGCCAGAGGAGCATGAGAGCAAAGAGAGCCACACAAGAGAGGGAGCTTCTTATCTGCTGGTTTATGCATTCCCAAATTGGTGCAGGCTTGCAATGGCCCTGCCTAGTCTAGCCAAAGCCATTGATCCCCAGGCTTGACTGACAGGCGCTTTCCCTTGTCACCCTAACTCCTTGTGCATGTACTCATCTCCCACAGTTGGATCCCTTCCCCTGTGGTCTGCAGGGAATGGGCTGGTGAAATTCCAGCTTCCTGGTGAAGCTGCCCAAATCACAAGCCTGAAGTGTCTTGCCTTTCCCCTTGCTCCTGTTCTATTATTAATAAATAGTTAATTGCAATGGTATCAATAGAATCTCATTTACCAGCCCATGACAAAATCTTCAGATGTCAGCTTGTTGTTTAGGATGTGAAAGTTGTAGAGTTCAGGTTTTAGGAATAATATTTGAGTTTGTGCCTTATTGAAGTCAGGATTAATGTTGGAGGTTGAAGGTATAACTCTTTGAGATCCAGTTCTCATGAATTGACTCCAGGAATCAGTTAAGATCTGTAGATCTGAAATGCAAAATAGAAAAGTGAACTTTGAAAGGCCTTGGGTTAAGCATGAGGTATTTATTTTGAGATAAAGAGTATATTTTGACATGGGGCGCTACTTCTAAACAGTAAGGTAACAGTGACAGAGAGTGAGAATATACATTGGCTTGGTCCCATCATTCCCAGAATATTTTGGCTCATGGTACAAAATGTTTTCTGAGAGTTCATAAGAGTTACGTTTCACCTAGAATGTCTTTTTTTAAAAAAAGGTTCAACTATCATTCGAAAAGCCAGATGTTAGAGCCCAGATGCCTACCATTGAACGACTATCCATGTCAAGATATTTCTACCTCTTTCCTGGCAATTGAAAATAGTAAGTATCAAGGTTGTTGACAGGTATAATAAATGGGAAAGTGATATTGGTGGTGAGGTTCATTGGCTAATGACCGTCAATTGCTTGCGTAGTCAAATTAATGTTGCTTATTGATGTAATTTAGTGCTAAATGTTATTCTTTTCCTCTACTTATATGACTCTGGATCCTCCTCATCTCGATAATTAATTAATCAGTCAGCCAATCAAAGAGATAAGTCAAACTAAGACAGGAAGTAATAAACAATCAAGGACACAGGGTAGTAATTAATAAAACATAAATGTACTCATGCTTGCATTATTACTTGATATTTCTCTCTCTCTCTCTCACTACATACACACACACACACAGTTACCAAACATTGGCTCAGGTCCTGAAAAGCAAAAAAAAAAACAAACAACAACAAAAAAGAAAAATCAAAACAGAAAAGAGAGGAGATGACTGTGAAGGAAGCAGGATATTGGTCCTTTAAGTGCAGATATCACATTACTGACCTTGATCTCCTGATACCAAGACAGTATAAAATATACCCTGGACTGTAATTCTTGTGTTGATGCAGATTCTGGCTCTCTGACTGTTTTCTCAATGTACATGTCAGAGTCTGCTCTCTGATCCTTAATCACTGCTCTGAAACCTTTTTAAGCATCCATGTTAACACACATTTATTGTTTTGGTAAATATATTTTAGAGTGGGTCCAATGAATTTATACCCAGCTAATAATTTACTCACTCGTAACAGCTTAATATCATACTGTATTGTAAGTGTATTGTTAATGTCTCTTTCAACAGCATAATTAAAATTATATTTCATAGTAAAGTGCAGGGAGCCGGTCCATCCTTGCTGCTTAACACAGTCGCTGCAGGGAAGAAACATCTGCACAGCATATGTTTCAAGGGACCTGGCGTATATGGCATACTGTTCTTAATATGTTTGCTCCCCTTAGCGCTATGTGTTTTAACCAAGGTCAACTCTCTGAGAAAGGTTGTTTCCCCAGGTAGGGATTTTTCCCTGAAGTTAGGGAGGGAATAAAATCCCTTAACTAAGTGCCGGGCGGGTAGTTAATCACTTTAACTAAGAACAATCAAGCTTAAGCTACATAATCTTTACTCCCTGGAATGGAGATAAGAAACACACTAACCTTTGGAATAGAAATTGACAGGATTAAAATCGACTGGTATAAATACAGATGTAACAAGACAACAGAAGACAGAGCCTACACACAGAACCTAGAAACAGAACCTAGAGAGAGAACCTGGCTGAAGAACCTGGACACAGAACCTAGAGAGAGAACATGGCAAAAGATCCTGGACAGAACCTGGCTACAGATCTTGGCTGGAGAACCTAGACAGAACATGGCGGGAGAACCTGGTTAGAACCTGGAGAACCTAGACAGAACCTAGAGACAGGACTTGGCTGGAGAACCTGGACAGAACCTAGAGACAGAACCTAGAGAAAGAACCTAGCAAGAAAACATGGCAAGAGAACCTGACTAGAACCTGGCAACAGAACCTGACTGGAGATCCGGGCTAGAACCTGGCTGGAGAACCTGGCTAGAGAACCTAGCGAGAGAACCTGGCAATAGAACTTAGCTGGAGATCCTGGACAGAGCTTGGCTGGGGATCCTGGCTAGAGTTCCTGGCTAGGCTGCTGATCAACTGAATGCTGCCTCCGTGTCATTCCTTCATCGCCGACTTCGTCCACACCTTTGGGGACCCCTGGACCTGCTGGGGGGACCCCAGCAGTAAAGTTTATCTAACTACTTTAAATCTTTACCCACCTTCTTCTACTCCTGGTTTGTGATTCCCTGGTGGATAATTGCATAGATAGTTCATCAGAATAGCTTTCATTGCCTAATGAGTATAAGAGAACCAAATTAGGGGTTGAGCTCTTTGACTAATATTTACCAAGCACTTACTATTTTCCAAGTTCTGTTCTAGAATGTTGGGATATACCAGTAAACAAAATAAACGGAAAGCTTTTGCTTCAGAAAGCTCATACTCTCGTCAGTGGAGACAGACTCTAAATACACAAACAAGTAAATATATGTCAGATAGTGATAAGAGCTAAGAAGAAAAATAAAGGAGGTTAAAAAGATGAAAGATATTGGTGTTGTACTATAATGGATAGATTATTTAAGAAAGGCTCCTTTGAAGTGATAAAATAAGTCAGAACAGAGAGTGGGCAGAGTCGGGGAGTGAACCTTGTGATTCTCTGCAGAACAATGTTCCAGCACCCCTGGGACTAGCAAGCACAAATGCCCTGAGGCAGAAATGTGCTTAACATCTTTAAAGAACTGCCAAAAGGCAGTGGGCTGGGGGAAATGGCAGAGACAAATTCAGAAAATGGTCAAGAGTCTGGTCACATGGGCTTTGGTGATCACATGGTAAATGCTCTAAAGTTTTAATACTGAGGGAGATAAGAAACCCTTTGAGTGCTTGTGAACAGAGAAATGAGAACAAATTCAATTTTACAAAGACTACCCTGTGTGCTTTTGGTGAATATACTATAAGGGTCACAGAAGTCAAAGGAAGTGGCAAAAGCACATGGAAGAGGATGAAAGAGGAAATATGGTAAGGGTGGATTGAAGGCTTCTGGGAATTACTATCTTCACCTTCTGTATTTTGTGTGTGTGTGCGTTTTTTCCTTCTTCAGGGGATTACAGGCAGTCCTTTCCTTCTTTACCAGCTTCTAGAAGCACCTTTACCAGTATGGCACACATATTTAAACATTTCTATTTAAATAAAAATCAAAACATATAAACTGTGTCTTTGGGTCTTTAACAGAGACTAGAATTTCAATTAAAATGGTGGGTGGATGAAAAGTGAAGTGGAGTAAACTAACTGGATTTTCTACCTTAGGACTCATAGAATACAGTGGGGCCTTGACTTATGAGTTTAATTTGTTCCTAGACCGAGCTCGTTAAGGAGCTCGTTAACTCAAATTACTCTGTCAACTCAAAGTAAAAAATCGGCAGAGAGACAGCTGGTATCTCAAAAAACTCGTTAGTCGGGACACTCGTAAGTCAAGGCCCCACTGTACCCTCATTTCACTGAGTGACAAGAGCTGGCCTTGACATTCCCTCAGCAGTGGGGGTGAAAGAAGATGGTGCCTAGATGGAATACAAGAACTGTAAATTGGTCAGCTTCTCAGTTCTCTACCCATCAAACGCAGTTTAGTTGGTTCAGAGAAGTTTTCTAATTTATTATTTAACCAACATCATAGATTCAGATAATAGTTTTCATCAGTAAACTATTATTTCAGCAAATTATTCCCATGTATCTTTCTATTAGTTAATTCACTTTCTTGTTATTTTCTTTCCAGATGTTTGCATATTTCCAAACTTCAGGAAAATTTTATTCTCTAACAAGCTCTTCAAAATTGTCTTAAATAATTTGGCATTTCGCCCTAACCGGTTTGGCTCAGTGGATAGAGCGTCGGCCTGCGGGCTGAAGGGTCCCAGGTTCGCTTCTGGTCAAGGGCACGTACCTTGGTTGCAGGCACATCCCCAGTGGGAGGTGTGCAGGAGGCAGCTGATTGATGTTTCTCTCTCATCGACGTTTCTAACTCTCTATCCCTCTCCCTTCCTCTCTGTAAAAAATCAATAAAATATATTTTGAAAAATTAATTTGGCATTTGGTTCAAGATGGGATGACCTTACTGTATTTGTATAGAAATACAAATATCATCAGATAAAAAATGGAAAGAGAATGGGGAGTGTCAGCAATGGGAGAGAGAATATTAAAATTTCTGGAAAGGTGAATATTGGTAGAGGAATTTTGGCTCCATGGCTATCAGAACTACTAAGAATATGTACTATTTCTGTTATATACACATAGAATGTTGAATAAATATTTGAGTACTTAGCTGAACTAATTAACATATGATGCTCTCGGTTTCTACTATCACCATAATTGTTAATTTTTATTAATATAATTGTTAATACTAATATTTAATATTATTAAAATAATATTAATTCTATATTTTGATTACTGTAAAGAATTCTATATATAAGAAATCAATTTAACCATCACAGCAACCTTATAAAGTAATTACTATCAATATCTCCATTCTACTTATAATAAAACAAAAGAATATAGAGTTTAAATGACTTGCCAATTTGACATTCTCTAGAATATGAATTATTGACCACTGTTTTGCGTTGTCTCTGCAAAGCCATGAAAAACAGAAACTATAAGAGTTCTAAATTGTGAGGTTTAACTGAATTTTGAATTGCAATGTTTAACTTACACTCCAAAGATTCATAATGTCTATATTTCTGTACTTAGTTGTCTGTGTAGAAAAATGAGACATATCACAATGATCCAAAAACAGATATTATAGAGAATTCATTCTACTAGTGTGAGATAATATCAAAAATCCAATAACATAAAGATTTTCACACATCACCACACAGTTGGAAAAAAAGCACACACATGCAGGGGCAGAACCAGCCAGGGGAGAGGCTGCAAGCTGATTGGGATGGAGCATGCGATTAGGGGTGGGGCAGGCTTGGGGGAGGGACCACAAGAGGTTGGCTGGCCAGCCCCACCTTCAGATCAAGGTGGTTCACTGGTTGCAGTGGGCATTATAGCAACCAATCGCTCTGGTCATTTTATTGTTCTGATACTTTTATCATTTTTTCTACCCAAATTAATCTATAAACACAACAGAATACCAAAGAAAATCTCACCAGTTATTTTATTGAACTTGACACATTATTTGTACTCTTTGTTTAAAAGGTCAGGTACTAAAAATATCTAAGAAAAAATAATTAAAACGTGGTAGGGAGATTGCCTGAACACAAATCATGAAATCCAGTTGGTACGTGGGTAGACAAATAGATACACAGAAAATCATACAAAGGCTGGAAATGAACAACATAAAATATGTCATGTTGCAGAGGTAAAATAATGAGTGATTCAAGATATTATTTTATAGAAACACACACACACACACACACACACACACATTTTGTACCTGAAGCCATACACAAAAATATATACCAGATGGAGTAAAGACCTAAATGTAAAAAGTAAATCTTTCAAGTTATTAGGAGGAAAATTATAGAAAAATATACTTATGATATTTATGTAGGGAAAATTTTCAACAAGATTCAGAAAGCACATTGTCTAAAGAAACATGAATAAATTGAATATAAAATTTTAGAGCAGTGTGTACAATGTTAGACTTTGTGGTGATGGTATATTTCTAAACTCATCAAAAAATTCACATTAAATAAATGCAATGTTTTATCTATAAACTAGAGGCCCAGCGCACAAAATCCGTACACGGATATGGTCCCTAGGCCTGGCCTGCAATCAGGGCCAACTTCCCCAGCTGCCTGAAGCCAGCCCCTCCCCCCGCCGCCACCCACCCCCAGTTCCCCATTCGCCATCGGGTGATCAGAGGCTGTTGGCTGGGGCGGGGGAAGAACCAAGAGGTCAGCTCTTCCGCCTGCTCACCGGGCCTGCCCCCACCACAGGTTGCTCTCTGTGTGTGGGGCTACTGGTGGTGGGAGGGTCCACAGGAGGTTGGCCTGCTAGCTCACCCTCTATTGGGGTGAGGGGGGCTATCTGGGGTGGGCTGGCTGGAGGGAGGGGCTGCAGGCCAATCAGGATGTTGGGAGCCCATCAGGAGCAGGGCCTGCCAGGGGGAGGGGCTGCCAGAGATTGGCTGGCCAGCCCCACCCCCAATCGGCTGGTTCACTGGTTGCAGTGGGCATCATAGTGACTGGTTATTCCAGGTGTTATGGTGTTTTGGGAACTGGCTTTTTATATATATATAGACTAGAGAAGAAAAGAGATGACTTATTTGGGTTTTGAAAGTGATGCTCCTGTCAAGGTGTGCAGTTGTCAGTTTCTTGCTCCCTTCAAGCCTTCCACATTAACACTTCACTTCCAAGGGTGAAGAGCCATCAGTCAAGTTGGTCCTCCCTCTAATTAGTGGTTAAGGGGTGGCACAGAGACAAGTAAGGGTCAATTTGATTTATTAACTGTGCTAAAAATAGAATGGAAAATAGAAACTGTGTGTATGTGTGTGTGTGTGTGTGTGTGTCTGTGTGTGTGTGTATTTTCTTCCACTGACTTTGTTATATCAAACTGAAAAGATAGATTTTGCTCTGTTTTCCAAAGGAAAGAAGATATGAATCACAGGAGTCCAATCCTTTCCTGGCAAAGAAGAAGAGAATTTGAGAAGCAGCAGTTTCCACTTAAGCAATACCAGAAAACACACCCGTGTCCAATGAGAGAGGAAAGAAAGTTGCTTTCATTTTTAAGATTTTTCCTGCTCAGGGAGCCCGCGCAGCAATGGCTGGTGAGTGACTGCAGTTTTTCCAGTTTATGGCTGTGTTTTGGGGGACCTACAGCTCAGGAGGGAGGCTGGGGGAGAGGAGCAGAGCCACGAAAGTGGCACTCAGCAGACAAAACTATTCTACTCTGGGATGTGGGTGATGGGAGCGTGGGTCACAGAAGTGACTGTGCTAACACACAAAGTACTTTAGTGAATATGTTATAGCTTCTTGGGGGAAAAATAGGAAATTCCAAAAAAATCTGCATCTGTGTTCTTAAATCTTTCCTGTGATTTTAGGCTTTTCTTTGGGCTCTTACCGCCCTAGAATTCTTGCCCGTTTTAAGAGCGTCCTCTTGTTTGAGTGAGAGGCCCTGCTGTGAAACACAGGAACTTGCATTTCCTCCATGTTTCGTTTTCAGCAAGCAAACCAGCTGTGGTTCGTGCTCTCAGTCTCTACAAACAAAGCTGCTTTCAGCCTTGCCCCTGGAAACAAAATGCATTCTCCTACAAGTATAATATGTTTATGTTTACTGCTATACAAATTGAATATCACGTGTTCTTAAGTATTGATAAATGTGATAGGAAGTGAATAGATGGATGATACAAAAACTGACCCATGTCAGCTATCATGGATCTCCGTAGTGAAGTTGCTTCAAGTCTGTGAACATCAGTTTCTTCATCTATAAAAGGGAACAGGCTTGAGTAAGATATGTGCTATTATAAGTGTGGTCTGTGGGATCACCTCAGGAGCTGATAGAAATGAAAATTCACAGAATGAAATAAAATAAAATGAAAATTTGATAGATCCACCCTGATCTATCAAATCAGAATTTCTAGAGAGAGAGAGAGAGGAAGGAAGAGAGAGAAACACTAATTTGTTGTTCCACTTATTTATGTATTCATTGGTTAATTCTTTTTTTTTTTTTTTTTTTTTTTTTTAAATATATTTTATTGATTTTTCACAGAGAGGAAGGGAGAGAGATAGAGAGAGTTAGAAACATCGATGAGAGAGAAACATCGATCAGCTGCCTCTTGCACATCCCCCACCAGGGATGTGCCCGCAACCCAGGTACATGCCCTTGACCGGAATCGAACCCGGGACCTCTCAGTCCGCAGGCCGACGCTCTATCCACTGAGCCAAACCGGTTTCGGCAATTCTTTTTTAAAATATATTTTATTATTGCCGAAACCGGTTTGGCTCAGTGGATAGAGCATCGGCCTGCGGACTGAAAGGTCCCAGGTTTGATTCCGGTCAAGGGCATGTACCTGGGTTGTGGGCACACCCCCAGTAGGGGATGTGCAGGAGGCAGCTGATCGATGTTTCTCTCTCATCGATGTTTCTAACTCTCTATCTCTCTCCCTTCCTCTCTGTAAAAAATCAATAAAATATATTAAAAAATATATATATATATTTTATTGATTTCAGGGAGAGAGAAATAGAAAGGTGAATGATGAGAGAGAATCTTTGATTAGCTGCCTCCTGCATGCCCCCACTGGGGATTGAGCCTGCAACTTGAGCATGTACTCTTGACAGGAATCGAACCTGGGACCCTTCAGTCCTCAAGTGGATGCTCTAGTCACTGAGCCAAACCAGCAAGGGCCATTTGTTGATTCTTGTATGTGACCTGACCTTGTATGTGCCCTGATTAGGGATAAAACCTGCAACCTTGGCTTATGAGGATAAGGCTCTAACAAAATGAGCTACCCAGGACCAAGGCCTATGAAATCAGAATTTTTGTGAATGGGGTACAGGCAGCTTTTGCTTATCAAGATTTTTAGATTCTTGATTTACATTAGAGAACCACTACCTGGAACCTATGGAAGGTCTTGTCTATATCTAAAATTCTATTGTTTTCACAGACAAGAGACAGAAAGAAGATCCCATCTATAAGGCGAAGTCAATTGCCAGGAACATGATCGATGGCTTTTTTGATGATTTGATAGAAAAAAATGTTATCAATAAGGATGAGTTACAAAGGTTGGGAGAAGGAGTGGGCATCATTGTGAACAAGACTGAAAGTCTACTTGAGGATATCAGTGAGAAAACTGAAATGACAGGCAAGATACTTATGGACAATATCTTCAACCCCAAGAAACTACTGAGTTTGAGTGAGTATCTCAGACCAAAGGGCCAGTAACTAGTTCTTTATCTACTCTCATTACACCCTTTTTCTTTTCTTATTTCTATTCACATGTGGAGCATGAATTGTCCACATCTCTGGTACCTTCTTTGCCTGATTTTCTCATTTAATATTTCAAAATGCCCTGATCTACTGCTGTCCCTGTTCCAACATCCCCAATCACTTTACACTGATGCACATTTTCTTTAGCAATTGTCACCTTCAATCATTCCATAACATTTATTTATTTATTTATTTATCCATTTATTTATGTATTTATTATAGCATCTCTCTCCCTGCTGAAATGTAAACTCCATGAGGCATATATGTCTGCTTTGTTTAAGAATATATCCCAATCCACAGAAATGGCACCTGATAGGTGCTGAGTAAATATTTGTTAAATGAATCAATCAATGGTGCTGGAGTTGTGTTAGATTTAATGAGATCTTTTAGCTAATCTGTGCTACTCTGGCCATACACTATAGTCATTAGAGTCATTCCAAGATATAGAATATCCAATGGAAAAAAACCCAAAATAAAACATTATCTTCTGCTTAGCGGTGGTCTATGCCTGTTAAAGTAAAAAACCATTGAAACCTATAAAGTATTTTTGTGAGTTTATTTGAGCCAAACTGTCGACATATGCCAGGAAGCAGAGCCTCAAGGAATTGAGATAATGCTCCAGAGAATGACTGGTTACATTTGTATTTATACATTGCAATCAAAGGAGGGACATAGGTAGGTTACATGAAATTCATTGGTGATAGATTAAGGAGGAGGGATAAAGCAAAGCAGGGAAACCCCTGGGATTGGATAAAAAGTAAAATGATGGACACACACTTAGGTGGGTACAGGATCAATTAACATGATAATGAAGGAATTTGTGGTCTCTGTCCTGGCGCCCAGCACATTTGGTTGTGCCTCAGGGGCTCCATAAAAAGGGAAGTTACAAATTACCCAGACATTTCAAGGGTTTGTTATCACAGATGCAAAAAGACAGATGAGCTCAGTTAAGGTAAAGGTTGACCTTGTCAGTGAAGATACCGGCCTAGGATGTAACTGCCCGCCATTACTGCTTTTAAAGTTTAATTTCAGACCATCCTTTGTGGTTACTTTACGTCTCTGGATTTGCAAGACTGCCATGCCCGCCTTCCCTGAGCTTGTCAGGTCAGCATGTGGCCCCTTTCATCAACAATCCCAAAAGATATATCTCTAAGAATCTGTATTTATCTGTGTTAAAAAAGGAGATAAGCAATTTGACACATACATGTGTCTTTCTCTCTAGAGCATGGGTCGGCCACACCTTTCCTTTGAAAGGACAGATAGTATTTTAAGCTTTTTGAACCATGTGGTCTCTGCCAGAACACAACTCAAATCTGCTGTTGTGGCATGAAATCAGCAATATACAATAAGTACAAAATGAGTGTGGATGTGTTCCAATAACATTTCATTTACAAAAACAGGTGTAGGGCTGAGTAGGGCCCACAGGGCATAGTTTGCTGATTCCTACTCTAGCATAAAACATACACATGGGTATATTCCAAATCCTTCCAACATCCCTCAGGGATTATTTTGTTGTTGTCGCTGTTGTCGCAAGATGAATTTTTGTAGAGATGTATTTTTCCTCTTCGAAATGAAAAATGCTTTTGAAGAAAGGCCTTGATTAAATAATTTAATGATTCCTTGTATTAAATAAACAGGAAGATAATGACCTATTCCTTATTTTGTGGAAACTCAGCCTCCTCCTTCACTTTGTAGAAGATAGCAGTCCTCTAAAACAAATTTGGAGTTTAAAGAATAAGCCAAATCTCCATGCTTCATATGCTATCTGCTCAACATAGTAATTTCCTTGGCAATGCTAGGTGAAGATTTTGAAGTGTGTAGGCTCTAGAAACTTACTTCCACTAATGCATATTTATTTTCTTTTGGCAGCTTATCATGAAAATGAGGACAGTGAATCTGAGGACAGTGAATCTGAGAACAGTGAGTCTTCTTCCTCAACAGGTAACTGCCTCCAAGTCTCACCTCACAGGTGAAAACTTCTAGTGTCGTCAGAATATATTCTGGTAAAGACCTAGAAAACCCGTGTTCCCAATCAATTTTCGTCTTTGGAAATAACCGTCAGAGTAGAGCATCGATGCTTAACATTTTGTTCATTTCACCTCAGAATCTGAAAATGAAAGTGAAGAAAATGAAGATGAGGAAAAAGCTGAATCAGTCCACACATTGGCTCTCCCTCCAACAGGTAACTGCCATCAAAACCCAGTGGCTCATGGGAGCCCTCATACATTACTTGGCGTAAGGCAGCTATACAGCGGCCCTATGTTATAGTGAAAAGACCACTGAATTTAGGTTCAGGAAATCAGGTATTTTTCCCTTCTGCCCCTAACAAAGTCCCTCAAAAGTAAGATTAACACATGTATTCCTCTCTTTAATTCTAAGAATCTGGAAGTGAAAATGAAGATGATGAAACTGAGGAGCATGCTGGTGTGTCCCAGGCATCGATTCTACCTCTTACAGGTAATATAATGGACATATAAGGACACTAATTGAGCTAGGGCATATAAAAAGGCCTTTTGCACAGTGGAAATAGAAATGGAGTAACCCCTCCCCCCAAAAATCTATGCATTAAGTCCATCTGCCACCAACTACACATGTTCTCTGGTATCTATTTCTCAGCTTTTCTGAGGTTCAAATTTTTAAACGGGATTAATAACATATTCAAAGGGATTCATAAAACATCTAAGATATAAGCAACTAGCAACTGCACATAACAGAATAAAGATGTGGTTAAGAAAAGTACATTAGAAAGACAAAACAGTATGAATCACACATACTATGTGGTCACCAAAGAACCTGATGAAATATGGGGTCACATTAAAGAATGACAGTGTCTAGAAAGGGAGTAGTGATAGTGTTATCTTCTGAGTAGCAGATCTTCAGAAGTTCTGAACAAACAAAGGAATAAAAACTTTATAATCTGTATTCATTCTTATATCTATTCTTATATTACATATATGCATCTGTTCATTGAAAACCTACAATATGCTATTCTAATTAATGTGTTTATAGCAATAAGCAATATAAAGATCCTGCTTACATGGAAATTATAATGTAGTGAAGGCAGAGATGTAATGAACATGCAGAAACGAAGTAGCATAATTTCAGGGAACATACATGAGAAAAGCGGATTCGCCCATAGAGAGATGTTGGGGTGGGTGGGAGGTACATGAACCAGGGCAGATAGTTATGAGAACTCTCTTGAGGTGATATTTCAGTACATACCTGAGCAATAGTTTTGCCAAACTCTAATGCAAAAACATTCCATGGAAAAGCAAAAAAAGAGCAAGGGCTCTGAGTCTGGAATGATCTTGTCATAGAAAAGGTCAATCTGGCTGAAGAGCATGAAATTAGCTAGAATGTGGTAGGAGAAGCAGCTAAGGAGTCAGACTATTGCTGCAATGCCATTTTGGGGCATTTTAGAGAGTGGAAAGAATTGGATTTTGTTTGCAATAGAAAACATTTAAGGAGTTTTTAAGAGGAGTGATAAACAAGCATAGAGTCAGAAAAGCTACTTGAAGCCTATTTGCATATTTCAGTTAAGAGATAATAGCTTTTAGTTTAGAACTGCAGTAATAGAGATTATGACAGGGAATTAAATTTGGGATCTATTTTGGAGGTAGAATCAACAGAAACTATAGATGAATTGGGTGTGGGCTAATAAAAGAAGTGAAAGAATCAAGGGTGGTTCTATCTAGGTTGTTTGGCTGGACAACTAGGTACCACTTACTGAGATAGCGAAAAGTTGTCATTCAGAGTAAAATCAGGAGAAACAGATTTACAGGAGTGGACAAATATCAGGAGCCTTTACTACATGTTTAGTTTGAAACGTGCTATATCCAAGGCAGATGTTGTGTAAACAGGATTTTGCACAAGAATCAGGGATGGGAATACATTTTGGGATTCTTCACATGTAATGGTAGATAGAATTCCAGCGGCAGGACTGACAGAGGCCATCCTTTGACAAAGGAGAAATGCTGATAGAGAACAACAGAGGCTCCAACATAGAACAACCCAACTCTTGGACGTATGGCAGAAGAGGAAGAGTCACCAGTGGGGACAGATTTAGAAAGAATGCTGGAAAATGCAGCATCCCAGAAGCCCAGAAACATCTTTCAAAAAATAAGATGTTAAATGATGAGAAAGGGAAAAAGTGGTTTTTGGTAACCTTGATAACAAGTACTTTAAGTGGTGAGAATACTAGCCAGTTTATATTGCATCCAGGAGAAAAAATGAGTTGAAAAAAGAAAAATAGTGAAAATAGACAAAACCTTAAAAGGAGTTGGGCTGAGAAGTGGACAAGAGAAATGGGACAACAATAGCTGGAGGGGAAGTGAGGTCAAGGGTAGGAGTTTTTAACAGATAACTTGATATGAAGTCATGCTACTATTCCAATGGGGATAACACAGTGGGGAGAGTGAGAGAAGTTGATGGTGGAGAAGGCACAGCTAAAAAAATGCCTGAGTCAAGTCCTGTGGGTGAGAGGGAATGGAACTCAGAGCATAAGTAGAGGTACCACTCTTATTGGAGGAAGAACTTGTCTTTATTTGTAGTAGGAGGAAAAATAGATTAGGTGGGTAGATATGTAGGTGAACTGATGGATTCGTTGGTTAAAAATGAAATCATTTTTATGCAAAAACTATTAAAAGGAACAGAGGTTTGTTGTATTAAGGAAAAACAAGAAACCAGGAGATACTTGGTAGCTGTTTTCAAGTTGATGATAACTACTGTATTCATTAACAAGCAGTTATAAACTGTGCCAGATATCATTAATGTGTGCCACATTATCTTGCTAGATACTGGAAATACAAAGATTAAAGACACTTTCCTGTCCTACTTAAGCTTACAGTACAATAAGCACAAGGTAAAATACAATAATTTTTTAGATGAGACAATTATATAAAATAATGTGGAGATAAATTAAAGTCAGGAGAATTCATGGGCTTTCACAGGGAAAGGAATTAGATTTTTTGTGATAACAATGTGAGAAATACATAACAATACTTAGAAGGTTCTCACTTTACAACATTCAGAACTATTCAAAAATGATTTAGAATGCTTTAAGTAACTTGTTAGTAGAGCTATTTCAGAGAATGGTAGTAATAAATAGGGGTATTGTATGCAGCATTCAAATATCTGAACGGTAACTTGACTAGGCCAAATGAACATTAGGTTTCTTTCTAAATCTTAGGTACTGTGTTTATATGAATGTAATGAGTTGGCTTTTAAAGATTAGTCAATGCTGTGAGCACTAACAAAAACAGAAATATATAGTGGAGGTCACGAAGAGGCAGAAAGAAAAGAGGGGGGATATTTAAGTTTTTGTTTTAGTAATTTAAATAGAAAACATTTTTATTATATTAAGCTGTTGGGTGAGATGGTGGTAAGCAATTCTTAAGAATGAAAGCCCACTCAACAGAGATGCATGATTGCAAAGCAGTGGACATTATTGCTTAATGAGGGTTTGTTTTTGTTTTGCTTTTTCTCTTTTAGCTCCTCAGGAAACCCAGGCTTCCCAACCCATCCATAAGTTGAAACTTTGTCCTCCTAATCATTTCCAGAGACTGAAGACAACAAAGGCAGATGAGGTATTTTACTTTGGAATAGGGAGAAACACAATTTGCCCACTTAAACAAGATACTAGTGACACACTGGGAATTTTAGTTCATGTAAAAATCATAGGATGTTATCTAATCATGCTCTCTAATAAGTGATCCTCACATTACCTTTCCTGTCTCTTCCATCCCATCCTGGAACACATTCTAAACCCCTAACCAATGCCAAGTTCCTACTACATGTGTTCAGTCTATGGTCCTCTTTCCTCATAAGGACATAGAGTAGTTCCATTCCTAAGCTCTTCAGCCATCCATTCTGTAATGGGAAAAGGTCTGTTTTCTATGCACTTTGGAGGCAAAAATGAGGAGGCCTGGGACAACTAATTCTGTGTTTGTTAATTGCAGATTTATCCAGTGATGGAGAAAGAGGGCAGAACCCGCCTGGCCCTCATCATCCACAACAAAGATTTTGATCATCTTTGTAAACGATGGGGTTCTGAAGATGACCTTGTGGGGATGCAAGACCTGCTAGAAAGCCTTGGATACTCAGTGGTTGTAAAAGAGAATCTTACAGCCCTGGTAAGCACTCAAGAAAGTGGGACAAACTTCCTACCATCCTAAACAGTTTTGAACTTCTTCCTTAGCAGCGATACGAACAAAATATGCATATGTTATAGGAATTATATTTGTTCAAGAATAGGGTCTCCTGGATTTCTGCCTCCTCAAGTGCAGTCTCATAGCAAAGGTTCAGAGTACCTTTTAGTAGTAGTATCTCACTAAAATTCTGGATCTCTCTAAAGGTCTCAATCTGAGAGAAAATCTATTACTTGATAGTATTGGTGAAACAAAAGACCTGGGCCCTAAAATTGCCTGATACCTACAGAATGAGCTCATGAGATTTTTATAATTTCAGTATCATGTGTCTAAATGTAAAGGCACGTATGTATCAAAAAACAAAAACAAGTTTACACACACACACACACACACACACACACACACACAGAGTTATGATTCTGGCTCTGCCTAAAATATCCTGGGTAACTTTAGACAAACCATGTAAACCTAACTTTCTGTTGTTCCATGATGAGTGAATTTGTTAAGTGTTTATAATTTTTGTCAAGAAAACTCTCTTTTTTAATGAAAACTTACAGAAACTCCAACATATGAAACAGATGAAAACTAAGCCTTCCTATTGGAGACTAGTCATGTCACTTGCCCTTCATTCTATTTCATTGGTTCTCAACCTTCCTAATACAGTTCCTTTAATACAGTTCCTGTTGTAGTGACCCCCAACCATAAAATTATTTTCGTTGCTACTTCATAACTGTAATTTTGCTACTGTTATGAATCGTAATGTAAATATCTGATATGCAGGATGTATTGTCATTGTTACAAATTGACCATAATTAAAGCATAGTGATTAATCACAAAAACAATATGTAATTATATATGTGTTTTCTGATGGTCTTAGGCAACCCCTGTTAAAGGGTCGTTCAACCCCCAAAGGGGTCGCGACCCACAGGTTGGCGACCCACAGGTTGAGAACCACTGTTCTATTTCATCTCCCAGCATCGTCCTTGAGTCCAAATCACCTGATCCCTTGTTGCCTGCACCGTTTTGTTAACTCCATCTACTATTCAGTTGCAAACTATATATGGAGAGTTCCTTCATCATGATTCTGGAGTCTCTTTCAGGAAATGATAGCAGTGCTATGTGAGTTTGCTGCCCGCAAAGAGCACCGATCCTCGGACAGTACAATCTTGGTGTTTATGTCACACGGTGTCCTGGAAGGAATCTGTGGGACAAAACACAGAGGAGAAGAACCAGATATACTTCACGATGATACAATCTTCCAAATTTTCAACAACCGTAACTGCCAGAGTCTAAGAGACAAACCCAAGATCATCATCATGCAGGCTTGCAGAGGAAGTGAGTCTGAGTTGGGGGAAATCAGGGAGTAGCTTTACACTTTTTTTCCTATTCGTATGATGTCCAGCCTTCTTTTTCTCAGAGATGGGTGAGAAAAAAACATTTCATTACTACTCTCAGGCCCAGTCCAGAATTGTATTAAGTTTGTATTATTCTTTTTTTATATATATTTTATTGACTTTTTACAGAGAGGAAGGGAGAGGGATAGAGAGTTAGAAACATCCATGAGAGAGAAACATCGATCAGCTTCCTCCTGCATACCCCCTACTGGGGATGTGCCCGCAACCAAGGTACATGCCCTTGACCGGAATCGAACCTGGGACCCTTCAGTCCACATGCTGACGCTCTATCCACTGCGCCAAACTGGTTAGGGCAAGTTTGTATTATTCTTAAAGAAATTATAAGTAGCCTAATCAGGAATGCCCCTATCATTTGTGACTATATCGTCAACAAGTTTACTCTAAAGTTAAGTGGGCTTTTTATGGTTCATAGTCAGTGAGGTAGTCTTTCTAACAGTAAGAAGATACTTTCATTTTTAATAAATGCTGTACTAAAATGTATTGAAGTAAAAGTATAATGGTAAAAAAATGTATGTTATGTGTGTGTCTATGTATGTGTTTGAATATAACATCTTTCATATGACACGGATGTCTCTCTCAGGAGGTGATGGGATTGTTTGGGTGCCAGACATGGGAGAAGCCTCTGCATTGAAGTGTTTCTGGAGTGATGCTGTTACAAAGACCCACGTGGAGAAGGACTTCATTGCGTTCAAATCATCAACTCCACGTAAGTGACTTCATAGAGAACACTTTCTCAACCTACTAGTTCCTAGATTATAGGCTAGGCCATGATAATATTTTATCACTATTTTAAGAACATCTCCTCTATAATGAGATATTGTTGGTGGAAGATCTATTTAAAATATTAAAATTTACATAACTAGAAAGTTACAAGTCCTGATTTTGGAGGAAATTTTCAAACTACACAGAAGGTCAAGGAAGATCCAGACTTAAAATAGTCTAACTATAAATAAAGTAAGAGGTTATTTTTTTGTTTTTGTGTTTTTTCATATATATATATATATATATATATATATATATATATATATCTCCATGGCACAGAAATGTATCATCTTCTCATGGTTTGGTTTACCTGATCATGTACTAGCAATTAAATGAGCGAACCAAGAAAATTATAATTGTACTACATATCCTAGAATCTCTTGGCCTGTGATTTAAAGAGTTACATAGCTGTATATTTCAGAGGAGAGTTAGAATTTTGGGAGATGCTCACTTAAGGTTGATATTTAATATTCTAAAAATAGATAAACTTATCTAGAAACAGAGAACAGAATGAGATGGAATCCTAGATCAAAGACTTGAAGAACTCTAGAGTTCAAGATCAGAGCTAGAAATATTAGTCATCAAATTAGACTCAGGCCCAGCCAGCATGGCTTAGTGGTTGAGCATCAACCTGGGAACTGGGAGGTGGCTGTTCGATTCCTAGTCAGGGCACATGTCTGGGTTGTGGGCTCCATCCCTAGAGTGGGGCATGTAAGGGGCAGCCAATTGATGATTCTCTCTCATTATTAATGTTTCTCTCTCACTCTCTCTCTCTCTCTCTCTCTCTCCCTCTTCTTTCCTCTCTGAAATCAATAAAAATATATTTAAAAAATTCGACTCAGAAGGTAGGGTCAGAGAATAAAAAATAAAACTAGGAGTATGTGTTGTCAGAGTTACTTAGAAAGAATCTGCTGGAGTTACCAATAGTTTCTGATGTGAATAAGAGCTCAGGTAAAGATGAGGCCCAATGAGTTACCATTAGATTAATGACTTGGAGGATGTGGGTGACTTGGAGGATGTGGGTGACCTTGCAGAAAGTCATTCGGTAAATATAGTGTGGGAGGGAGAAGCTAGACAGGAGTGAGCAGGCTGGGAGAAAAAGAAGATGGTGAGTAGAGATGTATTTGAGAAACTTAACTATAAAAAGAAAGGAGAAATAGAAAGATAGCTGCAGATAAACTGACAATTAGAATATTTGCTTTTTTATGATAGAAGATAATTGATCACTTTGCAGTGGTAAAGAGGAGTAGTAATTCAATAGATATTCACACAATAAAACTTTAAGTGTAAAAAAATTATACTAGGAAATAGTATAGATGAAGAGAAGACCCAGAGTCAAAGAACATCAAGGGCTATATTCTTTTTTATACTGTGTAGTAGGTGCTGAAAGGATATATGTCTTTTTCCACTATGTTCAATCCTAAGGTCCATAACTTGGCCCTGCTACTAATAAAGTCAAGGGGATTTATGACTGAGGGTCCATGGTGGTTTTCTTTGAACTGCTATAAAAACCTGTGGTCCTAGCTTTATCCAGATTTGGCCTCCCTCTTTCCTCCAAAGCATTAAAATCAAACTTTGTCTAAAAGCTACAGCTTTAGGAGGCTTTCATACTTAACCAATGTCTGCATAACTCAATATTTTTATACTTTTTATTTGCAGATAATAGCTCTTGGAGAGGGGTCAAAACTGGCTCTTTCTTCATTTCCCAAATTATCTACCACTTCAAGGAATATGCTTGGTGTCATCATTTGGAGGAGATTTTTCGAAAGGTAGGATCTTCTCCTTTTATTCCATGCCCCAGAACATTTTGTAGAAACATTTACAAAATGTTTTCAGGAATCCTGAAGCCTTAAGCCCCTTTGATGCTCTTTTCTGTATTCCAAGTTTACTTCAGTTTTTTGAAGTAATACATGGAACCAGTGTGAGTTTCTCCAATTCTAGTAGCCTTGCTCATTCAGGGAATGTTTTTGAAGGTACTAATTTTGTTGTGTATGCACTATATCCAAGGATGCTAAAATTTCTGTTTATATCATGTAAAAATTAGCCTGACCCCTAAGTGAAAAGTTCAAATTTCCTCTTTCAAAAATCTCTAAAGGCTTTCTTGGCTACTTTAGGTTCAACATTCATTTGAGACACCAAAGGAACTGGCCCAGATGCCAACGATTGAAAGAGTATCCATGACACGGTATTTCTACCTCTTCCCTGGGAACTAAGGTAAATGTAACCAAGAAGTGGACTTGGGTGCTTCCTGCTCAGAGTCTTTACATAAAGTCTAGATAGAATGGGGAGCAATGATAGAGTGCTGCTGCCCAATCATCACTAAGGCTCACCTTATCTGCCCTTTTTTAATGGCCCTTGGAGGAACCCTGGTTTTATTTGCATAATAAATGCAAATAAAATGATTGCATAAGAAATTAAGTCCAGATAGACAATTCTTCAGTCCTTACTTCTCTCAAAAATCTACTCAGTAAGTAGGAAATATTTAGTTCTGATGCATGCACTAAACAAAACAATGGGACATGTTACATACAGCTGGTGTTTTGGCTTCCTTCCCAAAAAGCCTGTTTTGCTGAGTCATATCCCTACTCTGTTTGACATGAGCCTTGCTAGTGCCACAATGTCAATGACTGCTGATGAATCTACACTGAGGCAGTGAGGCCCTGGTAAAGATTGTCTTGTTTGGGCATGATAGATACATAGCCCTTTTGTGAAGATATATCTCATAGTAGAAATTAGTTCTATTTATATCTTACTTCTAGTTACTAATAACAACATTCTCTATCTACTTTTTCTAGGACAAATGGAGACATTATGGTCTCTATGATTCTACTACTTTAAAAGGTCAATTTTTCATGAAGAATATTTTTGTACCAAACATTCAATTGCCTACCCTTTACAAATGCCAGGCTAAAAATCACCATCTTACTGTTATTGAATTAATGCTCAATAAAGTTCCTTTAAAAGTATGCTTGTTTTCTCATTTTATCATAAAGGTAATTCATGCTCACTGCAAAACAAATTTTAAGTATAGAGAAACATAAAAATATTTTTCATGAAGAAATAATACTTCTTGCCATGGCCTGTGTGGCTCAGTTGGTTGGGCATCATCCAGGCACTGAGGGATTGCCAGTTGGATTTCTGGTCAGGGCACCTGCCCCTGTTGCATCTCCATCCCCTATTGGGGCAGCCAATCAATGCATCACTCTAATATTGATGTTTCTCTCTCTCCCCCTTCCTCCTCTCTCTAAAATAATAAGAAAATATCTTAAAAAAACGAATAATACTTCTTAACTTTCTCTTAACTCTATTTGTAATAACCTGCTAATTTTATAAAGTTCCTTGATTTTGTATCAATTCTGTTTCTGTTTTCTTTTATTATTTTGTGATAACTCTCACTAATAGCAATAAAAATAACCTAAATACTATTTTTGATTTTGTAATATTCCATCAGGCATTTCATTATGTATTATTTAAACTTTTACTTACTTTTAATGTCTTTTTTAATATGGATTTCCTGCACACTGTGTGATGATAAATATTTTTAAGATTTTACTTAGTCTAAGTATAGGTTTATTTTCTTATAATATTGGGTTTATTTTCTTATATTCCAAAAAGTGGAATTTCTAGATGCAAATGTAAATATTTTTACACTTTTTATTGGCGAAATTTTGTGCCCACTTCTCTGAATATAAGATATTTAAGATAAGTACTGACAAATAAATTAAGTGTCTCTTTTCAATAAAGTTACTAATATAATAGATGAAAATAGTCAATTTCATTAGTATATTTTTATTATTATCATTGATTGGACTTTTAACACCTTTACTAGCTAGCTTTTAATGTGAATTATTAATTCATATTGTCTTTCTATTTTGTTACACACAAGTTTTGTGTATTTTTCTCAGTAACTGTGGAAATACTTTCTGTATAATAACATTTTAGTTCATAGTCATATGTTAGCAAGCATTTCTTAGTTGTTTGATAACAACTGTTGTGTATGATATTATATAAAACACACAATTTTAGTAATTCACTTACATTCATTTCAATTTGCTTCTATTTTTCAAACTTAAATAGTTTACTACTCCATCTATATTTTCCTATCATTGTATTTAGATTTTTAAAAATATTTTTCTAAAATATATGTAAGTTCTTTGCTATGAACTATGGGTTTCCATACTGAGGATATTATTGATTGCAGTATTACAAGCCACATTATATCTTCCAATGGATATGAAAGATATACTACATGAATCATTTTTTAATATTTTATAGATTGTAATATTGTCTTTAACATTAGTTTAAGACAGGGTGAGGACCATCAGGCCCACCTGCCCAGTAAGGCCTGTGACATCATTTGGTCTGGCCCTGCCAAGGCAAATGCAGACAGGACTTAAAATTCAATTAATCTAGGAGTGTGTGTTTTTTTTCATAGCAAGATAAATTTACATTAAGTGAATTATCTTAATCAAATAATGTTATAAATATCCAAATGACCCTTAAAAGAAAAAAGGTTCCTCACCTCTGGTTTAGGATGTGCTCTTGGCTATTTGTTTATGAAGGAAGTAAAATTAAGATACTAGACTTTGGTATATATGTTAGAGAATCTTTGACTGTAACTGATTAAAGTCCACTCAAACCAACATCAAAAACACCTCAGACAAAACAATAACCTTAATGTGAGCATGCAATAGGTAATCTGATTTTCCCTTAAAAAGAAAACAAAAATAGAAAGAAAATCATTGTCTCTGAATAGCATCTCCAATGTGGAATGAGTTCTTTTATAGCCTGCATTTATATATAAAATAGGAATTGTGGCATTCTTAAAATAAATTAGTTAACTTCTCTGATGCCAGTTTTAGGTTCAAAGTAGGTACACTAACACTTGACTCTATAGAGCAGGTGTGACGGGCTGTGTATGATGGCTCTCTTTTGCACTCTCTGTCACATAATGGACAACTGTTTATGGCAGAAGTCATTACTGTTACATGCACTGATTTAATGTTCGGGGCTGTGCCACATCATACTGTTAATCACCGTGGTTTTATAATCTTCATTAGTCTTCCCTTATTCACATTTGCCTTAATTATTTTTGTGCATGCTCCCAGGTGAATTTTAGAATGATGTTATACGTTTTCTGACAATTAAAATGAGGTTTGAATGGGATGTAAATAGGTTCATTTGGTTACCTAGGATCATGTTTTATACAATCATTAAGCCACATTTTTTTAAATCATTAAGCAAAGGTTTATATTTTCTTCATATATATATTCATTAACTTTTTAGATAAGAATATATATAAACTTAACTCAGCATCCATTTTGAACATTTACTGACCTAGAAAACTTTTCCCTTAGTTTTTCTTTAAAAATTCTACATATAAAATGTCATCACCTGCAAATCATAGATTTGTCTCCTCCTTGCCAATATCCACAGCTTTTATTTTACATTTATGAAGTTCTATATTTATAATATAGCTTTAGATAATATAAAACAATTAAAACAGTGATACTGGGCATCCTTAATTATTATTTTAATGGAAAGGCTTACAGTATTTCATAACTAACTATGTTTCCTGTTGATCTAAGGTAGATTTTTTTAAATAAAATGTACATTTATATTGTTATTTTTCATATGGTTCATCACCCTCTCAGGAATGAATACTATTTTGAGCCCTTACATTGAATATAGTAAATAAAAAGAAAGTTATTATCTTTCTATTTGAACTACTGATATTACAGTCACAGGTATCCTGATATTAAGCAGTGATTATGTTTTTAGGATAAAATTTTCTTTGTAACTTAGAATTATTCATTGAATCTCCATTTTAAATATTGATAATATTGATTTAGAATGCCCGTAATTATAGACTGAATTGTAATTTATTTTAATTTCTATTGATTTGATTTATAATTATTTATTTCTAACTTAGCTATAGGCTAATTATAATCATATTTTTCAATGAACTATAAATCATATTTTAATGAACCCTAGCATATCTAAAAATGTTTTATCCAATAGCTCACTTATAAGTTCACCTAAAAACACATATAAAGACCAATCTGAATCTATTCCTCAATAGTAGCTTTTAAAAATGATCAGTGTAAACATTTTAAAACATTACCAATATACCATGTCGACATGTCAGTATTCATTATTTTAACTTTCAATCTGTAGATGAAAGCCAATTTGTATAAGCACTATAAAGGCTTTATTTTGTTTTAATCTTGAGAGCATCAAGACTATGTAAAAATACCCCATTACATTGGAAAGCTATAAGGAAAAAAAGAAAATCTGTGTTCCATGGAATGATTTATGTTCCCTCTCTTTCATCTTGCTGTTTTTCTCCCTCTCTCTCCATATATATTTAGAAACATACTGTACAAGCTATTGTATGACTTTCATTTTAAAAAAAATAATTGCCTAGGATTAAAATGAGTAGCAGAGATATAAATCATTGTAATACAAACAGCATAAGCCTAAAAATCTGGGGAAAGCCAATCTAGGGCTGATTGCTGAGGTGGGAGGTCTCCACCATGTCCTTGCCCCAGCTGCCCTCAATGAGTGCCTTGTATTTCACTCTTTCTTTTTTAAAAAAAATTATCTTTATTGCTGGAAGTATTATTGATGTCCCCTGTCCCCTTTTTTCCTCATCGACCCCTCCACCCTGCCCCCCACTCCCCCTTCCAGGCCTACTTCACCATTGTCTGTGTCCATGGGCTATGCATATAAGTTATTTGGTTAATCTTTTCCTTCGTCTCCCCTCCCCCCAGCCCCTGCCTCTTTCCCTCTGAGATGTGTTAGTCTGGAGATGTGTTAGTCTGTTCCATGCTTCCATGTCTCTGGATCTATTTTGTTCATCTGTTTATTTTATTCATTAAATTCCACATATAAGTGAGATCATGTGATACTTGTCTTTTTCTGACTGGCTTATTTTGCTTAGCATAATACTCTCCAGGTCCCTCCATGCTGTCTCAAAGGATAAGAGATCCTTCTTTTTTACTGCTGCATAGTATTCCATGATATAAATGTACCACAGATTACTTACTCAATCACCTACTTGTGGGCACTTTGGCTGTTTCAAGATCTTAGCTATTGTAAATAGATCTGCTATGAACATAAGGGTGCATATATTCTTTCTGATTGGTGTTTCAGGATTCTTAGGACACATGAAAAAATGCTCAAAGTCATTGATCATCAGAGAGATGCAAATTAAAACAACAATGAGGTATCACCTCACCCCTGTCAGAATGGCTATCAAAAACAAATCAACAAACAAGTGAGGTTGAGGATGTGGAGAAAGGAGCACCCTAGTTCACTGCTGGTGGGAATGCAGACTGGTGGAAAATAGTATGGAATTTCCCAAAAAATTAAAAATGGAACTGCCAATTGACCCAATAATCCCACTTCTAGGAGTGGCAACATGAGAAAACATGAGAAATTACCGAAAAATCGGTACAGCAGTCTGGTAGGGTTAAAGTTAGAACTTTAGACATAAAATTAGTGCATGGTAGAGTAGTGAAATCTGAATAAAATGTAGGGTTTTTATCAATGTCAATTTCCTTATTTCAATATTGTACTGCAATTACCCAAGATGTTACACTGTGTGAAATTGGGTGAAAGGTATACAGAATATGTTTGTACATTTCCTCTTTTATTTTATACTAGAGGCCCAGTGCACAAAAATTTGTGCATGGGGGGGGTGTCCCTCAGCCTGGCCTGTGCCCTCTCGCAGTCTGGAACCCCTCGGGGGATGACCACCTGCTGGCTTAGGCCTGTTCCCCGGGGGATTGGGCCTAAGCTGGCAATCAGACATCCCTCTGGCAGCCCGGCAGCCCTCAGGGGATGTCCACTTGCCAGTGGGGAGCAGGCCTAAACTGCAGTCGGACATCCTTAGCACTGCTGAGGAGGCAGGAGAGGCTCCCACCACCACTGCTGTACTGGCAGCCATCAGCCTGGCTTGTGGCTGAGCAGAGCTCCCCCTGTGGGAGCGCACTAACAACCAGGGGGCAGCTCCTGCATTGAGTGTCTGCCCCCTGGTGGTCAGTGTGTGTCATAGTGACCAGTCATTCCCAGTCTTTCTGCTGTTAGGGTCAGTTTACATATTACCCTTTTATTATATAGGATAGAGGCCTGGTGCATGGGTGGGGGCTGGCTGGTTTGCCCTTCAGGGTGGGGATCCCCACTGGGGTGCCACTGGGGTGCCTGGCCAGCCTGAGTGAAGGGCTGAGGGCCGTTTTCAGGCTGGCCAAACCTCCCCAGCGACAGAAGCTCCCAGCCTCTCCTTTTTTTCTTTTTTTTTTTCCTGGGATTTATTTACCTTCTATAATTGAAACTTTGTAGCCTGGAGTGGAGGTCAGAGCCATCCAGGGCTTGGCTTCCTCCATTGCCAGGGGCAACCCAAGGCTCCAGCTCAGTTGCCACAGCTGGCTGAAAGCAGGTATCTGGGGTTTATTTTCCTTCTATCATTGAAACTTTGTTGCCTGAGTGTAGCTTAGAGCCGGCCAGGGCAGGTGGGAGGGAAAGCCTCCTGAGCTCCAGCTCCGTGGCCACAGCCAGCTGAAAGCAGGTATCTGGGGTTTATTTAGCTTCTATAATTGAAACTTTGTTGCTTTGAGTGTAGCTTAGAGCCAGCTGCGGTAGGCAGGGAACCTTGACTTCCTCCATCACTGGAGCAAGCAAGCATCCTGCTGGTTCCCACTCCGTGGCTGCCGGCCACCATCTTGGTTGGCAGTTAATTTGCATATCTCGCTGATTAGCCAATGGGAGGCGTACCGAAGGTATGGTCAATTACCATGTTTGTCTATTATTAGGTAAGATACTTTTATTCAGTGAGTACTTGTTGAAAACTTGATGTGGAAGCTCAGTGTCCAATAGCTTGTATGAGACTTATGTGTGGTAGATATAGACAAATGAAATAACCACAGTAAACAACACAACTGCATACTGAAGGATAAGTTACAGGTAAGAGACTTTGCATGTTGGCACCGATTAAGGGAAGACTTAGGGCAGTGATGGCGAACCTAAGACACACGTGTCAGAGGTGACATGCGAACTCATTTTTTGGTTGATTTTTCTTTGTTAAACGGCATTTAAATATATAAAGTAAATATCAAAAATATAAATCTTTGTTTTACTATGGTTGCAAATATCAAAAAATTTCTATATGTGACACGGCACCAGAGTTTAGTTAGAGTTTTTCAAAATGCTGACACACGGAGCTCAAAAGGTTCGCCATCCCTGATTTAGGGTATCCAGTGTCCCTATGGACTGGAAATACTACAGAGAAGTGAATAGTTTGAACAGCCTGTGCTTTCACCTATGATCCAGAGCAACTCACCTGTGTGAACATACCTGTGTTTGTGAGCATGTGTATGTCATTAAGTTCATGTAACATAAAATTCCCCCTTTAACCATTTTAAAGCATACAATTCATTGGCTTTGAGAATAATCATGGTGTTGTGAAACGATCACTACTACCTAATTTTAGAATATTTTCCCATTTTCCCCTTCCCCAACTTGACAACTAATCTCCTTTCTGTCTCTGTAAAGTTGCCTATTCTAGACATTTCATATATAAGAATTATACCATATACCCTATGTGACCTTTCATGCCTGGCTTCTTCCATTTAGCATCCATGTTACACCAGGTATCAGTACGTCATTCCTTTTTATGACCAAATACTATGTTATTGTATGTATTTTGTTTATCTATTAATCAGACTAGAGGCCCAGTGCACAAAAATTTGTGCACTCGGGCGGGGGGGAGCAGCTCAGCCTGTGCCCTCTCGCAGTCTGGGACCCCTCGGGAGATAACGACCTGCTGGCTTAGGCCTGCTCCCGGGTGGCAGAGGGCAGGCCCAATCCCTAAGTGCAGCCCCTGGTCAGGCTCAGAGCAGGGCCGATTGGGGAGTTGGGGCGCCGCCCCCTGTCATGCACAGAGCAGGGCAGATCGGGAGGTTGTGGCCCCGCCCCCTGTCACACACAGAGCCACAGGGCGATCAGGGGGTTTGGGCGCTGCCCTCTGTCATGCTGATCCCGGTGCCGGGAGGCATATTACCCTTTTACTATTTAGAATAAAGGCCTGGTGCATGGGTAGGGGCTGGCTGGTTTGCCCTGAAGGGTGTCCCGGATCAGGGTGGGGGTCCCCACTGGGGTGCCTGGCCAGTCTGGCTGAGGGGCTGAGGACTGTTTTCCAGCTGGAGAGTGACTGAAGCTTCCAACCGCTCCTTGTTTTCTTTTCTTTTCTTTTTTTTATTCTGAGCCAGCTTTAGCTCTGAGGCCTCAGTGCTGAAAACATCGATACAATGTTGCGGTCCGGCTGGGTGAACTTGGCTGAATGAAAGCCGGTTTCTGGGGTTTTGTTTAGCTTCTTATTTGCAACATAGTATATAGTTGCTTAGACTTGCAGCTGAGAGGCCGGCAAGTTAGGCGGGGAACATTGGAGTCCGCAGTCACTGAAGCAAGCAAGCCTCCCTGCTCGCTTCAGTGCATGGCTGCTGGCCACCATCTTGGCTGACAGTTAATTTGCATAAGGATATGCTGATTAGTCAATGGGAAGGGTAGCGGTCGTACGCCAATTACCATGTTTCTCTTTTATTAGTGTAGACTAGAGGCCCGGTGAACAAAAATTTGTGCACTCGAGGGGGAAGGGGTGCGGTCCCTCAGCCCGGCCTGTGCCCTCTCGCAGTCTGGGACCCCTCGGGAGATAACAACTTGCTGGCTTAGGCCTGCTCCTGGGTAGCAGAGGGCAGGCCCAATCCCTAGGTGCAGCCCCTGGTCGGGCTCAAAGCAGGGCCGATTGGGGAGTTGGGGCGCTGCCCCCTGTCATGCACAGAGCAGGGCGGATTGGGAGGTTGCGATGCCACCCTCAGTCATGCTCAGTGTAGGGCTGATTGGGGGGTTGGGGCACCGCCCCCTGTCACACTCAAGTCAGGGTCGATGGGGAGGTTGCGGCGCCACCCCCTGTCACACACAGAGCAGGGCCCATCAGGGGGGTTGGGGCTCCGTACCCTGTCATGCACAGAGCAGGGCCCATCATGGGGTTGAGGAGCTCCCCCCTGTCATGCACAGAGCAGGGCCCATCAGGGGGTTGGGGAGCTTCCCCCTGTCACTCACAGAGTAGGGCCAATAGGGGAGTTAGGGCACCGCCCCCTGTCACACACAGATCAGGGCCAATCAGGGGGTTGGGGCACCGCCACTGTCACACTCAGGGCAGGGCCGATGGGGAGGTTATGGCTCTACCCTGTCACACACAGAGCAGGGCCTATGGGGGGCAGGGGGGTGCCGCACCCTGTCACACACAGAGTTGCAGGGCAATCAGGGGGTTTGGGCACTGCCCCCTATCACACTGATCTGGTGCCAGGAGGCCTCGAGGCTCCACTGATCCCAGTGCTGGGAGGCCTATTACCCTTTTACTATATAGGATAGAGGCTGGCTGGTTTGCCCTGAAGGGTGTCCTGGATCAGGGTGGGGGTCCCCACTGGGATGCCTGGCCAGCCTGGATGAGGGGATGATGGCTGTTTGCAGCTGGTCACACACCCTTCATGGTGGCGGTCCCCACTGGGGTGCCTGGCCAGTCTGGGTGAGGGGCTGAGGGCTGCTTTCAGGCTGGTGGTTGTTGACTGAAGCTCCCAATCGCTCCTTTTTTTTTCTCTTTTTTTTTTATTTTATTCTGGGCCAGCTTTAACTCTGGCTCTAGCTCTGAGGCTTCTCCTGGTTTGTTTGCGTTCTATAATTGAAACAATGTATAACTCCAGCTCTGAGATCCCGGGGTTTTGTTTAGCTTCTATATTTGTTACAAAGTTTCAAACTGCCAGCTCAGAGGCCGGCAGTGTAGGTGGGGAACGTTGGAATCCTCCTTCACTGCAGCAAGCAAGCCTCATGTTCGCTTCCAGCTGCCTGGCTGCCAGCCGCCACCTTGGCTGACAGTTAATTTGCATATACTCACTGATTAGCCAATGAAAAGGGTAGCGGTCATAAGCTAATTACCATGTTTCTCTTTTATTAGTGTAGATGATAGACATTTGGGTTATTTTCACTTTTTGGCTATTATTAATAATGTTGTTATAAATATTTATGTACAAGTGCTTGTTTTGCTTAACATAGATTTTCAAATCTTTGGGGAATTACCCAGGAGTGAAAATTCTACGTTAAACTTTTGTATTACTCTGTTTCTTGCTCCATTTGTTATTCCTTGCCCCCAATGCAGCAATATTGCATTTGCCTTTAATTAATTTTGAGGGTTTTCTCCTCAACCCTATCAGAGAATTGAGTTTCACAAAATAAGGTCACATCCTTTGGGCCAGGCCTTCAGGGAGCCCCCAGACAGGTGAAGTGAACAACTGCAATTCTTTGAGAGTAATGTCCACTCCACTCCCTTGGGTATTAGATGCTTGCACCAGGAAGGCATGCTGGTGTATCAAACTGGGGATCAGAAGGCGAGATCAGGGCAAGTTCAAATGCTGCAAAACGCTCTTACTCAGATTCAGCTGTTGTTGTTTTTTTATTTCTTAATCGAGCATTCTCTTGGTTGCTGTAAGCTTTTGAGTAGCATCCAGAGTTCTAACAAAAGTTGATTCTAGCAGTAATGCCAGTTTATTCATTGCTTTTGTAGGTGAGACAGTCTTTTGGAGTTCCCTACTGTGCCATTTTCACTGATAACCACTCTGTGTACATATTAACATAACTTCCTATAAAATTATGATTATTTAAAAATAAAAAGTAAAAAATAAAGGCCCCAACTTACATATATATTGAATTATTGAATGAAAAAATAATAAGAAATAAAGTACTGTTTAAAATATATTTAGTTTTGCATCCTTCCAACAGCCAAAATACTTAGCTATGCATATTTATCCTTTAAATTTTTTTCATAGAGAATATGACAGCACAGATACATTAATTATGTTACAATTATTGTAAATTTATTCTATTTTTCCCAATATTATGAGATATTAAGTGTCTGTTACTATCTTCAGAGTAGGTGAGCATGCCTTCAATTTATAATGCAAAAATGTGTGTGTGTGTGTGTGTGTGTGTGTGTGTGTGTGTGTGTGTGTTTCATTTCTGGAGATGGGGAAAAAAAGTGGGCATACATTATTTAATGTAAAAATATATGACAGACCTGGTTGATGTTGCTGAGTGGTTCTAGCATATGCCCACTCCCAGAAGGGTCATGGGTTTGATTCCTGGTCAAGGGACCATACCTGGGTTGCAGGTTTGATCCCTGGCCACAGTTAAGCCATGTGGTAGTGGAGGCAACCAATCAATGTGTCCCTCTCAGATCTCTCTCTCTCTCTCTCTCCTCTTCTTCTCTCCCTTCCACTCCTCTAAAAATCCATAGAAAAATATCCTCAGGTGAGAATTAACAACATCAATAACAAAAATAGACATGATGACTTGAACATAGCAATTACCTCAGCTGCCTATCAGTATGTTTTTTATTTTATTTCCTTTTGAGACTGTGTTGTTTTCTGTACTTATGAGGAATATTTAAATCATAGTTTATTTAAAGAGGCATTTATTTCAAGTGTAGAGTAAGTGCTGAGTCTGAAATTATTGCTAACTGGAGAATTTCCAACTTGCTTGCTATGTTGAGAGCCTCATGATTTCATTATTCCTTTCTCCTTTGTACTTTAAATTTGTAGAATGAAAAATATACTAAACTAAAATTATACTTTCAAATACATGACACTATAACTAAACTACATTTTATGATTTACAGATGGTACAAACTCGACTGCTCTTGCATATCAATGACTCCTTTATGCCAGTAGTCAGACTCATGTAAAGATCATTTGTTGTACTGAATTTCACTTTACTAAAATAATGTTTTAAATATAGTTTTCACTTTAAGTTTAAATTTTCAACAGACATTTAAAAATAAAATCACATTGCACTTTTATTCATTTTGAATTTTAATAAAAAATGTATATATACAAGGTATACAGCATGATGTTTTAAATACATACAGTGAAATAATCACTACATTGAAGTTAATTAACACATCCACCTCATCACATAGTTACCATTATTTGAGTGTGTGATGAGAGTACCTGAGATGTACTCTCTTAGCAAATTCCCAGTATACAATATAGTATCATTAACTATAATCATCAGCTGTATACTAGATTTCTAGTCTTATTCATCCTGCATAACTGCAGCTACAAATACCCTTTGATCAACATCACCACATTCCTTTCTTCCCCACCTTAGTAATCAACATTTTATTCTCTGCTTCTATGTATTCAACATTTTATATTTTATTTATTTTAAAAATATATTTTTATTGATTTCAGAAAGGAAGAGAGAGATAGAAACATCAATGATGAGAGAGAATCATTGATTGGTAGCCCCCTGCAAACCCCAAACTAGGGATCAAGCATGTGCTTTGACTGGGAATTAAAAACCGTGACCTCCTGGTTCATAGGTCGATGCTCAATGACTAAGCCACATCAGACAGGATATTCAACATTTTTGGATTCCACATAAACATGACATCAAATAAAATTTTTCTCACTGTGCCTGGCTTATTTCACTTAATATCATCTTATCCAGTTCCATCCATGGTGTCACAATTATAAGGATCTCCTTTTTAATGGCTTAATTTATATAAGTGTACATGTATATATAATGTCATTTTTTTCATTCATCTATTGATAGACACTCAGGTTGTTTCCATATACTGACTATTGTGAATAAGGCTGCAAAAAATATAGGAGCACACCTGTTCTACATAGTACTGAAAGTGCTAGCCATAGTGATCAGATATGAAGAAGAAATAAAAGATATCCAAATTGGAAAAGAAGACATAAAACTGCCATTAAATGTTACAGGATACAAAAACACCCAGAAATCTATGGATTTTTTATACACCAACAATGAACTCACAGAAACTTTATTCTTCGTAGATCTCAGTAATTGAGTGTGTTCCAAGAGCTGCTGGTGTCCCAAGGGGGAGGGTCTCAGTCAGCACCTGGATTCATGCTGATTGCAGGTCAGATGCCCAGGCACTGGCATTTAAAGTACGTAAATAGGCCTCTTTGAGGGAAAGATTGGGACATGGAACTTTCTGTCTGCTCCCTCTACACTGAGCACTGGCTGACAGCTAGGTAAGAACTGCTCCTTTTTTGTTTTATTTTTTTGGCTACATTCCTGTGGGATCAGGGAGTAGAAGCCCTAATGGCCACCAGAGCCAGTTGATCGAGGAGTCCATCCCCTGGGTGGCAATCACAAAAGCTAGAACACAAGGTGTATGTTCAGCTCTTTCCAGAGACCCTAGCAACCTTGAGCAGGCCAGAGAGAGAACAGGAGCCTGTACCCATAGCAGTCCCAGACCTTCAGGGAAGATCACAGTCATTCTTCAGATGCCTATTAAATTAGAAGCCTGACCTTCAGGCAGTAACTCTTAAAGAATGTAAGCAGGCCTCTTTCTGAGATAGACTGAGAGATCAGTGTTTGTATAATCTTTCTCTGTGCTGAGCCCTGAGAGGACAGCCTGTTAAACTGTTCCTTTGCCTGATATAGGCTTGTGAGTCTCATGGATGCAAACCCATTGGTTTTCAGAGTCAGGTGTTTGGGGGGCTGTCCCTCAGGTGGATGTCCTAAAAGCTGGAATGCTAGATACCAATACTGGGTCCAAATCCTTTGCTCTTCAGGGAGAAGCTGGGAATTGTGAGTGTATGTCACTGCCCTGGGTTTGGATTTTAAGGGAAGAGTGTGTCTCAGCCTTTCCTACCCATTTATACATAGGTGATGTGGATATTTTTTTCATTTGCTTGAAGTGTAGGAGTTACTTGGTTAGTTTCTGGATTTCTTTCACGAGGAATTGCTTCATGTGTAGCTGTAGATTCCTTGTGTCAGTGGGAGAATTCACGATCTTCTTATGTTGCCATCTTGTACTGAAACTTCTTGTGTTTGGTTTTAAAAACATTTTATTCCTTTCTATCTCCCCAGTGTTTCACACTTAATAGACACTCAGTAAATGTTTGTCTAATAAATAAAGTGCCATGGTGGGAACAGTCAATTATATGCATTTTGGTACTTAAAAAAACAAAACACTATTAGGTAAAGGTTTAATCTCTCCATTGTTTTATATGATGAGATTATCTGAGCCCCCACCCCCACCCCACATGCAAAGGCTGCTCAATAATAAAGGAAAAGAAGCTATAACTGCAAAACTAGCTTAAAATGGCCCCATGCTGTTTAATAAGATACTGAGTTGCCTTTGAGAGACAACAGACCAAAATTACAAGTCATGCAGATGAAACATACACGGAGGAGAGAACTTTGACCTCCAGCTGCACCTGGAACCAAAGACTCACATTTTCACACACAGAAACAAAGGACCTGGACATAACAGATTTGAACAACTGAACCTGTTCAGACGCAGGGGTCCATTGTCCAGGAAGATCTGGTGTTGAAGCCCTTTACCATAAAAGGCCAAGTTCCAAGTTCCTACCATTAAAACCTGCCCCACTGGCACTTCTGGATATCTGCTCCCTAAAAAAACACACACACAAAAAAAACACACTAATACAGTCCAGCAAGCAAGATGGATTTGATGGATTTAAGGCACATTAAGTCTCTCAGATTCTCTGTTTTTGGTGTCTTGATCAATAAACCTTTCCTTACACTGAACTTTGACATTTTGAGTTTTTGCCTTTTGAAGTGTTGGACACACAAAGATGGGTTTGGTGACAGAGCCATACTCCCACAGTAATAAGGAAGGAAAGAAAGACTTGGAGAGGATGAATACGATGAGACTTGCTTTAGAGATAGTGGAAAGTCATAGGAGTTTTTGAACATGGAATGCTGTCCTTCCAGTTTTCCTTACCTTCTCCTTAGAGCCGCATGGAGCCCGTACACTCTTGTGTACGTGTCTTGTGTAACCACAATTTCTTCTCTTCTGCTCACAGTTTCTGACTATGGGCACATGTCTTTCAACTGAAAAATTATAAATTCCTTCAAAATGGCACCATTCAATGGCTTTTTGAAATTTAGATGATCCATTTTATAATGTCTCCTCATTTTTAAAGCTACAGTAGTCTGACTTGTTGCACAACTACTTCACAGAAAATGATCTTGTCAGAGTCACCAACTTTTGCTAAGCCCAAAGTAACATTTTTTAATTACTTGACTTCTCTCCAGCAAATTTCACAGCTAATTATATATATATATACTAGAGGCCCGGTGCACGAAATTTATGCACTGGGGGGTGGGGGTTCCCTCAGCCCAGCCTGCCCCTCTCACAGTCTGGGAGCCCTCAGTGGATGTCCTACTGATGGCCACAGTCTGGCAGCAGAGGCTCGGAGCAGGTGTCCTGTGTGTGTGTGTGTGTGTGTGTGTGTCCCCACTGGGGGCTACCCCCAGCCACACTGGAGGCTCAGAGCAGGCACTGTGTGTCTGTGTGTGTGTGTGTCTGCTGGGGGTCTGCCCCCAGCCACACCATGGAGGCTTGGAGCAGGAGCCCCTCTGTGTTGATCTCTCAGGCTCCTGGCCTCCACTGCATGTTGTACTCTCTCTTGAGCTATGGCCAGGATGGGGGTGCTGCTTGCAAGCTGGGTTTTCCTGCTCCAGGATTGCCATGGCGACAGGAGAGCAGGCCCAGCTTGGAGCTGCCTGCAGGCCGGGCTTGCTCTCCTGCTCCCAGATCCCAATGGTGACTGGGGAGCATGCCCAGCTGGGGGCTGCCCACAGGCTGGGCTTTCCTGCTCCTGGATCAGGCCCAGCTTGGGGCTGCCCTCAGGCTGGGCTTTCCTGCTCCCGGATCAGACGCAGCTTGAGGCTGCCTATAGGCCGCACTTTTCTACTTACCGATGGCTGGATCACCATAGCGACCCAGGGCCCAGCGGCACTTTCCTGCTCTCCAATAGTCACAGGGTCCCGGCTGGGGGCGGGGCTTAGCAGGGCGGGGCTTAGGCGGCACAGGGGTCCCAGCTGGGGGATCAGGTGGCACATGGGGTCCCAGATGGGGGCGGGGCTTATGCTCTGCTGCCCAGGGCTGCACATGGGGCCCGGATGGCAGCTCACGCTGTCCCACCCTGCCTGTAGTATAGGATAGAGTCCTGGTGCATGGGTGGGGGCTGGCTGGTTTGCCCTGAAGGGTGTCCCGGATCAGGATGGGGGTCCCGCTTGGGTGCCTGGCCAGCCTGGATGACGGGCTGATGGCTGTTTTTAGGCTGCCTGCACCCCCTTTAGGGTAGGGGCCCCCACTGGGGTGCCTGGCCAGTCTGGATGAGGGGCTGAGGGCCGATTTTAGTCTGGCGGGTGACTGAAGCTCCCAGCCTCTCCTTTTTTTCTTTTTTTCTTTTTAATTCTGGGATTTATTTACTTTCTATGGCTGTCACTGGAGTTGAGAGCTGGCTTTAGCTCTGAGGCTAGCTCAAGCTTGAGGCCTCGGCTGCTGAAAGCAGATATCTGGGCTTTGTTTAGCTTCTAAAATTGAAATTCTGTTGTCATCACTGCCACTCTAAGTTCTGAGCCTGCTGCGGGCTGAAAGCAGCTATCTGGAGCTTGTTTAGCTTCTATAATTGCAACATTGTTGCACCCGGAGCTCAGAGCTGGGCTGCCGCAGGCGGGGAACCTTGGCTTCCTCCGTCACTGGAGCAAGCAAGCCTCCTGTTCACTTCAGCTGCCTGGCTGCCAGCCGCCATCTTGGTTGGCAGTTAATTTGCATATCCTGCTGATTAGCCCATGGGAAGCGTTTGGGGGTATGGTCAATTTGCATGTTTCTCTTTTATTAGATAAGATATTTCAGAGAGGAATGGAGGAGAGAGAGATAGAAACATCAATGATGAGAAAGAATCATTGATTGGCTGCCTCCTGCACACCCCACACTAGGGATCAAGCCCACAACCCAGGCATGTGCCCTGACTGGGAATGAAATCTTGACCTCCTGGTTCATAGGTCCATGCTCAACCTCTGAGCCATGTTGGCCTGGCTCATGGCTAATTTTTTTAATCTTCCATGGTTTTTGGATTCTGTGGCTCTTTGCACATGATTTCCTCGAAGGCAGACTCTTCTTCTGCAACTCACTTTATATTTAGTATTGCAAACTCTTATTTCTGGGATTACTTGACTTGTTTTACATTTTATTAGAATATCTTAAGCACTTCTAAGGATTCAATGGCCATTTATATCCATATAGCTCCAAAATCCATATTTCATGAGTTCTAGACACAAAAATTCAACTCTTAATTCAATATTTCCAGTGAATGTATTGCAAAAACAAATTCAAAAATAATGTCATCATATCCCTGAATAAACAACCTGCAAAACATCTTGATTTCCTTCTCTGTTAAAGTTAATGGTATGGGCATGAAGGCCAGAAATAAGGAACCCTCCTTGTCTATTCACTCTTTCTCTCCATTTACATCAAATTAAATTTTAAAACCTATGTAAAGCTTCCCATCATTTCCATTTCCATAGCCAGAAAGTTTTTTTTAATTCTTTATGTTGAAAGTTTTACATATGTATCCTGCTACATTGCCAAATTCATTTATTAGGTCTAGCAGTTTTTGATGGAGTCTCTAGGGTTTTCTGTGTATGATATCATGTCATCTGTGAATAATGGCAATTTTACTTTCCAATTTGGATGCCTTTTATTTCTTCTTCTTTTCTGATTGCTATGGCTAGTACTTCCAGTACTGTGTCAAGAAGATAAACCATCCAATAAAAAATAGGCAAAGGATCTAAATAGACACTTGTTTAAAGTAAACATACAGAAAGCCAAGAGACATATGAAAACATGCTCAAAGTTACTAATCACCTGAGAGATGAAAATCACAAGACAGTACCATCTCACAACTCTCAGAATGGTTATCATCAACAAATTAACAAACAAAAAGTACTGGCAAGGATGTGGAGAAAAAGGAACCCTCATATACTACCGCTGGTAGAAATGCAGATTGGTGCAGCCACTGTGGAAAACAATATGGAATTTCCTTAAAAAAATTAAAAATGACACTTCTATTTGACCCCCTAATCCCACTTCTAGGAATATATCCCAAGAAATCAGAAACACCAATCAGAAAGGACATATGCACTTCTATGTTCATAGCAGCACAATTTATAATAGTAAGATTTGGAAATAGCCTAGGTTCCCAGTGGTACATCTACACAGTGGAATACTAGCTGCTATATAAAACAAAGAACTCTTACCATTCACTACAGCATGAATGGACCTGAAGAGCATTGTGCTAAACGAAAGAAACCAGTTGGAGAAAGATAAATATCACATGATCTCACTCATTTGTGGAATATAATGAACAATATGAACTGATGAACAAAAATAGAGCCAGAGACAAAGAAGCATCAAAAAGGCCATCAAACCTCAGAGGAAAGGCAGGGAATGATGTGGGGGGAGAGAAGAGGGGAGGTGAGATAAGCGACCAACCAAAGGACCTGTACGCATACAGATAAACATAATCAATGGACACAGACACTAGGAGGGTGGGAGCATGTGCTGGGATGTGGGAATGGCCAGTGAGAGGTCAATGGGGGAAAAAGGAGTCATATGCAATACTTTAAACAATAAAGAATTAATAAAAATTCTTATTTGAGAATATGGCAAAATAATTTTTGACCTACTTCTTTTTTTACCTTTTTCTCTCATTCCTTCCACTCCAACAAGTAGGCAGACACCCTGCTCTATTCATTCTTATGTAGTTTGTGGAAGTGTTTCTTGGCTGGTTTCCAAAATCCAGAGAAAATATACAGAGAGAGATTTGTGACAATAAAAATATATTCTCTGAAGTGAGAGAAAAGGGATATGTCTGAAGATCAGTAAGAAGCAAGTTCCTTCCTGAGCCTTTAGGGTGTGGAAGGACCACTAGGAAATGGCAGTGTGGTGTATTATTCCAGGATTCCTGGCTGCAGGCCTGGGATTCCCAGCCTCACTAGACCTCTATCCCTGTGCGCCCAAATGACACAGCAGCAGAAGAGTGGCAGCTCTGAAGCGACTAAACAATCAGTTTCAGCAGAGACCAATCACCAAGCCATAGACAATAGCTTGACTACAAGTAAAACCCCAGCATTTAAGCATACCTCAGGAGTTGGGACAGCATGGCTAGTGTTGCTCAGTGGTTGAAACTTGCAGGAGGCAGCTGATCAATGATGTTTCTATCTCTGTCTCCCTCTCCCTTCTTCTCTGAAATCAATAAAAAAAAAGTTGGGACTGAGAGGTACAATCAAAGAGTAGCTAAAGTTGGATTTCCAACCAATATGGGGAATTGTGCTCAGAATAGGAAATAAGTTGATTTATAATCAATAAAGAATAATGTGGAAATAAATGTTCACTTGAGTTTGCAGCTCAAAACTCATCTGCAACAGGTACGTGAAAGTAACTGAACAGTTTCTGATGCATTTCCTTCCTAAACCAGAGATTAAATATTAAAATGATTATAAATTATAAAATATCAAATTTATTAATTTCATGTTCTATATCTTAAACTGCCTCTTATAACATTTTTTATGAGATTCATATAATAGAAATCCTTCTCAAAATTGGAGAAATTCCTCTAGCTAAATCAATTACAAATGATTTTCATTGCAAATTTTCCAGTTTAGATGGCACTTTTAAGTTGACGTAATGCTTAATTTATGTTCAGCTTACTTAGAAGTAAGATATGTCAGACAATAATATGTAATATTTTATTTTTATTCATTCATTTTCATAAAGATATTTATAATGCATAGACCTTTTCTTCAGAGCTGAATTAAAGCATTCTGCTTAAAATTTAAAATTTTTCATCTTTAAACCAGGTCAGATTTTGATGCATCTTACTCTCTCGGCCATTTTAAGAGATATTAAAAATTGCCTGAAGTTTTTAGTTTGATACAGTTGCATTCATTTATTTTTGCTTAAATCCCCTTTTCTTTAATGTCAAATTCATAAAATCCCCTCTAAGACCAAGGTCCATAAGTTTGGTATCTATGTTTTCTTCTATGTGTTTTATTGTTACAGCCTTATACTTAAGTCTGTGATCCATTTAGAGTTAATTTTCACGTATGGTGACAAATAGCAGTCCAGTTTCATTCTTTTCCATATGGTATTTACATTTTTGCTTTTTATTGGAGAGGCTTTCTTTCCTCTATTGTTTGTTTTTTTACTCTTTTATAAAAAATTATTTTCCCATTTATATGAGGGTTATTTCTGGTCTCTCAGTTATGTTCCATTGGTCCATGTGTCTGTTTTTGTTTTGTCAATATCATGCTGTTTTAATTATAGTTGCTTTGTAGTATAGTTTGAAGTGAGGGCCTGTGATACATCCAGCTTTGTTCTTTATTGCCAAAATTGGCTATTAGAGGTCTTTTGTGATTCCATAAAAATCTGAGGACTTTTTGTTTGTTTTATTTCTTTTAAAAAATGTCATTGGGATTTTTATAGGGATTTCACTAACTCTTTATATTGCTTTGGGCAATATGACCATTTTAATTATGTTGATTCTTTCAATCCATGCTTCTGCACAGCGAATAAATCATCAAAAAAAAAGTCAGGCAACTGAATTGGAGAAGATATTTGCAAAGAACACTTCAAATAAGGGTTTTATATCCAAAATATATGAAGAACTCATACACCTTAACGCAAAAAAACAAATATCCACTTAACAAAGGAGCAGAGGACCTGAACAGACATTTCTCCCAAGAAGACTTTCAAATGGCCAACAGATATAGAAAAAAGGTGCTCAATTTCACTAGCATTTAGGGAAATGCAAATCAAAACTGCAATGAGATACCATCTCACACCTGTTAGAATGGTTATTATCAACAAATAACATGTGTTGGAGTGGGTATGGAAGCAAAGGATCCCTCGTACACTGCTGGTAGAAATGCAAACTGGTACAGCCACTATGGAATACAGTATGGAGGTTCCTCAAAAAATTAAAGAGTCACCATATGATCCAGCAATCCTCCTTCTGGGTGTTACCCAAAAACTTTATTCATAAAGATACATCTATCCCTATGTTCATTGTCGCATTATTCCTGGTAGACAAGACAACTTGTGTCCTTCAATAGATAACTGGCTAAAGAAGATGTGGTACATATACATAATGGAATACTACTCAGCCATAAGAAATGATAAAATATTGCTGCTCTTGACAATATGGAGGGAGCTTGAGAATATCATACTAAGTGAAATGTCAGAGAGAAGTCAAGAACCATATGCGGGATATAAAACTGAACAAATAAGACAAATAAACAAACAAAACTTACAGAAAACAGCATGGTGGTTTCCAGAGGGAAGGGGGTGGGAGGAAGTACAAAAGTGTAACGAAGGTAAAACATGTGGTGCCGAAAAGAGACTTGACTTTGGGTGACTAACACACAATGCAATATATAAATCATGTATTATAAAAGTGTAATACATGATGGTTTAAATCTTATACTACTCACATCTGTATATTTTACTATTTACAAAGTGTTTCCCTATGTTTTAATTTATTTAATACTCAAACTTTTTGAGGTATACTAAAGAGGTATTATTTTCTTTTGCTTACAATGAGGAAATGGGTTTTAATATGATTAAATATATTGCCCAAAGCCACACAATGCAATAATAAATCATGTATTATAAAAGTGTAATTGCTGGATCATATGGTGAAACCTATATACTTTTATTAACTAATGTCACCCCAATAAATTTAATAAGATTAAAATAATAAAATAAAGTGGAAAAAAAGAAAAATTCCCTGAGCCTGGTGAATATTGCAGCTCCAAAGAATTTTTCTGTAAAGACAGAAAGCATGAATCTTTAAAATTAAAGATGATATGCATCTTTTAATAGTGCTTTGGTAAAACTCTCTAACGCATCTTTATTGTGTCTACCTGACAGCTCACCTTGAAAAAGTAGTCCACAGACTTCTACTTTCATTTTGCTCTCCTTGTTCATTTAAATTCAATCAATTCTTAAAATAAACTTTTTAAAAAATATACAAGTCCATATTTCAAGGAAAGCGCCCTAATGAAGGCTTTATCCCATTTCTCACAGACCTACTTTAAGGTGGATTATCTTTTTTTCTTTTTTTTCATGACACACTTATTCTGTTGTGATCTATACCCCAAATCCTTTCATTAAAGGAGAAGGGCTACTTTCTCCTACTTTGTTTCGGGCTTTCTCAGGACAATAAGATCACTTTGTACTTGTAGACATGCCTTTCTCACTAAACTTTGAATTACAGAGTGGAGAGAAGACCTATTCCTTATTCATTTTTATGGTCATGGCCTCTTGTCATATTGTGGTTGAATGAATTAATTGAATAACACATATTCTATTTTTTTTAAAAATACAAAATTTTCCACTTAGTTTTGTGGCTTTGGGCAATATATTTAATCATATTAAAACCCATTTCCTCATTGTAAGCAAAAGAAAATAATACCTCTTTAGTATACCTCAAAAAGTTTGAGTATTAAATAAATTAAAACATGGGGAAACACTTTGCAAATAGTAAAATATACAGATGTGAGTGGTATAAGATTTAAACCATCATGAAAACAAACTCTACCCACATTGCTATTTATCTTTTCTTTGCCAGAAGAATGTATTTTCAACTAAGGTACCAAAATTAAATGTAAAAAGTTTAACCGGGATAATGTACTAATACATAATTTAAAAAAAAATAGTCCCAAGAGCAGGTATATATATATATATATATATATATATATATATATATATATATATAATGATTCTATTTATTTTAAATTGTGTGCATTGAGAGGAACATATGGAAATATGTTTGAAGAGTCAGTGGGATTTCAGGTGAGGTTTGCATTAATTTTAAAGTGGTTTTGTATTATTCTTTGTCATACTAGTATATATAATTTTATAAATATGTAATTTTTTAGTAAGATGTATGTTATAGGTCAGGTGGTGAAAGTGATACTGTTGTAATTAACTAGTTATTAATAACAAGAAAGGAGCACAGGGAAGGCCAGAAATGTTAAGCATGTCATGTGGGCAGCTTTGCCAGAAAGCTGCAGCTCTACACTCCCCAGGGAGCCACCAGCCCATTCCCTCAGATAGCTGGGGGAAGGAGCTTGACAGGGAAGAGAATAAACACATGCCCAGTAAAGTTGGGTGACATCAGGAAGGTACTTGTTGTCAGTCACACCTGGGAACAGGTCATTGGCCAGAACGGGCATGGGCACTGCACGGGTGTGACATTTGGGATATTTAATCCCTTAAACAAAGGATTCCACTCTCTTGGTTCCTCTTGGTGCTCTTGGCTCTCCTGGGACTCTTGTTGCAGGGGGCATGGTCTCTAGGTTTTCCTGCATTCACCCCCGTGACCGATGGCTATGTGCACACCACAGGCAATGGACTGTGGATTGCAGCTAAGCTGATGCTGAGCTGGGCCCGGCTGCAATGTGGAATGGAAACTCTGGACACTGGCTTGGCTTTTAGCTCTACTGAAGGCCCAGCTACACTCCTTCACCACTGGATTAAGGACAATTCTGGAAACCCAGGGATGCAATTCCATGCAAATAAATACCCCTCATCCTCCCATGCGAGTCTCAGAAAATTCTTTTTCTCCAGATACAGTGAGGACTCCACCCCCAGCACTCAGCGAGGAAGAGCATACCCCAATTCCCTGATAACAAAAGTGTGGTGGGAGAAAATAAAATCAGGCCAGGAATAAAGCTAAAGGATGTGTGTTTTTGAGAGGGTAGAGCATGGTTGCTATGTTAAGTGGGTGCTCAGCCTTTACTGTGAAGGAGACATCTGAGCAAAGACCTGAAGAAGGTGGGAAGCCAAGCAGATCTCTGGGAGTTATCTTACCAAACAGAAGGAATGACAGGAGCAAAGGCCTTGAAACAGAGGGCTGCAGAACTTGGTAAGTGAACAGCAAGGCAGCTAGTGTGGCTAGTACCCTGTATGTAAGAGAGAGAATAAAAGGCTACAAGGTGGAATAGTACAGAATCATGATAGACCAATATAAGGACTCATAGTCAGATGTGGAAGACCACTAAAAAGAAGTGATGTGATAGTGATAAAGGAAGGGCACTTAAGAGAAATAGAACCACAGTTGTTTAATGATGATTCACCTACCAAATCTATATAAAAGGTTTACTTACAGACCCTGGGGAACTGGACGATGTGTTGCAAGAGGAAAAATAAGGCTGTAAAAAGATAAGATGCCTCAGAGCCCAGATGGAGCCCAGATATACTCAGAAAATATATTTTGAGAACAGACCAAGGACAGGACTCACTTTGACTTGGTTGTTGTGCAGGACCCTGACCGCCTCCTGGAGTTTGCCTTAGGAATGCTGACCACTCTCTGATCCCAAGAACAGGCTGAGCTGATTTTGAACATCAGAGAAGATTAACTACCTTGTTCTCAAGCTTCAAGATCCTGGAAGTAGACACAGGGGCCACTGACCCTGCAGCCCTTATTCTGTACCCCTTCCGCCTTGCATGCAGCCTTTCTTCCTTATCCATATGTGATCAGCCGGCTAGTAGGGGATGTTAGAGCAGAATTTTTAGGAGGACCTGCTGCTCTTTCCATACTGCCAGCATCATTGGAATAAATGCTCACATGTGATTCAACCTTGTCTCTGCTTACTACTAATTTGGCTCAAGTGGTGACAGGAGACCTTGGGTCCATTTTGTGTGGAGTTTCAATAGCTCTTAAAATGATCATTTATCATTTTTACAGTTATAGAAAGGTAAGATTCAAAGGAAAAAAATGCAGGAAATAAATTGACTCCTTTGCTGCTCTACTTTCTCACATTTTATTCATTCTTCAAAATTCTGTATTGTGCTTGATCTTTTCACCACTTTATGAAAATACGCTTGCAGAAATAGCAATGGTTATCCAGTGGGCAAATGTAAGAGACTCCTTTTAAAAACTCTTCAACTTACCAGACACCCCTAAGTTATGGGCCAATTCCCTCCTAAAACCTTTCCTGTCTTGATCACAGGGACATGTCTTCCTCCTTGTGTCTTTTTGCCTCGCTGAATAACTATTCAATTGCCCTCTCTTTAGAAGTAATTTTTCCTTGTCTATTTAAAAGATAATTTTCAGTAAAGAATAAAATAATGACTTCCATTTGATATAAAAAATGAACATATTTTTAAAGATTTATTGTTTAGTGAGGGACTCAGACATGTTATGACAGGTTCAAAGACCCTTTAGGAACAGACCCATTTAAAGATATGGAAATGAATATGTAACTGGTTGCAAGATTGGTTTTCCACAGGATAAAAGGGAAGATAATTGAACCTCTACCAGGTAAGAGAGAATGTACATGTCTATCAGTGACCTACAATCTACAAAGTGTTGTAAAATAGCTCAAAGTCAATGAAAGGTTACAATTAAGTAATCACTGGAAGGCTGTGCTATAAGTAGACAAGTTTCTTTAAATTCTGATTTTTTTTCTCATTCTGAACATTTCTTCTGCTTCTACATACTGAATTTTGATACACTGACAAATAGTTAAAATTTTTTTTAAGCACTTAGAGACTGGTGTAAGGTCATATTTTATTAACTTTTTAAGTTAATTTTAATTACAACAAATTCTATGTGATCGTGATGTATGATTGTTTTAGTGTAATGTTGAATTTGGTTTGCTATTATTATGTTAAGACTTTTTGCATTTATGTTAATTAGGGATATTGGCCTATAATTTTATTTTCTCGTAGTGTCCTTGTCTGACTTTGGTTTCAGGCTAATGCTGGTCTCACAAAGTAAGTTTGGCAGTATTCCCTTCTCTCTTATTTTTCACTAGAGTTTGAGAAGAATTGGTATTCTTTAAATGTTTAGTAGAATTCACCATTGAAGGTATTTGGTCCTGGATTTGTTTGTTTTGTTATTGGGAAGCTTTTGATTTCTGATAAATCTCCTTACTTTTAATTGATTTATTCAGATTTTCTAATTATTTTGAATTCAATCCTGGCAGATTGTATGTTTATATAAATTTATTAATGTCTTCTTTTACTTCCCATTTTTTTTGGTATATAATTGTTCATAGTAGCCTCTTTGAGCCTTTGTATTTCTGTGATATCAGTTGTAATGACTCCTCTTTCATTTTTAATTTTTTAAAGGACCTTTTTTTCAGTAAGTCTGTCTAAAGACTTTTTAATTCTGTTTATATTTTCCAAAAGCCAGCTCTTGGTTTTATTTATCATTTCTATTGTAACTTTAATCTCAATTTCATTTATTTCACCCTGATTTTTGTTATTTCCTTCCTTCTGTTAACTTTGGGCTTAGTTTGTTTTTCTTTTTCTCACTTATTGAGGTATAATATTAGGTTGCTTATTTGAAATTATTTTTTATGTTTTTTCATGTAGGCATTTATGACTATGAACTCCTCTTAGAGCTTCTTTTGTTGCATTCCATAAGTTTTGATATTCTGTGTCTTCATTTTCATTTGTCTCAAGATATTTTTGGATTGAATTTTTGACTTCTTTTTTGACCCATTGGTTTGTTCAGTAGTATTTTCCAGTTTTCTTCTTGTAATTAGTTTCTAGTTTTATATCACTGTGGTCAGAAAAGAAAATTGATGTCATGTTGCTGCTGGTGGAAGAGGAGTCCTTGGGAAATAATTTCCTAAGGCCCCACAGGAAGATGGAATATTGTGGAAAGTTTTTTTTAAAAAATATATTTTATTGATTTTTTACAGAGAGGAAGGGAGAGAGATAGAGAGTTAGAAACATTGATGAGAGAGAAACATCGACCAGCTGCCTCCTGCACATCTCCTACTGGGGATGTGCCCGCAACCCAGGTACATGCCCTTGACCGGAATCGAACCTGGGACCCTTCAGTCCGCAGGCCGATGCTCTATCCACTGAGCCAAACCGGTTTCGGCGTGGAAAGTTTTATTGATGATGTAAAATTAAGGGGGTTTTCCTCCAAGGTCCGAAATCCCTCCATTCCACCATGAAAAAAACTCTAATCGTTTTTCAGCAAGGCTGGAATTAAGGCCACAGCCCAGAATTTCTGTTCCATATTAAAGTTCAGTCCAGCCCAGTATCTAGCTAGTTTATTCTGTGTTCCCACCTGCAGTCCATTTTGTGTGGGATCCACAAGGTCATGGACAATGCAGCTGCTTAAGGACACATGACTATGGAGAGAGGACATGCAAATGCACTGGTGAGTGTGGGTCGTGGAGCAAGAGAGCAAAAAGGAACAAGCGAGAGGGAGCTCTTTGTCTGGGGATTTTAACTTTCCAAGATTTTGTGTGCTTGGAGTGGTTCCACCCTCCTAGTCAGTGATATTTCTCCCAGGCTAGACTGACAGGCAAGCACCTTCCCTTTGTCACCCCGACATCACTGCACATGTTTTTTTCTTCCTCTGTTCCTGCTATAATCCAGTACTGGAGGGTGGGAGGGAGTGGCATAGTCCTCTTGGAGGGACAGTGCTGCACTTCCCTGGAGTGTGAAGCTGTAGCTTCCTGGTGAAACAAATAGGCTCTGCTTCCCAGCTGAATATGCTCAAACATGTCTGACTCTCCCTTTGTTCTCTTCCTCTCAGTAATATTAATGAGCTAGCTAATTATGATGATGACAATTTCAGTCTTCTTAAAATTATTCAGCTTTGTTTTATCATCTAACATATAGTTTATCTTGGAGAATGGTCCGTGTGTGCTTGAGAAGAATGTGTATCCTGCTGCTGTTGATTAGAATGCTCTGTACATGTTGGTTAGGTCCATCTGGTCTAATATACCATTTAAGGCGAATATTTCCTTATTTATTTTCTGATGGATGGTATTTCCATTGCTGAAAGTAGGATACTGAAGTCCCCTACTGCTATTGTATTGCTGTTTTTCTTTTCACACCTGTTAATTTTGTTTTATGTACTTAAGTGCTCCTATAGGATGCATAAATATTTGTAAATGTTGTATCCTATTGATAATCTGACCCTTTTATCATTATATAATGACCTTTTTTTTTTCTCTTGTTACAGTCTTTGGCTTAAAGTCTATTTTGTCAAATGGGAGTTATTACAGAGATGCAAATATGGTTCAATATTCACAAATCCATTACTTTGACATATCACATTTAAAAATGAAGGATAAAATTCATATGATCCTCTTGATAAATACATAATGACCTTGTGACAAAATTAAACATTCCTACCAGATTAAAACTCTCAACAAACTGGGTATGGTGAAATGTTACTGAACATAATAAAGGCCATATATAACAAGCCCATGGTTAACATCATACTCAATGTTGTTAAACTGAAAAGTGTTTCTTTAAAATTAAGAACAAAACAAGGATGTTTACTCTCATCACCTTGATTCAAAACAGTATTGGACATCCTCCCCAGAGCAATTAGACAAGAAAAAAAAAGAATCCAAATTGGAAAATAATTAAAATCTCTTTGCTGAGACATGATATTAGATATATTAAATTCTAAAAATGTCACCAAAAGACTGTAAGAACTCATGAAAAAAGTTCAGTGAAGTTGCAAAATATAAAATCCATATTAAATCTCAGTTGTGTTTCTGTATATGAATAACAAACTATCAGAAAAAAATTAAAAAAAAAACAATCCCAGTTACAATCAGAAATAAATTTAACCAAGGGGATCATGAATCTGTATACTTAAAACTGTAAGATGTTGATAAGTGAAATGAAATAAGACACAAATAAATAGAAAGATATACCATGCTCATGGATTAGAAGATTTAATTTTGTTAAAATGTGCATACTAGCTAAAATGATCTATAAATTCAATCTAATTCACATCAAAATTTCTTTTTTATATCAAAATTTCAATGGCATTTTTCACAGAAGTAGATAACATTCCTAAACTGTGTACAGAACTACAAAAGACCCCAAATAGCCAAAGCAATATTGAGAAAGATGAACAAAGCTGGTAGGATCAATTTCCTTATCTCAAACTGTATTACAAAGCTATAGTAATCAAAACAGTATGGTACTGACATAAAAACAGACACATCGTCCAATGGCCCAGACTAGAGAGCCTAGGAAAAAGTCATGCTTATATAGTCAATTAATTTAAAATAAAGGAACCAGAATATATAAAAATAAAAGGACAGTTTCTTCAATAAATATTGTTGGGAAAACTTAATAACTTCATGCAGAAGAATAAAACTGCATTTCTATCTTTCACTCTACACAAACATCAATCAAACTGGATTAGAAACTTGAATGTAAAATCTGGATCTAAAACTCTTAGAAGAAAACATATAAGCTAAGGTCCTTGTCATTGGTCTTTCAATTGTTTTTGGATTTGACACCAAAAGCAAAAAGAAATAAGGAGAGCTAAATCAAAACAAAAAGCTTCTGCATGGCAAAGAAAATAATAAAAAAATGAAAAAGCAACTTATGGAAGGGGATAAAATGTTTTCAAAACACATATCTACTAAGGGGTTAATATTCAAAACATATAAGGAACTCATACAACTCAATAGCAAAAACACACACATACACAAAAACAAACAGCAAAAAGACCACCCCACCAATAATCTGGTTTTTAAAAATGGGCAAAGGATATGAGAAGACATTTTTTCAAAGACACACAAATGGCCAATGGTGCAGGAGAAGGTACTCAATATTACTGACCTTCAGAAAAATTCAAATTAAACCCACAATTTGATATCACTTCACATCTGTTAGGATACCTAGAATCAAAATAAAAGAGATAACTAATGCTGGTGAAGATGTGGAGAAAAGAGACCACTTGTAGACTCTTGGTATATATGTAAATTGGTACAGCCCTGATGGAAAACAGTATGGAGGTACTTCAAAATATCGAAAATAGAACCTCCATTTAAACCAGCAATCCCACTTTTGGCCATATAGTCAAAACAAACAAAATCACTTTTTCTAAGAGATACCTGTGCTCTCATGATTATTACAGCACTATTAATAATAACCACAGTGTGAAAACAACCTAAGTGTCTGTTTACAAATGAATGTATAAAGAAAATCCTACTATATAAAAACCCAGGCTCCTTAACAACCCACCAATGGCTTGACCAAACACCAGAAGTCAGTCCTGCAGTCAATGCTGGGTTGCCATGGCAACCCAGCACTGACTGAAACTGGTGTGGGTGTGGCAACCCACCACTGACTGCCGAGGGGCCTGCGGATCAGGCCCAGAGATAGGCCCGGAGATGCTGACTGGCATAGAAACCGACCAATCTGAACCAAATTGGCCAGCGGGGGAGGGCAGTTAGGGGCGATCAGGCAGGCAGGCAGAAGCAGGTAGGGTCGATCAAACAGGCAGGCTGAGACAGTTAGGGGTGATCAGGCAGGCATCAGGTGAGCAGTCAGGAGACAGTGGTCCCAGATTGTGAGAGGGATGTCCGCTTGGAGAGGGTGCAGGCTGGGCTGAGGGAACTCCTCCCGATGCACAAATTTTGTGCACTGGGCCACTAGTATAGTATATATAACATGGAATATTATTCAGCTTTTTAAAGAAGGAAATATTGCAACAACATGGTATAACAGAGATGAAGTCATATTAGCCAGAGAGAGGAAGACAAATATTGCAGTATCACTCATATGTGGAATCTAAAAAAATAAATTTTGAACTCAGAATAGAAAAGTGGTTGCCAAGGGATGGGAGATATAGAGAGATATTGGTAAAAGGGTAATAACTTTCACTTATAAGATTAATGAGACGTAAGGATCTAATGCAAAACATAGTGACTGTAGTAAGCACTGTATTGTATAATTAAAATTAGCTAAGAGAATAGAAGTTAACTGTTCTCACCAGCAAAAATAGGTAAATATATGAGGTCATGGATGTGCAAATACATTAACTCAATGGAGAAATACTTTCACAGTGTATATGCATATAAAATCATCACGGCCTGACTGGTTTTGCTCAGTGGTTAGAGCATCGGCCTGCAGACTGAAAGGTCCCAGGTTCGATTCCAGTCAAGGGCATGTACCTGGGTTGTGGACACATCCCCAGTAGAAGGTGTGCAGGAGGCAGCTGATCGATATTTCTCTCTCATCAATGTTTCTAACTCTATCTCTCTCCCTTCCTCTCTGTAAAAAATCAATAAAATATATAAAAAATCATCATGTTATCCACTTTAAATAACTTAGAACTTTGACAAATTATAGCTCACCAAAATAAAACAAAAGAACATCTTATGGAGATAACACTACTGAACTGCACTGCATTCTTCAAAATTATTAAGATAATAAAAAATAAAATATCTGAAGTGAGAAATATTTAAAAATTTAAATTACTATAGTAAGACAATACATGTATGGCATTTATAGCATTGAAACCCTATCATGTCCCTTACCTAATTTAATACCCATATATAACCCTATAAGAATTTACCATTTTGCAAATGAGGAAAACAATTTTACAAATAAATATGTTTGTTCAAAATATTAAATGACTTACCCAAAGTATTAGTGATATATTATGGTCTAGAATCAATTTTTTTTCACTTTTTATATATTTTGTTTTCCAATATTTCAAAAAATTAAAAATAAATTAGAGTTAGGTCACAGATATTTAAAAATAATTTTTCCATACTATTCTAATGTGGTTGGAAGCTGTGCTTGGCTACTTCTTACAAAGTCTTGAGGACTGAGCGGTCAGTATGTTCCCGTTGAGTGAATTATTTCTTGACAACCTATGTTTTCATAACTATATTTCATGCAGAAACCTGGAAAGGTACACTGTAATTCCAAAGACAACTTTGCAGTTATTAGGGTGAGAAACTTGAGTACCTTATGATATATAGCCATAACTGCCCTTCCATTTTATTTAAATAACTACAGTGACATAACTATTTTCTTTTTCAAGAGTATATACTTGCCTGACTGGCGTGGATCAGTGGTTGAGTGGTGACGTATGAACCATGAAGTTACGGTTTGACTCCTGGTCAGAGCACATGCCCAGGTTGTGGACTCAATCCCCAGTGTGGGGTGTGCCGGACGCAGCTGATCAATGATTCTCTCTCATCATTGATATTTCTCTCCCTTCCTCTCTGAAATCAATACAAATATGTTTTTTTAAAAAGAGTATACACCCTTGTAGTTGACACAGGGGGGAAGCACTGTTTTGCATATGTGATTTATAGCAATATTAGAGGCCTGGTGCGCGAAGGGGGTCCCTCAGCCAGGCCTGCACCCTCTTGCAGTCCGAGACCCCTCGCTCCTTACCACCTGTCTGCTTGCTCCTTACTGTTCTGCTCACTGCTCCTTAGCACTGCCCTGGAGGTGGGAGAGGCTCCCGCCACCACCGCTGCGCTGGCCAGCCATGAGCCTGGCTTCTGGCTGAGCGGTGCTCTCCCTGTGGGAGCACACTGACCACCAGGGTGCAGCTCCTGCATTGAGTGTCTGCCCCCTGGGGGTCAGTGCGCATCATAGTGACCGGTCGTTCCAGTTGTTCCACGGTAATGGTCACTTACGCTTTATTATATAGATAATTCAGTTCTGTTGGTTGGTTTAAGATGTGTGTGCATGTGTCTATCTGCTTGTCTATGTTCTACAAGGTAGTACAATTCTATACACATATCAAAATGACACTATTTAATTCTTTTGGATCATGTGCATTTTTTAATAACTTCTGTTAATACAGTAGTCTACAGATGGTAGCCATTAGCCCTATAAATTAATTTATTTAGACAGTATTTATTTATTTTTATTTTTAAATTAAATTTATTGGGGTGACATTGGTCAACATGAACATATAAGTTTTAGGTGTGGGTTTGTTACAAGATCTCTATATTGCACCATGTGCTCACTACCCAGTATTTAAATAAGATCAATGCCATAAATAGAAACCTTTCATATCCTATACAATAAAAGCTTAATATGCTAAGTGTCTGACCATTTGTTCCACTGTTTGATCAGTTGTTATGATGTGCACTGACCACCAGAGGGCAGACACTCTGACCAGTAGGTTAGCTTGCTGCTGAGGTCCAGTCAATGGGGACTGGGCGAGACGGGCTAGACAAGTCCTGGAGCCCTCCTGCGGTTCCTCCCCAGCCTCTAAAATATTTCTTCTAATTAATTTCCTTTCAATGTGCACGAATCTGTGCACCAGGCCTGTAGTGTATATATTTTTAAAAAAAAATTAATTATCATTTTGTCTTCTGTCTTTCTGAATAACAACATAAACAGGATTCATGCACCACTTTCATCATTCAATTGTTTCATTTATTAATCTCAAAAATGTATTGTCATCTATTATTATAGAAGAAACTTTTAAGTAATATATGAACATACACAAATAAGGGACATGACCTGTGTCCAGTTGCTGTTATTATGTTGTATACACACACACACACACACACACGGCTATTTTGTTTTATTCTTTAGCAATGTAAAAATACACTATGTTCAATATTTAAAACCATATTTCTCTCTATTTCCCTAGGCAAGTAAAGTTATAAGCCCTCTCTTTTCTAAAATGATTCCATTGGGATGTGATATCCTTCTGAAAAGTCATAATATACTAAAATCACATGAATGGAGGCTACAAAAATGCCACAGCCCCGAGCCTCCTGTCCTGTGATCTAAAGTGTGACAGCATGCTGCCTGTCTTCCTCAGGCCAAAGCTGTTGTTTGCACTATCTGGGCCACCACATTTCCTCTGGCTATCATCCTGCCTTCTGTGTGCTAGAGGCTTCTTATTAGCACTTGGAGAATACATTCTCTGTATGCTGAACTGAAGTTTTTGTCATCTATTTGGGGATTAAATGTTCTATATGTCTAGTTACTTTTATTTTTGACATCATGATATTCTACATCTAAAATGAAAAGCCTCAGCATTGTCATATGTGAGGTCTAATTATTCGGAAGCCACTATAATTAGATATAGATAGAGATACTGATATTGATATAAATATTGCAAATTCCAGAAATTTTTAAGGCCCGGTCACAAAATAATAAATTCAAGAGAAGCCAAGGTCAATAAAGATTAATATCTATATTCATTGTCTTGTTCTTTGGAACTGAAAAAGCTTCACATTGATTTATGTTGCTAAAATTATACTTCGGGCTTGGTGTTTATACAGCGGCTGGAGTGAGTTACATGAGCACCATGCATTTGGCGGGCACATTCGTCAAGGCCCTTGTACTGAGTTGTCTTTAGCACTCACACACACAGAGCAAGCAAATGGCTAAGGACCAGGATTCCCACTCCACTCTCCTCCTCAGAGTTAAAGGGAAAGAGGCCTTTAAGTGAGGAGTCCAAACAAAGGCACCTTTTTTCAAGAGTGGAAGTTTTAACTCAATGATCATAAAGCACTGTTCAGACTCATGAGTCACTGTTTCTATAATCATCTCAATGATTATTATTAGTAAATTGTGGTGGATTATAATTAATCCATAGCAAGCTGCAACACTAAGTCTACTGCTTCTATAGGGGTGGGTGGGTTACTGAAATATATTTATTTTAGGGGAGAAGGGAGGTGTGGAAGAAATTGAAATCTCTGTCCTCCAGGCATAGTTTCTCAAACTTAACCAGCAAATTGGGATACAGAACCAGATTTTACATCAGGGGTGGGCAAACTTTTTGACTCGAGGGCCACAATGGGTTCTTAAACTGGACCGGAGGGCCGGAACCAAAGCATGGATGGAGTGTTTGTGGGAACTAACATAAATTCAAAGTAAACATCATTACATAAAAGGGTACGGTCTTTTTTTTTTTTTAGTTTTATTCATTTCAAACGGGCCGGATCCGGCCCGCGGGCCGTAGTTTGCCCACAGCTGTTTTACATAGTGCCAAATTAGACCTTTGGTACAAGGTTAGCTAACTAGTATTCCTTAGGTTTCAATAAAGTAAGAGATCTACCTAGTTACCTGACTAGTTGATATTTAGTTACCAAACTACTAGGAGGTGATTTTTCCTCAGAAAGGTAAAAGTTACTCTTATTTGCTATTAATTAATGAGTTATAGACAGTCACTCTTCTAAATATTTTACAGGGATAAATTCATTTAATCTTCATAATAACCTAGTGAGAGGGATACTATTACTATTCCCATTTTACATATGAAAAAATTGGGGCCCAGGGAACTTTCCCAAGATTACAAAGGTTGAAGTGGCAGAGCCAGGAATAACCTGCAGGTTCGTTGCTAGAGTTGCAACTCCTAACTCTGACAGATTATCTGACATCCTTTCTCTGCCCCAGCATCTGGTGGCCAGTGCCGATCATTTCACTGGATGCAGTTTCTTTTGTTTTGTTTTTTGTTTTTTTTTTTTGCCTCGCTGTTGTCTGTAGCATAAATCAGAAGACACACTTGTCTGGAGGCTTTCTTTCAGAAACAGCAATTTCTCATCCACAAAGAATAGGCACCTGTTTACTCCTGGCCTTGGAGATGAGAAAACGCACATCCTACCCTCTGCTACTGACGCAGAGATAACCGGATGGCCTCCAGTAACTTGGAGCACTTTCAGTCATGGACACTTCCCTGCCGTTACTTTTGAACTCTCCCAGCTCTTTGTCACCCTTTTGACTCTAGTTTCCTCATTCTCATGGGAGCCCAGCTGTCTGTGCTCCTGGGAAAAGAACACAATCTTAACAGCAGGTAGAACAGGAGACTCCAGAGTTGCCCCTCAACTTGCCACAGGTGATAAGACCTTTGTGGCCCACCCTCCGACACCCATCGTGAGCACCATTCCATTTGTTCTAGCCTTGAAGAAATCTACTGCCTCCTCTTTCTATCTAATCTAAAATGCCTACCATCTCAATTATGTTTTAGGTTCAAGCAGTAAAGTTCTGTTCTGTTAAAAATAATACTTATGGAGAACTCACTGTGCGTGTCAAACACTGTCTATCTGCTAAGGAGACAGAGGCGAATAACTAAACATGGGTCCTGGGTGAATTTATGACATAAGGTCTTTTCTCCAGTCCACCACAGTTCACCAGCACCTGTTACTTAGGGAAAATGGCATTAACAAATATGATAATACGACAGTGATTACTAAATATTTATTGAATATTTACTATGGGCTAGATATTATTAGAAAACTTTGGAAAATTTATCTTACTACATCTTCATAATGGCCAAATAAAAAGGTTTTATTACCCTTATTTTAAGAATGAAGACATTTGGGAACATAAAGATTGTATAATTTGGCTATGATCACACAGTGTAAACTCCTAACCATTAAGAAAAGTAATTGCAAGGACAGGGGAGCTCATGTTTTAATTTTATAATAAACTAGAAATCAATATTAAGTTCTTAAATAAGCCAGTTCTCACTCTGGAACTGGTTTGAAGAGGAAGAGATACAGCATAACTGTGTTTTAGCTGAATAAAAGGGTCCTTGAGCTTTGAGAATCATGACAAGAATAGACTGCAGGCAACAGGAATGGACTTGTGAATGTGTTAAGCAACGTAAGTTAGGCAAAAAACGTCAAAAACCACATGATTTCACTCATATATGGAATATAAAATGAAAACAAAATATAAACAAACAAGACAAATAAACAAAAACTCATAAACACAGACAAAAAAAGGGTGGTTACCAGAAGGAGGTAGTAAAGCTATTAAGGGGTCAAATATATGGTGATGGATGGAGACTTGACTTTGAGTGGTAAACACTCAATGCAATATACAGATGATGTATTATAGAATTGTTCACTTAAAACTTATATAATTTTTAATCAATGTCACCTCAATAAATTTAATAAAATATAAATAAAAATAGACTGTGGAATTGTCTGCAAACACAAATGGAATGAGCATCCTTGCTAGTTTTCTGGACTATTAGTTGGGGTATCTTAGGAGCAATAGAAAGGGATTTCTTTTCCTACATGCACCTAACATTTTAGGTTATTTAAAATGCCTTATATTATGATTATTCTGTCCTGGAAGACTTCTTGGGATTACTTTAGATAATAAAATAAATCACTATTTACAGTAAACTGCTTTATGACATTCATTCTTTGATTTTACATTTTCCTTTGACTGTTCTTGCTTTTGCCAGGATACTATCATGTGGCTTGTTTTGAGTTTAAAAGTTGGGCCCATAGTTGTATCATGCAAGCCACTTCTGCACATTGCAAGTATCTTCAGAAAATCCATGTTCTCACCTCTTTCCTTACTCTGTGGCTTCCTAATAAACACAGAGGCTACATTTCATAGAGGTTTCATGTGCTTTCTTTTGTTCAATTTCCATGAGAAATAATTGTTTGTTTATTCCATGAAAATTACTAGTTTTTAGTTGATAAGATTAAGAAAGAACACTTTAATCATGTGGAGATAGTCACATGCATTTTTAGTAAATCGATGAGTCATGTTGATTTCCTGAATCACTTTTTAGAATATTGTATGGACTTCCAGTAAAAATTGTTACCATTCTTTCACTGTTTTTAATACAGTATAAAACCTTATATCTTGTAAGAAACTTTAAAAAAATAGGCATACACTTTTAAAAATATATATATTTTATTGATTTTTTTACAGAGAGGAAGGGAGAGAGATAGAGAGTTAGAAACATCGATGAGAGAAAAACATTGATCAGCTGCCTCCTGCACATCTCCCACTGGGGATGTGCCTGCAACCCAGGTACATGCCCTTGACCGGAATCGAACCTGGGACCTTTCAGTTTGCAGGCCGATGCTCTATCCACTGAGCCAAACCGGTTTCGGCTAGGCATACACTTTTAACTATCATTTTATGTCACTGGTGCCTCACAATTTCTCTACTTTCTTAATATTTACTGGAAATGTGACCATGGAATCAGATAAATTTTTAAAATATATTTTTATTGACTTTTAGAGAGAGAGAGAGAAACATTGATGAGAGAGAACCATCTATCGGTTGCCTACTACACACCCCCTACTGGGGATCTAGCCTGCAACCTGAGCATGTGCCCTGACCAGGAATCAAAATGGTGACCTTACAGTGTATGGGGTAACATTCAACCAACTGAGCCACAACAGCCAGGGTGTGAGCAAATTTACTAGATGCAGCATTTCATTAGTTAAAAAACCGTTTTCTAGAATCCAGGGCAGAAGTAATTTTAGATTGGAAATCAGAATGATGCTGAAGACAGCATTCTTTCTCCTTGACCTTCTTCTGAAAACAGATTGCTTAGGGCTTTGAAAATGGAAATGTGGGAAAAAAATGAAGTGTAATTTTAACAAGACAAGCAAGAATATTAAATGTAGTACGATTTGAGTGATAAATCATTCTTGTACACTTATCAAAAAGCATCATGTTTTTATAATTCTTAGAGTTTTCTTTTAGCTTCTTTCTAAATCTACTTTTTATAAAGTATGGATTGAGCATGTTGAAATCTCCAAATAGACGATTAAAAAAAATAAACACATTGAAAATAACTAGATATTTTAATTAAATATATATATCACATGATAAACTATTCCTTAGATCTTCATGTTGCTTTCAGTAAAAGAAGGTCATGTAATAGAACATGATTATGGCAATTGACAGGTATTAGAACAATACATATAAAGTAGTGAGAGCAAGAATTAATCCCCTCATACTTGTATATCTGTAGAAGTACTGTGAATTTGCTGAATCATAGAAATGAACTCAAATTAAGTCAGGGATAAAATTATGTTAGAAAAATAACACTATGATGCACAGGAATATATTATTAGAAACTTTGTCAAGAGTAAACTTCTTGAATGTTGTTATTTATAATGTTTCCTGTAACATAAGAGTCAAAAAAGATTGTTTCTATGCCTCTCCTTCCTCCATTGACATATCAATCTTTAGAATTTGGGTACAAGTAATTAGAATTCTCATAAATTCTTGGAAATTTCTGAAATTGCGTTATTCTTAATTGCAAAATCCCTCCCACCCCTTACCAAGTATTATAGATATAATAGAGGCCCAGTGCACAAAATTCATGCACTTGGAGGGGGGGGTCCCTCTGCCTAGATTGTGAGAGGACACAGGCCAGGCCGAGGGACTCCACTGGTGTACAATAGGGGCCAGAGAGAGACAGGGGAGGTTGACCAGCCTGGGATGCACTGCGGGAGGGCTTCAGGACACATCTGGCCCTTCTCGCTCAGTCCTGATTGGCCGGACCCCAGCAGCAAGCTAACCTACCGGTCGAAGCATCTGCCCCCTGGTGGTCAGTGCACATCATAGAGAGCGGTTGAGTGGCCTAGCATATCATTAGCATATTACACTCTGATTGGTTGAACAGATGACTGGATGACTGGGTACTTAGCATATTAGGCTTTTATTATATAGGATTTTTTAAAATGTTCAATAAATATAAAAATTTAAGTTTAGTACTTATTAAAGGTAACTGTAGTGTGGAATGAATATGCAAATATTGAAAATCACTAATGATTGTTACTGGATAGTATTTGAATAATGTGACGAGGTTAACAGCATTACAGAGAATCACTTGTTGAAGTTGCCATTTTAAGGACTTATTTATTTCCTAACCTTGTCACTTCTTGGACAGCAATATTTGTAAGAATGACTCACCATTAGGCAAAGATAGGATCAGATACACACACTTATCACATGGCAACAGGTACAGGTGAGACTGACTGATGAGGTGATATTAACTTCTCTTCTATCTGTTCCTGCAAATTGTAACCTTAACCATGAACTCTGCACATCAGCTTTCTTCCTTCAAAGCAGTAATGTTTCCAAGATGACTTTTAAGCTTTAATTCTTCAATGATAATCATGTTCCTGATTTCTCAACTAAGTTTTTCTTGAGACCTGAAATTAGAAAAAAAACACACACATAAATTTCCAAGGGACAGGGGGGAGGTGAGGGGAAGAAACAGCACAGAAATCTATACACTAAAAGACAATATTTGTCTTTAAAAAGTATAACTGTGATGTAGTGAGATTATGGATCCCATAATTAATTTTTATTTGATATTAAATCATCTTTTCAATAGTGAAGGTATGCTCTTATTGAGATAATCTTACAGATTATGAAAAATTTACATTGTTATTTATTTAAACAATTAATTATAAATATCAATATATATTATTTTAAATAAGATTAAGAGCAAATTTTTCATGAATAATTACAGTGCTTCAAACATAGTTTGATATATTTTTATATTAAATATCTAGCCAGCCAATCCTTTCAGCTCCTGTCCTATAAAAATACAATCTCGCCCTAACTGGTTTGTCTCAGTGGATAGAGCATCGGCCTGCGGACGGAAAGGTCCCAGGTTCGATTCCGGTCAAGGGCATGTGCCTGGGTTGCGGGCACATCCCCAGTGGGGGGCGTGCAGGAGGCAGCTGATCGATGCTTCTCTCTCATCAATGTTTCTAACTCTCTATCCCTCTCTCCTCCTCTCTGTAAAAAATCAATAAAATATATTTTAAAAAAAAAAGAAAAATAAAAATACAATCTCTCTTTTAAGAACTGTCTTGAAGTCTGTAATGGTGAAGCTTTTCACTGCCTCAAGTTGTGGTGATTGCCTATCCTGAATCCTATATTCCTTTGGTGCACACATCCTTAAACATTTAAAAAACTTTGTACAGTTCCCACCAATATTTTACAAAATTTCAGGGACCTAAATCAATTTCTGGCATATTTCCAGTCTTTACCACAATCCCTAGTATAGATTTAGAATAATAGAATAGCTCAATAAGGATTAGTTGATGAATTTCAAGAAGTAAAACTGTCATTATTTGCAGATGACATGATATTATATATACAAAACCCTAAAAATCTTACCAAAAACTACTAAAACTGATAAATAAATTCAGTAAAGTAGCAGGATAAAAAATAAATATCCAGAAATCAGTTGCATTTTTATACCAAAATGGACTATCAGAAAGGAAAATTAAATAAATAATCCCATTTACAATTGCTTCAAAAAGAAATACCTAGGAATAAATTTAACCAGGAATGTAAAAGACCTGTACTTGGAAAATTATAAGACACTGAAGAAAAAATTGAAGGAGATACAAATAAGTAGAAGCACATACTGTGTTTATAAACAGGAAGAATTAACATCATTAAAATATCTATACTACCCAAAGCAATCTATAGATTCAACCTAATTCCTATCAAGATACCAATGGCATATTTCACAGAATTAGAACAAGTATTTAAAAAATGTATATGGAACCACAAAAGATTCCTGATAGCTATAGTGATCTAGAGAAAGAAGTACAACGTTGGAGGAATCATGCTACCTGATGTCACACTATACCAAAAGGCCATAGTAATCAAAACAGCATGTTACTAGAATAAACATAGTCATATAGATCAATGAAACAGAATAGAGAGTCCAGAAATGAACCCACACTACTATAATCAATTAATATTTGACAAAGGAGGCAAAAACATACCATGGGGTAAAGAATGTCTGTTCAACAAATGATGTTGAGGAAATTGGACAGATGAATGCAAATAAATAATGTAATGTTTAATCTTAGATGTAAGATTTAATCTGACCGAAACCAATAAGTTGACCAAGACAAGCAGACTAAGAGCGAAAGATCGCGTTTATTGAAAGCTCTCAGGTGAGGTCCCGCGGTCTGTGAGCACAGGCCGGGGGAGTCACACCTGCCTATGCCTGGCAGAGCTTCTTTTTGCTGCTATTGGACCAATCAGGTTTATCTGAGGTAGTTTTTGGCCTGTGATTTATGAGCGGGAAGTTTGTACAGCTGCACCCTGGCCATCCGGAGAAGTCTCGGGTGGTCATTTATTGTCCATCAGGAAGTTAGCACAGCAGGATGTTACTTGGTCTTTCTGGTGGGTCCCAGGGTGGCCGCTATGGCCCAGCAGGAAGTTAGCACAACTGTGGCTCGATCATTCAGGGTTGTTTGTCCAACTCAGCGGGTGGGATCGGGAAAGTCCCTATTTTCCCAGCCCCAGACCTTACAAATAAAACTAGACCACCTTCTTCACCATACACACAAATAAACTCAAAATGGATTAAAGCCTTAAATGTTAGGCTCAAAACCATAAAAATCCTAGAAGAAAACATAGGCAGTAAAATCTTGAACTTTTTTTTTTCCAAGCAATATTTTTTTTTTTCCGATATGGCTGCACAGGCAAGAGAAACAAAAGAAAAAAAAAATTAAACAAATTATACTGTAACAGGCTAGTAAGACGCTAAGAATATTCTTAAGCAAGTGGAATAGGGAAACTGAGACAAGAAAGTTAAACAAGGCAAAACAGTTTGGGCAGCTTACAGCCAGCTCTTAAATAGCAAGTCAACCAGCATGATTGAGAGCAAATGGTTAAGGCCTCTCTTCCCTAACCAGAGCATACATTGCTTTAATTGCCCTGGACCTGCTAAGGCAGGAGGTGAGAAAGGAGGTAGTTTTATCTCACCTGCTATACAAAGAAGTCAGCTGCCCTGGGGAAGGGGGAGAGAAGGCGGAGTTTTACCTCATTCCTTAAATAAAGAAACTGGCAGATTCAGGGCTTGTCAGGATAAAATTGCCAAATGCTTCTCATGAATCCTGGGAAATACATAAAAAAGCAAAGGGAGACCTTGAGATCGATTCTGTACCAAGATATCAGGCAAATACATTTTAAAACCTGAAAACAGAAAAGTATAAAAAGCTAGACCATTAACACATAGTGCTTCTCAAATTATCTGAGAAGCCTATCTGTGCTTCATATGCCAGATGTATTTTGATACATTTGCTTGCCTTACTTCTTTAATAAACTCACGTTACTGCAATGCTGCTGTCTGCCACTCATCTGAAGTCTTTCCTATGAGACTGCAAGAACCAAGGAGGGAATAGCCCTCAGGATCTGAAGCAGGGGCTGTCTGATAACACCTTTTCTAGAACTTCTGATGACTATAACAAGACTACATCAAACTAAAAAGTTTATGCACAGAGACGAAACCATCAATAAAACGAAAAGACAACGCACTGAATGGGAGAATATATTTGTCACTGATACATCTGATAAGGGCTTAATATCTGCAATTTATAAGGAACTTATAAAACTCAACACTAAAAAACACAACAACAAATACCATAACCCAATTAAGAAATGGACAAAGGACCTGAATAGAGACTTCTCCAAAGAAAACATATTGATAGCCAATAGACATATGAAAGGATGCGCATTGTCACTAATCATTGGAGAGATGTAAAGTAAATGAAAACTACAATGAGCTATCACCTCACAATTGTCAGAATGACTACTATCAATATATCAACCAACAACCAGTGCAGGCAAGGATATGGAGAAAAGGGAACCCTGGTACAATTTGTGGGAATTCAGACCGGTGCAGCCACTGTGGAAAACAGTAGGGAGTTACCTCAAAAAAATAAAAATGGAACTGCCTTATGACCCAGCAATTCCAGTTCTGGGAATATATCCAAAGGAGCCCAAAACACTAATTCAAAATAATACCTGCACCCTTATTTTCATTGCAGTGTTCTTTACAATAGCCAAGATTTAGAAGCAGCTCAAAAGCCCATCAGTAAATGAATAGATAAAAATGCTGTGGTACAGCCCTGGTCAGGTGGCTCCGGTGGTTGGAGCTCCTGTACACCAAAAGGTGGTGGGTTTGATTCCTGGTCAGGGCACACACCTAGTTGCCCATTCGATCCCTGATTGAATAACATATTGGAGGCAACCGATTGATATTTCTCTCTCACATTGATGTCTCATCTCTCTCTCTCTCTCTCTCTCTCTCTCAAAAATCCATAAAAACATATCCTCAGGTAAGGATTAAAAAAATAGCCGTGGAAACAAAAATAGCTGTGGTACATTTACACAATACTACTCAGTTGTAAAAAAGAGCATGTTATCTTATACAACAGCATGGATGGACCTGCAGAGTATTATGCTAAGTGAAATATGCCAATCAGAGAAAGACAAGTACCATATCATTCCACTTGTATGTGAATCTAATGAACAAAATAAACTGATCAACAAAGTTAATACAGACTCATGGACACAGAAAACAGACTGACAGCTGTCAGAGGGGAGAGGATTGGCTGGTGGGTGAGAAGAGTGAAGGGATTAAGCAAAGAAAAAAGAAGAAAGACGCATGGACACAGACAACAGAATGGGGATTGCCAGAGGGAAGGGCAGTGGGGGAGGTAGAAGAAGATAAATGGGAATAAACGGCGATGGAAGGAGACTTGACTTGGGGGTGATAAACACAAAATAGAATATGAAGATGATGGATTATAGAATTGTATTCGGAAAACCTATATAATTTTATTAATTAATTCCACCCCAATAACTTCAGTAAAAATTGCTCTTGCTCTGGCTGGTTTGGCTCAGTGGATAGAGCATCGGCCTGCAGACTGAGGGGTCCCAGGTTCGATTCCAGCCAAGGGCACATGTCTGGGTTGCGGGCTCGATCCCCAGTGGGGGCTGTGCAGGAGGCAGCCAATCCATGATTCTCTCTCATCATTGATGTTTCTATCTCTCTCTCCCTTTCCCTTCCTCTCTAAAATCAATAAAATATATTTTAAAAATTGCTCAATAAGGATTAGTTGATAAATTTAGAACTTCTAATATACTTAAGTTATAATTCATAGTTTTGACAAAAACTTAGGAAATATGTGCACTCTAGTTATTGAATTAGAAAGACTCTCGATTTAATTGCATGCCCACTGGATGACTTACTTCCCCTCAATCTTTTTACCTCTTCTACATGGAAATCATACCAATGTTCCATTGAGTATGCTCTGTTTCAATAAAACCTGTATGCCTCTACCTTTAAGTCGAATACTTCAGAAAGGTCTTTCATTTTCTATTCTCATAATTTTGTAAAATTTGAAAATTACCTGGACTGCCTCTATATTAAAGTAAAATATAAATTTTCAGATATAAGTCCACTAAAAAATAACAGCCATTCAGTTGTTTGTACGCTCTGTCAGCTTAAAAGGAGCTGGCCTTCACTGTATCTCAGTAAGTTACATAGGCTTCATTTTTACTATATATGATTGACTGCTACAACTGCTCCAAATAGGTATAAATCAAGAGTTTTCACTGCCAGTGTGTGAGAACCTAATTTATACTGAAAGGCAGTATGACCATGGAGAAAGATCCGCCTCAGGTAAAAAGTGGGAAGCAGCACAAATGTACCTATAAGACAGCTCTAGCTGAAAGCATTTCTCTCTCCCGCCCCTTTTTTTTTTTTTTTTTACCAGTAAAGTCTGTGAAGGAACTGTCAATTTATGTTCTCTAAACGAATGTATTGCTCCTTTACAAACACATACTTACTCTAAAAAATTACCCAAGAGCATAATCATCAAGGCTTTTTTGAAAAAACAAACAAAAAAACAATAGCTTTACTGAGATATAATTTGCATATATAAAATTCTTCTATAATAATTGTATTAAGAATGTGGGAAGGCCATTTTTGTGGAAGAGAGATTTTGGAGCAAAATATCAAGAAAATATTTCTCAAATGACACCAGCAAACCTACCCACAGCTGAAGATTTTTCCTGCATTGTTTGTTCAACTATATGCCTTCACCTAGATGTTTAACACTTCCTTATAACTGAATAGCTACTGTAATATTTATGCTATTTACTTCACATTGGTGTTAGAATCAAATCATTTAATAAAAATGAAGGTGCTTTTAAAATAGTGCTATCCAAGTATATTTTTATAGTAAATCATGCTTCCTTGTTCATGCTTTCTCCAAGACAGCAGATAAACTGAAAACCCTTGTAAACATGGAAAGATAGCATCTGTGTAAAATCTTCAGGACTGGATGAAGATAAAATGTTATGAGAATATGTTTCTGAGAATGAAATGGCTAAGCAAGACAAGCTATAATACATAGTCTCAGAATCACAAAATCTCCATTAAACCACCTCAAAACACTGTTGTTTTGCATCTGTGATCTCAGATTACTCATCCCATCAGCAGAACACCAGAGAACAAAATGTAAAACTCATTTACAATTCCATCATTCTTGGATAAGCACAATTAGCTTTGAGAGTACAGTCTTCAAGTTTTTGCATTATACATATGTTTTGCATGTGTAATGCATATAAAATTGAGTTTACATTTTGTAATTGTGTTTTCTCTTAAAAACACTGAACGTTTTTGTGATGTCAAATATTTTCCTAAAATGCAAATTTGAATAGAGTAACAGTATTCATTCTATAAAAAACTCATTATACCATACTCAATTGAATTTTACTTGGTTTTCAACTTTTTAGTTAATAAGCAATGCTTTAATGAATCTGATTCTAGATTAATCTTTGACACTTTTGGTGATTATAATCTTAGACTATAAATGATCTGGAGTTATTTGATCATTAAAAATCACTTTTTAAATTTTTTGATGAATTTTCTTCAAAATGATCTTCAAAAAGTTTTTACCATATTTCAATTTCACCTGACAGTGTAAAAAAAAAGTCTATTTCTATTTTTTTTTTTTTTTGGCCAATTTGGAACAGTATCAATTCTTTATTGTTTGCTAATTTGTGGGACAAATAATTTTTAAAGGCATCTTGTTGTTCGGGTGGTTTAGAACATTGTGTATTGGACTTGGTCAGTCTTTGATTTGTGACCAAACTATACCAATAAGAAACTTTGGGCAATATAATGTCCCAGGTTTATCATCTATAAAGCAAGTTTTACAATAATAATTATATTTACTCTGATGTTTAAATGGTATAACTTAGCATGGTGCCTAGCACATATTAAGAATTTAATGAATGATAAACATTATTTGGTTTTTATTACTAGAATTACTGCTACTCTAAAATTGATTTGAACTTCTCTTTACATTTACCGAATCTGTTTATTTATCTGTGAATTATGGGTCTATTTTTTAAGACATTTGAAAGTTGTGAGAATTTTCTTTTATATTGATCTGTAAAAGTTCTTTATTGTTAAAGTGTATTAACCTTTTACAATGTCACATCTGATACAACTATGTTATGCATATTTGACTTTATTCTTTTAATATGACAATATTTTCTGAACTTCAGAATTTTCTAATTGTCTTTGGCAAAATCAAGTGAATTTTACTTTGTTGATTATGCCTTTGCTTGTACAATTACAAAGAATTTTGCCAAATATAATTAATAGATTTTAACACCAAACCAAGACTTTTAATTAAAGGACAAAAAATGTGAGTGAGAAATATATGACTGAGAATCTACATAGTTACCATTGAATTTCTAAAAGTTCCCAAATACATTCAATTTGGGGTATGGAGTGCACTGACCACTAGGGAGCAGAAGCTCAATGCAGGAGCTTCCAAACTGTGGTGACTTGGCATATGCAGTTCCCTGGTGACAGACCTGGAACCAGAGAGGCCCTCCTGGGACCAGAGAGCCCGACTCCAGGGTGCATCACCCAAGAACTGCCCTCTTGCAATCCGGGACCCCTCGGGGGATGTTGGAGAGCCAGTTTTGGCTCAATCCCGTCAGGCCAGGCTGAGGAACCCCACCTGTGCACCAATCCGTCCACCAGGCCTCTAGTGTGATAGTAATATCCCTTACTTATAGAAAGTACTCCAAAATGTTCACTTGTGATAAGGCATCATTTAGCTAATTTATTTCAAATGCTTTGGCTCAGACAATACTACATGTTTGTACTACGTGTGCAACAATGTGGTCATTTTAAATACCTTTTTTTTCAGTAAATAAAGGTTTAATGAAAAGTAAATGTGCTAAGTTTTTACATATGTAAAAAGTAAAACTTTCATGAAATTATCAACACAACTCAAAAGGTAAAAAATAGGAATCATTTGAGGCAAATAGTAATATATATCAACAATATTTATATAGGAAAATATAAGATACAATACAAGCAAGGTAGGATTTAGTGTAAGAGTAGTGCAGAGAGCACCAGATACCACTCTGCATAACATCAGTTGCCTATAGCAATGAAGTGGGCTATTTATAAAAATTCGTTCCGGGACGTTCGGTAGCATTTCATGTCTGCAGTCTGTTGGCAGCCACATGCCTAGCATGCTACTTTAGTGGGAGCAACAATGCCTTCTTTTTTTGTTCCACTTTCCAAATCTCGCATGAATGTTTCACATTACTAGAATATGTGCTGGCAGATATTCTGGGAAATATAGTTCCCAGGCTTCCAAACCCTAATAGATAAAGGAGCACATAGAAGAGAGAACATAATCCAGCACATATGATAGTATTAATTTCTAAAGACTTAATTAATTAATTAATTAAAATAAGTAAAAGTCCATTTTGAATCCAGTTGCAAGATATAAACAGAAAAAAGACAGGAAAATGTAAATTATCCTATATAATAAAAGCCTAATATGCAAATTAACTAAACAACGAAATGACCAGCAGAATGACTGTCACTAGGACATGCACTGACCACCAGGAGATAGATGCTCAATGCAGGAGCTGCCCCCAGCCCGCAGGCCCCAGGCCAGCCAAGGCGGGTGCAAGAAGGGGCCCCCCAATCACCCTTCCCGTCACTCCGCAGATTGGCCCTGATGGCTGGCCAGGCCTAGGGACCCTACCTGTGTACGAATTTCATGCACCGAGCCTCTAGTTAATAAATGTAATAAAGAGGTAGAGAACATTTTTTCACATTCAGTAAATAAGATTAAATTTATATCTGGCTTTTATAAGGAAAGATGTAGTAAGGTGGGCAATCTCATGTACAAATTTTAGCAGTATTCACCACCATTAAATTTAAGATAAGGGATTTGCAAAATGTATTAAGTGGCTTAGAATATGTGTAGTCTGGCTGACTAATTCCATTTATTGGACTATACCCTTTAAAAATATCCAAGTAACAAAGATAATTGAATGTCTTCCTTTTAAAAAATTGGAGCCAATATAAAAGTCCCATAACAGTGGGATATGTAAAATATTACAAATCCATTGTATGGAATATTATTTAACCATTAAAAATTATGATTTCAAAAATAGTTAAAAGAAAAAAATCATAATATAAACATATTTTTAAAAGTATGTTAAAAAACAAGGTATCATTATAAAATATGCGTATGTGGAAGAAAAGACTATTAAGAGTATTAATAGTGTATTTTTCTTCTTCCCTATTCTCTTATGGATTTTCCAGCTACTCTTTAATGTGTTTAATAAAAATAAAAGCAGAAAAATAATATAAATACTTTTATATAAAATAAATTAGCATAGCCCTTTTGAGAAACTAAACATAATAAAATGCAAATTGGGCAGCTCAAGAGATTTAAAAGTTAAGCTCATTGGCATTGTGGGATAAAGCTCTGGCAGAAAAAAAAAGAGGTTGAATATGAGGCCGGAGAGAGTGACTACATTATAGCTCTTGTCCTTTTGTAAATGTTTTCTAAATATCCTAATTTGAAACTAGAGAAAAAAATATGTCTGTTTATTGTTGATCAATCCAATTGTAATTTAGAAATAACAATTAGTGTTTCACTGCTTTATAACTTTCCTCCTAGTTACATAAGGAAACAGTTTATTTAAATTTCAGTGACAAAGTACTGGGCAATGAGCTGGCCATTTGTCTGAAGCATTCAGAGTTGAATCTTGAATATTAAACATCAGGGGAAACAACTTAGATTCAGTATTGACCTTTAGAGTCTTTCTCATAATCTTATAATTTTGGGGGGCAGATAACATGTATAGCAACAGGAAAAATATGAGACACTTTTGAATATCATAGTCAGGAGGTAAATAGAAAGTCGACTAAATATTTGAAAAGTTTAAATAAAAATTGTGTCCTTCTCTTTCTTTCTCCCCATTATCTTAACACTCTCTTTTTGTTCTCAATTTCCAACTTACATGCCAACTTATTTTGAAAAGCTACATCTTGTATAGTCTGGGTAAATATCTTATAAACTACCCATAAACTATTTTTAAGTTAATAGAGGTAAATATGTAATTTTACACCAACTATTGCAGTGTGTACAGCTTGCTGCATCCTTGTTTTTGCACCTGCATATAGCAAATTAGCCTTGAACACTCTGATTAAGATTCCCATGCTCAGTTTGGCCTTGAACATCCGGTGTGCACTGACTGACATTAGGGTTCCCACACACACCCAGCAGTACAGAGGAGCGACCCCCTATAATCGGAAGTCAACAGAGGACAGAGGACAGCTAAAATAGGGTTAAAAAAGACCCCAAGTCTTATAATCCAAATTATCACTATCAATAATGAAACAAAGAATATGACTATAAATCCTATAGACATCAAAAGGATAATAAGGGAATACTACAAACCACTTTATATATATAAATTTCACAACTGAGATGAATTGGACCACTTTCCTAAAAAACACGAACAACCAGAACTCATGCAATACAAAATGGAGTATTCGAATAGCCTTATAACTATAAGAGGAATTGAATTCATAATTTAAGAACTTCCAGAAAAGCAATGTTCTGTTTTTTTTATTGTACCAAAATCATTACCTAGTTTATGATATTCCATTATAATTTTGCAAAATGTTACCAGTGAAGAAACTGAGTAAAGGGTACACATAATTTTTGTTTTATTTCTTATAAGTGCATGTGAATAAAAACTTATCACAAAATAAAAAGTTTAATTAAAAATTTTATCAAAAATTTTCATTCTAAGTTAAAAATTATATTAATAGCATGAATTTTATTATCAACACAAATGTAAAAGGATTTTACTTGTATGCAGAATTGCTAGTATTTTTTACCTTGAACATAAGTATGTATTTAATTATATCAAAACAGTAGAAACACTGTACATGATTTTTTTATTGAACTTCTGATACACATATTAAACATTCTATCTTCAGATGAGGAGTAAAAAAGATTGAAACTATGATTTGCCATATTTTCCCCTTTCTTTATGTGTTAGCTTATTTTATTTTATTTTTACCTTTTGTATTTTATTGTGTTAAGGGCACCTAACAGGATTTCTACCCTCTTAATAATGAAAAAAAAAAAAATTATTTTAGAGAGATACAAAGAGGAAGGAAGAGAGATTGATTTGTTGTTCCACTTATTTATGCATTCATCTGATAATCCTTATATGTGCCTTGACCAGGGATTGAACCTCCAACTTTGGCATATGGGAACAATGCTCTTACCAACTGAACTACAAGGCCAGGGCAATGCTTTATTTAAATTTTTTTATTATTGATTTTGAGAGAGAAACTCGAGAATAAAACTCTAGAACTTATTCATCTTGCTTAATTGAAACTTTGCATTTTTTTTTATTTGTAGCTCCCTATTTCCCTCCCCGAGCCCTAGCCATCATTATTCCACTCTTTGATTCTATGAATTTGATCAATTTAGCTAACTCATATAAGTAGGATGATGCAGTATTTGTCTTCCTGTGACTGATTTATTTTTGGCATAATGTCTTCAAGGTTCATCCATGTTATCAACATTATAGAATTTCATTATTTTTTTAAGGCTGAATAATATTTCACTGTGTATATATACCAGATTTTCTTTATTCATTCATCTGGTTATGGACACTTAGATAGTTTCCACCTCTTGGCTATTGTGAATAGTGCCTCAACAAAAATGTGAGTGTCAATATGTTTTCGTGATTCTGATTTCAATTATTTTAGATAGAAAAAAGTGGGATTGCTAGGTATTTTTAATCTTTTGTACTCTGTACAAAAAAATGCTCAACATTAATCAATTAATCATCAGGAAAAATGCATATCAAAACCATAAAGAGTTATCATGCCATTACTACCAGGAATAGTCATCTAAAAAACCAGTCAAAAACAAGAAAAACAAACAAACAAAAAACAAACAAACAAAATAAGAAAAGACAAGTGTAGGTGAGGATGTGTAGAAATTGGAAACTGTGGATGGGGATGCACAATAGTGCAGCCGCTATGGAAAAGTATGTGCTATCATTTTCATCATAAGTGTTTGGTTAATACAGGAAAGTTAGCTGAGGAGCAAAGGGCTTGTTGGGCTTTTGAGTTTGCTAGGATGCAATTACCTTCTTTGTATGTCTAAAGCAAAATCTGGTTTAAATAGGAAGCATAGTGTCTCACAACTGTCAGCTCCCTACCTAACAGCCACAGATGAATGGTTTTGTAACGCCAATGGGCCCCATTGCCTGTGAGAGCTCAGGGAGACTCAGAACCCTGAATGAGGTTGTCAGATATTATTAGGACCAGGAGGGACTAAAGGTTATTCTGATTCACTGGAATTACTTTACAGTAAAATTCTAAGAAACAGATCCTTGAAATATTATGGGAATAGTATTACTATTCATAGAAGACAGTTGAATATATGTTTTGAGTAAGACAGATGACATTACATGGATAAAAGAGGAATGATATGAGAATAAATAAAAGATGAAAATATAAACATACAGTGCCTGCTGGGGAATAGTGACACTTTTACTCTCCCCTTGATTTCTCACAGATGACCACGGTTGTTGTGTTACTAGGCAAAGTGTGCAGCTTCTTATTCTACTATCAAGAGAAGTGCATGATTAAATAAGCAAAGTTTATCATGAATAAAAACATTATTTAAATAGTAATTATAAAATCTTAGAGAAAAAAAACTGTTGACTTTCTGTAAGCATATGCAAAGTGTCTTATTTTAAAATGCAATATTGTATTTTAACTACAAAAAACTGAGGAAAAGGCACAAGACTTTTATTTTAATGTGCTCAAGGGTTTTAATCCAATTCAGAATCAAGAGAAAGAAAAAGGATCAACTGGTAGAAGTTATAAGAAGACCATTTTGTTTATTTGTTTGTTTTTTAGTTCAAGAGGAATTTATATTGATTAGAGCTATCTAAAACTTTATTATGATGTTTTGACTTTTTAAATCCAAAGGTAGTAAATATGTGGGTGTATATATATCTTATCTATATATATATATAAAAGGCTAATATGCAAAGTGTCCCCTCTGGAGTTTGACCAGGAGACTGAGAGTTTGATCTCTTGCTATGACATGCACTGACCACCAGACAGTGATGTGGAATGAAGGAAGGCCCTGGCCAGCAGCTGGCAGCTGGGGAAGGTCCCAGACAGCAGCCGGAAGGTCCCAATTATCCCTGATTGCAAGCCAGGCCTAGGGATTCTATCCATGCAAGAATTTCATGAACTGGGCCTCTAGTATTCTCTATACTAATAAAAGAGTAATATGCTAATTAGACTGGATGTCTTCCAGACAACCTTCCAGACATTCTTCCTGACAAAGCCAGGCATGGGCAAAGCTGCCTGCCCCATGATCTCGGGTGTCAGTGCCTGAGGCTGCAACACAGGAAATGGAGAATAGCCACCCACCCTGCGGTCCTGGGTGCCTGCGGCTACAGCCTGGGAAAAGCCACGGTCCCAGGCGCCTGTGGCTGGCCTGGGCAAAGCCACCTGCCCACAGTCCCCTGCAGCTGTGGCTGGCCAGGCAAAGTCGGTCCAGGTCCCGAGTGCCTGTGGCTGTCCAGAGGGAGGGAAGCCCAGGACCAGGGTGCCTGTGGCCAGTCAGAGAAAGGACCCCTGGGTCCCAAGTGCAAGGCTGAGGCAGAGGTGGTTAGGTGTGATCAGGCCGGCAAGGGAGCAGTCAGGGACGATCATGGCGGGCAGGCAGAGGTAGTTAGGGGTGATCAGGCAAGCAGGCAGGCAAATGGTTAGGAGCCAGCTGTCCGGATTGCTAGAGGCATGTCCAACTGATGGTTTGGCCTGATCCCAAGAGGTCCCAGATTGGAGAGTGTGCAGGCTGGGCTGAGAGACTACCCCTATGCACAAATTTCATGCACCGGGTCTCTAGTATAATATAATGTAATCTATTATTTAATGCATGATATTGTGTATTATAAAGCAAAATAATTTAAGAAATGGATCAGAGTTTGTATTATATCCATGGGTATAAATTGTTCTTCATTGTCATTCTGACATTCCAAAGTCACTTAACATACATCATAAACACATCGTTTCAAACCTGTTCATATTCATTTAGTGTATGAGGTTTGGAATCTATGACTCTGCATTTTTAAAACTGTAGAGGTGATTCTGATGAATCCTGTCCATGGAGCTTCTGACCTGGATAACCTTTAACATCCATCCAAATATGGCATCTAAATTATTCAGTGTCTATCAGTTCTTGGAGTGCAGGGAATGAATCTCACACCTTTCTTTATATGCAGGACCTTACTCATAAGTGCCATTAAATAAATGTTTCATCATAAAAGAACAAGTAAATGATCCAATAAAAGATAGAACATTTCATTTTACCCTCACAGATTTCTGTATAATACTTATATCCTTTAAAAATGGGCATAGAAGTTAGTGAGATAAGTATTAAAAAATAGAATGCAGTAGCAAGAGAGAAAAAACTATGGGTTAAATGAAATTATTTAATACTTTGGGGCAGAGATGATTAGGGAAAACTAAACTAAGGAAGAAGAAAGCTGTCACTGAAGCTGATATGATCACCAGGAGGAAACTACAGGCTATGAAAAAATATACATTTCCTTTCATTCTAGGAAGTAGCTTAGCTACAGACACTGTGAATGCATTTCACTGTTCACCTTGAGGGCCTGATACATGACCTTTTATTCTGTTCTAGTTTGGCATGTTCTGGGGCAGAAAATTATTTGGTTGCTGTGGTTTTGTTATCTCAAACTGTTTAAATGTTTATTTACATTAGTGGACCCTAAGGTCTCTTGGCAAAAGATAGTTTGTTTTGTTTTTTTGTGTTGCTTTCATGGTATTTTGGATCAAATTTTTTAACACACACACACACACACACACACACACACACACACACACATACACACTTGGTTTACGGAATGCACTAGTAAAATCTGCCCAAAAAAAAATCTCCCCTAAAAATAGTCATTAACTTTTGTTTATCAAGTTAATCAGGGTTATTAGTAAGCAGCACTTTTTCATGGGGTATGTGCGAGATGTTTCATTGAAAAAAGCTCTATTATACTAATAAATGATGGCACAAATAGCAAGTAAGTTTAAATCAATATATATGTAAGTACAAAGATTAAAACTGTAATATCAAGGAGACCTATAGCTTACCCAAGCACCCTCCCTTCCATCACTATCCTGATTCAAAAATACAGCTTCATCATGGATTGACAAAAAAAAAGGCAGATTAATAGTAAAAAAATTGTGCCTATCCCACTGCAATTTAATAATTCAAAGTTGATAAAATTCTTTTGTGATTAAAGCATTACATAATTTATTTATCAGAAACTAATTGCCAGATCCATTGAATTTTCTAGTTTGTGAGCTTTCCCATTTGCAGACATTGGTTGTTTTTGGCTTATTTGTTTGTTTCTTTTTTTATTTTTTTTTAATTATTATTATTTTTTTTTAGCAAAACCTGGCACATCTTCCTGAATATAGCAATACAAGGGGAAAGAAGCATGGTGTCTGTGAAATTCTGTGAATATTTGTTTAGATAATTTTCTGCGATTTCTATTTTTTTCATATCTTCTGTTTTATTAGTCCATTTACTGCCTGTCCCTTCCCCTTTCAAAGTATGTAGCCACATTATACTATCTTTACTCAGGTGCGATTTATGTTTAAGCTTCTTGGCTTTTGTTTTCAAGTTTTGAAACTCATTGAAAATAATAGGATTTGAGGGGAATGTTTTACCTCTAGACTTAATGAGATGCCTCCAGGCTGGAGAGGTGTGCATGTGTGGGATGTGAGTGTGTGTGTGTGTGTGTGTGTGTGCCCTCTGAGAGAAGCACTGGGCAATATCCCTTAACCAGCCTGTGATAATTAAGATATGAATTTATGAATTGAGATTTATATACAGTACATAGAAGTCACTGGTGGAAATGTTTCTGTACATAGGCTGGATGAAGGATAGTGACCATAACCCTGAATGTGTGTGCATACTGTGTGTGTGATCCTATGGATGATTGAGGCTCATTAGGCTCATTAGACATGAGTGATATATAGACATGGAATTATCATAGAAATATCTGAGCTTTGAAGAAAACTCCTAGAAAAATGTTCACCAATTGCCTGAGTGAGGATACTGGACATTTTTTTTTAAAGAAGAGAATGTGAAGATGCTTGGAATTCACTAGGTCCAAAACCAACCTCCAATGTAAGTACATACAGATGATCTGTTAATTCATATTCTGTGGTGATGGAGACACACTGGCACCATCTTGTGATGAAACCAGAGAATAAAACTACGGGTCAAAATAATAGAACATGTTAAATCATGAAGAATAAGGTGCCCCATGGGACTGACCATTCATTTCAAGGTATATGAAATGCTGACATCTGATTAAATGTGGTAGCCCTAGAATGCATTTCAATAATAAAATAATGACCATAATGCTTTGTTGAAATAAATAAATTATTAAATGGGTATGTGATGATAATATTGTTACTTTTACTTTCCACATTTCATCTTACATAATTTTTTCTAATTCAACTTAATAAAAAATTATTTAACTAGGAGTAATTTAGCTATATTATCTTTTGAGCTCTCTATTTCCTTATCTGTAAAGTGAAAGTTGTATTATATAAATTGACCTATTAAGCTTCTTCTAAATCTATAAAGTGCCACCGGTTAGAAGGTGATAATGATTCAGCTTACAGAAGCAACAAATTTGGTTGATTATTTCATTTATTTATCAAATATTTATTTGTTGTTTCTGCTTTATTATATCTTATATTAAGTCATGGAATTACAAATATGAGTAAAGTAAATATATTGCTCTCAAAGAGGCTGGAAACTCTAGAGAAAGACACTCAGGTAAATAATCACTCAAGATATAGTTATCTGCACCTAGAATAGAATCAAGAATAACACTCTTTTGACCCAATCTTTTGCTTCATATAAAAACAGATGTTCTCTGTTGATCAGCAGTCAAAATTTATCATTATCCACCAGAATACTTTAATTCACAAGTATTAATAAATAGAAGGGGGGAGGTAATTAGAAGCTGGGCATTGGAAAAATAACTAAATGTTATCTTCATAATTATTAAAGATCATGGACTTTCTATATCAGTAACTTCTATTTCTAGGTAAGAGTTTAGCTACTTAATCAAAAGCTTTCCATGAAACTGGAAAAAAGATATCTTAAAATGTCATTTTTCCTATTACACTCCATTTTATCAATCTTATTAAATACTGGTTTATTGTGAACTGACAGTCTTTCTAAAATTAGATGCCTGGTTTTGCTGTTGTTTTTCTAATACAATTTTTAAGTTAGGTTTGTAGGTTTAGAGTACATGATGTAAAGCTAAAAATATCTACTATAGCATTTAACATCATGCTTCTTAAATTGAAGAATGGGCAATTCTAAAAATTATGCTTTACTACATCTCTTCCTAATCTAAGTATTCATATCTTACCCAAAATACTGCAGGAGTATGCTGTCCAGTTCCTTTCATCTGCTCTTGTTCTTGTCCAACCTGTTTCCATTCCATGTCTTATTCTTGTATCTCCCCAGCCTCCATTATCTCCTTATTAGCTCCTCACCAGCCAAGTCACCTTTCACTCAATTAATGCAGGTACCATGCTTCCTCTTACAATACAACACTTGTTCATTATTTTCCTCCAGTATAGCACACTCAGACCTCTCCTCTTCTCTTTGTCTTGCAAACTCTTAGATTCACAATTCAGGAATCCTGCTCTGACTCTACAGATTACATCTAATTCCCCTGGACTCTCATGGTGCATATTTCACCCACCGCAGTTGCATTTTTTCTTTATTTTTTGTGATTCCTCGATTAAGAATCAATTTCTCAGCTAGCCTATAATGTCCAAAAGGGCAGGGCAGTCACCTCTACAACCCCCACCATCTATTGTACCAGTGTTATCTACCACAATGTATGGAACAGAATTGCAATTGAATACATTTTTTTATGTGAATGCATAGCTACAACTAAAAGAACTAGAAAGAGAGAATTGAGATGAATTTAGATGGTAAGTAAGGTGATTAATATGGTGAAAAAACAAACATGTTTGTTGAATATGTGTCAAGCACTGTGCTAAGAACAGATTATTTTTTTGCCTCACCTAATTTTTGTAAAATCTATGTAATGCCAGTTGTACACTTGTGTACAAGGAGGTTCGCAGCATTCTGAGTCACTTAAGTCATTATTTCTGCAATCAGAATATGGTTTATTCCTTCAGCTACCAAATATTCCCCAGTTAAAATGTAAGAATATTAGCACATTTACTTTGGAGATAAAATTTCTTCCTATTGGTAATCAGTCTTAAATAATGGAATAGTGTCCTGAGACAAAGGTTCTACTGATGTTCTACTGACAGAAGTTTTTAAAAATGTTTTTATTGACTTCAAAGAGAGGAAGGGAGAGGGAGAGAGATAGAAATATTGATGAGAAGGAAACATCATCCATCCAACTGCTGCCTGCATGCCCCCTTTTGGGTATTGAGCCTGCAACCCGGACATGTGCCCTGACTGGGAATCAAACCAGCAACTCCTGGTGCATGGAATGACTGCTCAACCAATGAGTCACACCAGCCGGGCCTGGTAGAACATTTTTAATTAAACAAAATGATATTGTTCAACATAATTCTTTAAGATTATAATATGACTATATCCATATTATTGACCTGACTCTGAAATCATTCATATGGATGTACCCATGTTTCAATTGGAACCAATGACCTCTTCTCTTTTTGTTCGAGTGGAAGGACTGATTCTAAAAATTATACTCCAGTTCATCCCATTAATAATGTATATTGTAAGCAACAGTCTTCTACTGGCAGGTGTATAGAACAGTTGACCCAATAGGTCATTTTAATCTCTTGTTTCTATAATTCTATGAACCTGCTCTGACAATGTAAGTACTGGAACACACCCAATACATTTAAGAGCTGAAGGGCTGTGAATCAGGTATTTTATGTTTGCCTGCAATACCAGTCAGCATAAAGCTGCTGGAAGGAGGAGGGGATCATTTAAACCCCACTGCAAGATTGAGGTAAACCTGGCAAAGCTACTAGAAGGTGCATTTGCTAATTAAACTACACATGGAAAGGGAGAAAGAGCCAAATAGAAGGATAAAATGAATAATGCATTTATACATTTAAAAAACTATGTAACTATGTCATTATTAGCTGCAATAGTATTTACATTGGGGGAGTGGTGGCAAAAAGAGGCATATGTAATACTTTCAACAATAAAGATTTAAAAATATATTTATGTAACTGTGTGGTATTGGCTGCAATATTATTTACAAAAAATTATAGATATTTCTAACAATAGAACAGTGAAATATTAAGAAATTTAAGCTACTACATACAATGGGATACCATGAAGCAATTTTAAAAGTCAGCATATTACGTTAGGGAAAAAAAGATTTAGTTTTAGATTTTAAAAATCAAGCTGAAGACCATGATGAATAATATATCACATAAAAGTGATCAAATTGTAAATTCGTATATTTGAATATATTTGTATGTAAGTAACACAAAACAAAATTATTAACATTGGTTTCTCAGAGGAGAAAACTGGGATTTGAATGGGAATAATATTTAGCATTTTTATATTTTTGAACTGCTTATATAACAAAAATGAATCATATTACTGTTTATATAAAAATAAAACAGAAATATATGCCTGATAAAGTAAATTTCAAAAGAAAAGAGTATAAGCGAGAGAATATAGACAAAAAGACTCATGAGTTCATAGAACTGAGAAAAGCCCAAGCACACAAGTCTTAGTCTTTCTGAGATAATTTCTTCATTTGTTAATTAAGATCAATAACTGCAACATCACAAGGTTGTTGAATGAGACAGTCTATAAAACAATTGCAGGTAGAGAGCCTGCTACAGAGCAAAAAGTCCCTCAATGGCTACTAAGCTTTCCTTTCTCTCTTCCAAACTCACACAGAGCTTTAAGAAAAGATTAGTCCCTCAGAGACTCCCATTGTAGCTCTGAGACATGAAAATTGGTCAAAAATTGAGTTAAATGTAGGAAATGCACAAGAAAACAACAACTTACCATCTCACTATTTTAAAAGATAACAAAACATTTGCTTCTGGACTAATCATCAAGAACAGTCCCAAAAAGGAAAACGAGATGCTGAACAGATGAACTTTAAAACATAGGGGCAGAGATGAGATCTGCAATTAGATGTGTGGTTATTTAATAACCTATATATATATATAGATATATATACATATATCTATATATATATATAGATATATATACATATATCTATATATATATATATATATATATATATATAGAGAGAGAGAGAGAGAGAGAGAGAGAAGAGCCAGTAGTTGGAGGAAAAGGTTAGTGAGTTACTGATGTCTGTTTTGGCTTTGCCTTTGCCCTGCAAATGATCTTGGCTGGAAGTTATAAGGGAAAATCCAATGAATAAATTGGATATATTCTCTCCTCATTTATCTTTAGCCTGTGGTCCATCAAACTGGTGTTGTGATGCTGAGACTGCTCCCTGCCCAGAATGTAATTCATCAGCCTCACTGCAAAGAGTGTGCTTGCCAAGAAGTGTGTGCGAAGCAGATGCAGAGGCCAGTAAGCTCATCATCACAGAAGCGTCCTGTATGGCCGTGGTGAGGCTGTAGGAAGCTCAGACAATTCTCTTTGGCTTATCATTTTGAGAATTAGAGCTGAAAAAAAATAGGACTGAGACTCTGCAACCTCAATTATCATATGGTGATGAGGATCCTCCTAAAAATGGTACCAGAGAACAAACCAAGCCTTTGCACCATTTTTTACTTCTGAAGATATCCTGTGTTATGTTTGTTTCAACCTTTAACCACCTGGCCCTTATGTTTCTCCCAGAGGAAGGGTCTTCTAAAGAGCAGCTTCTCATAAAAGCTCCCACTATAAAAGAAAAAAAGGAGCTTCCATGTTTGGATGTCCAAAAAGGGACTTGCAGCACAAGACAATGATCAGGGAGGGCAGGGGAGGGAATGAGATATGCCCGATGATTTCCCAGTTTACTGCCAGGAGAGGGGTCTTAGGACAGAGGAGTTGGAAGCTCAGCAGAGCTCAGCAGTGTCACTGAGTGGAGGAAAAGTTCAGAGTTCAAGAAGACAGACTCCTGGAGATATGCAGTGGGCTGCCCTTAGCCTTCAGCTGGGTATGTATGTGAGGAAACAATGGAAGCCAGAAAAAAAAAACTCCAGAAAGAATCAGGTAGGAAAATAGAAGGATCTCTCATGGAGCAACGGCAACTCTGGAAGAATCACCATGGCAGGGGCCAGTCAGCACAATAGGCTAAACTTAAAGTCATTATCCTTGCCTAGGACAGTACCCCTAAGGACCAAGTATTGCATATTTACTAAGTTTTGGGTTGCTGACAATGATCTAGTCATCTGGGCTGTCACTTGGAGGACTGTAGACAGACATATTGACCATTCTTACCTTGGGAGCCATGAAATGCAGAAATAAATCACTGCTGCTGAATGGAAAGTTGGGTCATTGAGGTCGATTCCCACAGGAAAGACCTTTCTCTGGTGAAACTGACTACAATCAAGTTGCTGATGGAGCCAGCACCACTCCGTCACTACCATCTCATCCTGAATCCATCATCAAAGCAGACATGGCAAAACATCCATCTTCAGGGACTAGGCGCGCAGCTGAGGACTGTGTGATTCTAATGCTAAAGCTACCGATGCATGCCAAACTTTCGGCTTGTGCCATCACTGACACCATTTGTCTTATGGTGACACAGTCCACATCACATGGGGTGGTGCACCTGTCTGCTCCTAACAAACACAACAGTCTCAGGGCAGCTGTTGTTGCTTCGCTGTTATTCCGGTTCCAAATACCACCTACCAGTAGATCAATTGTCATGGCATTTGATGGACACTTCATATCCCTTCATTATCCTCGGGCTGCTGGAATTGACATGAGGTAGAATGGATTTCTAAAAATTAACTCAAGCCCTGGCCAGTGTGGCTTAGTTGGTTGGGCATCATTCCATGCACTGAAATGTTGCTGGTTTGATTCCCAGTCAGAGCACATGCCTGAATTGTCAGCTTGATCCCCAGTAGGGGGCTTGCAGGAGGCAGCTAATAGATGTTTCACCCTCTCATCAATGTTTCTCTCTCCCTAAAAGTCTATTTTAAATATATATATATATTAAAAATTAAGTAAAAGAGTTTAATTCTACTACCCTCAACTCATCATGGTCTACACACATGAATAGTTTGGGTCCCTGAAAAATGCTTTACTCTACAAAGGTGTGTTTCCTTTTGTTCATCTCCAGGTTAGTAAAGGGAAAAGGGGTTAGTCACATTGGCCTAATTTGAAAATTGAAAACTTTGCCATGACCCATCCTAGGCATGATGCTTCCTTCTTCCACTGACGGCCTACTCTAAGGAAGCCTAAGTGATATTGTCTCTGAGTGGCCATCTGGATAAAGGGGACCTAAGGAATTGAAACTATACTCTGATCCGGCCACCTATATTCTCTTTGTAACTTGGCATGGTCTGGGATCGTAAAAACAATTACCACGTGGTTGAATACATTGCTCACTGAGTTCACCTACGATGACCTAACAGGAAAAGGAGGCAATAGAGGCGAAAGTGGGAGTAGTCCAGGTCCTTCACTCAGCCTTTGCTGACATCCGAGGAGTAGGCTTCTCATTACTGTTAGGCAGTGGTGGCAGTTTCTGCTCCTTAGCAGGGCTTCAGTGTCACAGCCCTGGCTTGGAGGGGTTGGAGTGTCTCATTACTGTTCCTCCCTGGCTTTCACTGACAATATGAATGGGCGACCTCACTAGCACCTGGTGGTGGCCAATGGTTCTGACACTAAATACCCCCTGTCACCACCCCAGCAGGAAGAGAGATCAGCATCTCATTAGTGCTTCCTGGGGGTGGAAATCCAAAGGTCTGAGTCAAATTCTGTGTCCCTACAGAACCCAAACAAGCAACTAGAGAGACCCCTTTGAAATGTAATCACTGTATCCTTCCTCTGCTTACAGTACTCTAATGGTTTCCTCTCTCACTTAGAGTGGAATTTAAGTCCTTACAAATGCCTATGCATCTCCACAGGGTCTGCCACCTGGATTCTTTTCTGCTTTCTCACTTTTGTCCTCACCATGGTTTAGCCACATTAGCTCTTCACTGTTTCTCAAGAAGGCTATGTAAACCTGTGTGTCCTATTTCAGAATCTTTACATTCCCTTTTCTCAGCTATGTTCAGACTTTACTTACTCATTTCCAAATGGCACCTCATTGAATATATCTTCCATGATTTTGTTATTTAAAACAATAAACCTTCTGCTTTATGGACAGACTCCTCTTAACCTGTGTTATTATACTATACTAGAGGCCCAATGCATGAAGATTCCTACAAGAATAGGCCTTCCTTCCCCTGGCTGCCAACACCACCTTCGCTTCAGCAGGAGCTGCCTTCCACCTTCCCGCCCCGCCCGGGCCACTGGGTGCCTGCATGAGGGCCTGCTGTTACAGGCTTGCCATCTTTGTCAGATTAATTTGCATACTCACTCTTGATTGGCTGTGGGCATTCCGGAGAAAAGGTAAATTTACATATTTTCTATTATTAATATAGATTATAAGCATCATCTGGCATACTACTTTTCCTTATTTATTTTTATTTTTGCTAGTTTTATTTATACTAGAATGTACTAGTAAGTAACATAAAGATCTGTGCTTCTGCATTTTGTTTCTTGCACTATCATTAGAGCCTTAGATAAATAAGTCCCTGGTATAGTGAGTATATTATAAATGTATATATTTTTTAAATAAATCAATGGACCAGGGTTGTAGAAAGTAAATTTGGAGGAAGAGACCTAGGGTTGCAATAATATTAATACTTTTCTATTTCTGAAGTAAAATAATAAAGTGTTTAAATATAATTCATTATTTCCAGCATTAACTGATAACTGATTCATCTGAAGAATTAAAAATAATTGGAAATGTGTTCTCATTCAATAGAATACAGATCAATAGGAGAGAGAGCAATAAAGTCAGGATGATTTTTTCCCTCTCCAGTTCAGAATCCAAATAACAAAAGTATAGAAAAAAGAAACCCATCCAATTGTTTATCTTCACAAACACAAAATTGTGGAGTACATCTTTGCCCAACTCAGCTTCTGCCTGAACAGTCCCCATCTGTTTGGCACCATGTAGTACTTGAGAATATGCCAAACAATCAGTCATTTTGCTGTATGTGAGGAGAAACAATGAAAAGATTAATACAATTTCTTTAACTTTGATGAGGAACACAAGGTTCAGTGACCTCACTTATGCATTCTGGAAATTACTATGCTACAGAAAACTGTTAAACTCATTTCTGGGCTGAGTGGAATATTAAAATACAATTTGACAGAGCAAGTGTACTGAACGATGTATATGACAGATCCCTCTCGTCTTCATTTTCTTGCCCACATGGATGAGGCAGATTGGGAAGTCTAAACAGGAGCCTCAGGAGATGTTTCTTTTGTGTTAAAACACTAAGGAAAGCCCTCACTGATTTGGCTTAGTGGATAGAGCGTCGGCCTGTGGGCTGAAGGGTCCCAGGTTCGATTCCGGTCAAGGGCATGCACCTGGGCTGCAGGCACATCTCCAGTAGGGGGTGTGCAGGAGGCAGCTGATCAATGTTTCTCTCTCATTGATGTTTCTAACTCTCTATCCCTCTCCCTTCCTCTCTCTGTAAAAAACCAATAAAATATATTTTAAAAAAGCACTAAGGAAAATTAAGGTTTAGTGGTTGCACAAGATCAGAGCAATGAGGCCATTTGAGCTAGGGATTAACATTGCCACATGTTTCATGTCCCTAAGACCTCCTCAAATTTTCAAGAAGAAAAGAGAAGTTAGAAGTAACTACAAACTTATCGAAAGATGATTTTAACCATGTTTTCACAGGCACCTGATTGAAATTTAGTAACTGATCTCAAAACATGGTGGGAACTTTAAGTCCAAATCACTCTCATTATCATCTTCTTTAAATATATTTAATTTATCAGAAAATAACCAATAGTTATGTTCACTAAATTTGGTTTCTCTATAACTCTTTCCCCCATTAAGCATGAAATGTCTATTTTTCAGCATTTAAGTTGGAAAAGATAAACAAAGATTGCATCCAAATTGCTGCAATCTGGTTGTGCACTATTAATACCTGGCAATATGCCATTCTTGAATGTTATATTTTAAAAATTATATTTCTGTGCATGTATAATATACAGATATATAATATATTTATACATGTTTATATATTATTATCTATAAAGAAGATAAAGTCCTTTGATAGGGAATGGAGACATGCCCAATACTAACAAATATTTTATGTATTAATTTATGTATTTCTTAGTATTCCAGGGAAGTTATATACCCAGGGGACAATAAGGGACAAAGACTTGTTTACTAGTTGGAAATTTGGCTTCAAATTTTACTGTGGCTCAGCCGGTGTGGCTCAGTGGTTGAGTGTCGACCACTGAACCAAGAGGTCACTGTTTGATTCCTGGTCAGGGCACATGCCCGGTTTGCAGCTGGATCCCCAGTGTGGGATCTATCTCAACATTGATGTTTCTGTCACTCTCTCCCACTTCCTTCATCTCTGAAATCAATAAAAATATTTTAAAACAAATTTTAATGTGAAACCCTGCTAAGCTAGAAATGTGTGTACCAGAAAAAAAACAAAAATCATATTTTGCTCAGTTTAGGTTTAAATAGCCTTGTTTCCTAGAAGCCTGAAACTTGTTTCACTTTTCTTACTAAGGGAGGATGATCAATAAGGTGAACATGACACTTCTTTCCAAGCAGGAAAAGATGGTAAGTCAGTCTTGTCTTACTGATACTTTATGCAAGGAAAACATTACCCTACTGAACGTGGCAGATTGAGATGTAGTGTACCTTAGCCCTTTTCCAAAAACCACATTAACATGTTAATAAAAGACTTGCAATAACATAAAACCAAAGAAATAATCAAAATATGAAATGAAACAGAACAAAAGATGTCTATAGCATTTTTGAAGGTGGGAAGTAAATAGGAAGTGAACCCAAGTGGACAGGCAAGTGAAACGTGAGCCTGCCTAAGTAGAAGCCACGAGGAAGCTAGCTGATTCATGCTGCAGTCCTAGGAGAGCTTGGATCAGAGACCCAGCAGGTAACTCAGGAGACACATGCATGCAGTCAGGCAAGGGAAATGAGGCTTGGTCCAGGTATTTTTAAATGTATTTGTTTGTTACTTAAAGATTTTTCAATCCTCAGACTTTACTCAAGTTCAGCAGAAGACTGGAAGTTTCATCTTTGGAGACTTTGAACTAAGGGTCTCTGGATTCAGAGATTCCAGGCACAACTGAGAGTAGTGGTAGCATACCCAAGAAGAGATAGAATATCTGCACAATAATATGTGTGTCTTATATTCCTTAGCTCTGTCAGATTTATATAAAGCCAGCAGCTAAGGACGTCCCCTGGGCCAGGAGACTACATGATTCCTTTCTGGAAAACGCAGTTTGGCCTAATCTATAAGAACTACCAATCCTGACACCTGGAGGCCTCCCATAAAATACCGAGGTTCCATCCAATTGCCATACGTTGTGTCCCTACTGTCAATATTTTTGTCACTTTCCCTTCACCACACACAAAAGGCTTCCAATAAACTATTTTATTTTAATGCCTCCCTTTTAAATAAGAGAATAACCAGATATTTTGGAAGAAAGACCTCAAATGTGAAAAAGGCAAGATTTAAAATAATAGGAAGATAGAAACTATAAATATCATGTAACAGAAATTATGAGGAAAATTCCAAGGAATTGTAATAATTTCCTAAAAGAAATAAGAAAAATATATTTATGAAGCAAGAACAGGATCTTACAAGGTTAACTATTCAAAGATTTTGAAAAAAATCATCTCTTGTAAATATGATAGTATGAATGGAAATTTTAGCATAAGGTATATAGATCACACAGTTGAGTAACTCTCCATGAAACTAAAAAGTTGCTGAAAAAAAAGAGTAAAAATATAAGAAAGATACTCAGTCCACAGAGTCTAACATTTTAGTAAAAGAAAGAAATTTTAAAAAGAAGTAAGGATAAGAAAACTTCCCAGAATGGAAAAGCTTAAGTTTCCAGTTGGAAATCCTGCTCTGTGTGCCTAGCATCTTATATGTAAAGAGCAATTCAAAGTAGCGCTTGGAGACAAATAAAAGTATGTTTAAATGTATATTTAAAAGTGTACATTAAAAGAGTCAATAAAGAGAGAAAGAAGATTTTTTTCAACACTTAGGACAGAATAGCAATGCATTTCACAATGGCAATGCTAGCAGCTAGAATTTAGTGGGATTTAAAATTTTCCTTCAAAAATATGAATGTTATTTTTAACTTAGTATACGCTATTCCCTCTAACCCAGTAAACATAATGCTTTTCATACAAGAAATATCCAAACAAGGGTTGCAATCTGACAGGACTCCAGTTGAAACTGGAACAAAGAACAGGGGGTATTAAAATAGGTATTCATAAAAAAAGAAGTGAACAAAACAAGAAAAGTAAAACTTGTAAGATACTGAATCCGTATACATCTAAGAGTGGACATTTACACTTATATAGGAGTGTTTGTGGATACGGTGTTAGAGGTATATGGAAAAAAGCAGTCAAACAAACAAAAAGAGGCAATTATAAACACCAGGGGGAAAAAACTTTTTACTAAAAAATAAATGTGATTAAATCTAAATGATGTTTTGACTATGAATAATAATTATATATTTATAACACATACTAAATATATGTTCAATGAAAAAATGTTGACATAAGTATATTGAGAGGATGATAGGAAAAGGAGTGCTTTATTTGTGAGTAGTGTTATGTAAAAGTTAAATTCTTGTATTCCATAGAAAATGCAACACGTAATGTCGAAAAACTGAAAATTTCAAGCAGCAGCATGTTATTATTTAGAAATGGGACCTTAAATATCACAAGAAACAGATAATCTTAATATGGTTTGTCTCAGTGAACAAGAACCCAGCTTGGGACAATGAGCATTCTTCATCTGTTGTTTTGATGTAGAGGATATGGGGGTGGGGATGATTGCCAGTTTAAGAGAGTAGGGGAGGGGAGAAGAAGAGGGTGAGGGAAGGAGAGGGACAGGAAGACTGATAAAGGAAAAAAAAGGTAAAAGTACCAAAGAAAAGGAGGGTACGGGAGCGAGAGGCAGGAAAGAGTGACCCACATAGATAGGAGACACTATTTTCCCAAAAGGACAGTCCTCTCTCTTGTTGCCTTCACATATCTGTGGTGACTCAAAGCATCCACGCATAGAGACAGAGATAGAGACAGCAGCACAGCTTGCTCCCAAGCGGGGACATTATGAACCCTATTCGCATCCTTTCTTCTTAAGGACTATGATAATAAGAACATCCAGGAAAAAGAAAGAGCTTGATGTGGATGCAAACTTTCGATGTCTTTGCTCAGTCATTCATGATACTCTGTGTTGATAGAACAGAGAGTGATATAAATAAACATGAAAGTCAAATACACAAATACTAATTTATATTTGAACTGCAGATTATCATAAATATAAGCCAGGAATATCAGTCTTGACTAAATATTTAAATCACTTGGGGTGCTTTTTAAAATCCAAGGCTGGAGCTCAAAGCCATCTCTGGAGTCATGGTCCAGGCATTAGTAGATTAAAAGCTCTCCAGGCAATTTCAATTTCCAGGCAACTATGAGAACAGCTGATTTACCGTAGTGATTGAAAAGTAGCTGTTCTCAGACTAGCAGCATCAGTATAATCTAGGTACTTTCAATAAGTGTAAACATCTCAGACCATACCTCTAGACTTACAGAAGGAGAAGTTCTAGGGATAGTTAGCAGCAATCTGACTTTTAATAAGCCTTCTTGGTCATTCTGAAGGACACAAAAGTTTAAGAACCTCTACTCTAGGACCTTATTCTACACAATGTAGTCCTGAACCCAGTTTAATGCACAGTTTTGAGCACTTAATTAAAATACCATCTGTGCATCTTCTTAAGTGGAATGATTTCCCTATAAGGAATAGTATTTCAAATATCAAGAATAGGAATTTGCAATCACCCAGCTCAATCAAGCTTGTATATTCTCATTGCCTACTAATCTATCAGAAACTGAGTTTGGCCATATATTGTGCATTCAGATGTGCTGATGAAATGACTCATTCTGGCAGAAAGTGCAAGCTCATTAGATGAAAATCAAACTTGGCCTTGATTTTGTAATGAAATCTTTTAACATGCATGCAAGAAACAGTTTTTAGTATAGCTATCTCTGACTGCAACCACTGCTTCTATTATTTTCTCCCAGGTACACACACACACACACACACACACACTCACACACGGTGGGGCAAACATAGATTTACAGTTGTAAATACACAAAACACAGAGTTTATTACTATATTATTATTTATTAATTATTGCATTATTTTGCATTCAAGCAACTGTAAACCTACATTTGCCCTACCCTGCATTTTCTTGATTTAGTCAGATGTGCCACAATCGTACTTTACCTTACCGATACAACTTTTTTAAATGCTAAGGAAAGGTTCCTGACCCAACAAAAGAAGACGATAGCATATAATACTGAGAGAGTGCTATTTTAATTATCTCTACTTCCCACCCCAAACTCCACGGACACAGGTCTTCCTGACCACTGTCTAGAATTGAGAGTGTCCGGAGATGTAAGGTCAAGAAGCGGAGCAAAACTTTGTCTTTCTGGGAAATAAGTCCTAAGTCTTTGCACATTAGGGTAGACAACCATTTTCCTTAGACATTGCTATTCCAGCAACGATGTGTAACTGACCTGCTATTCAACAGTAAAAAATTAGCTTTGCAGTAAGTGTTGTTTTGTCATTGAGGTAGTGACTATCCTCATCATGTATTGTCATGTGAGAAAAATCTGGGGTGAAGTGATACTCTGAGACACCATCTTGTAACAATTACGTAGATGAGACACCGAACAGGCTGGATACTAGAACCACTCCGATTTTGCCTTATCTGCTTTGAGCCTCAAGTAGCCAACCTTACAATAGTTCTATTGGACATTGGGATCACTTTTCCTTGCTTGTCTCTTTTACAGAAATACTGAAATGCATGATCTATTATGGCTAAGAGGTATTTTTTACTCTGTGCTTCTAAATATCAAATGGAAATCACCTTAATCCTGACTTACGTCAAAACTTATCACTTTCTAATCAACATTGGGAATTTTTAACATGATTATTTATTAGACTCAACTTACAGTTTTCTGGTCAGAGGCAAATAATTATCTGTGACCATATACAGCATCTATTCAGATTATTTCAAGAAAGAATTTTCGTTGCTTTTATACATCTGCCAGGCACTAACATTGAAAACTAGGGTGATATTTCCTTCTAGGGTATAGAGTCAAGACTTCTGTTTTTCAAGGGACATTGTGCCCATAAATAATGGGAGGAAAAGAGGCCCTAGAAATGCTAAGGGAGTCTGTAGTGCTATGAGGTTCTCCCAGTGTCCTCTGCCAGGTTTCTAGTATGCTCAGCATATCTCTGCAGGATCAGACGTGTTTAAGAAGAGCTCTGCAAATGTAGGGAATGCACTCCTTGCTTAAGCCTGAGGCAAAAAAAAATGTTTTTTAGTACTTTGGGATTGTTTCTCTAAGATTCTGAGTTTGGAACTGACGTTTAAGATGGATCTCGCTAAATAACAACTACAATGTATACTAGATATATGGTTCTTATGTATCTATCCTGATGGTGGCTATTGAAATATTGGTGACATAAATATAATTAACTCCAACATGTATCATACTTTGGCCACTTCTTGGAATTAAGATTACTATTATGTTCTAGTAGAAAAAGTGATGTCAAATGCAAGGCAAATTAGAACTCAATTTAAATTCAAACTATCAAAATCCTTTATCACAGATCCTATTTATAAGTAATCAGGATATATCAGTTCTAGAAAATAAATCTGGTGCCTTAAACCTATTTTACTCAGATTATCTGAGTTTTCTTATTTGTATTGGGACCTCAGCCTTTTTATTCCAGATACCCCCCCAAAGTGTGTAAGAATTAGTCACAGAGTCAGACCTGTATTCTAAATACGTTTATGCATTTCTCTCACACAAAACTGTCCTGGCTACAAATGTGAGCACTCAGTATTATTTCACTGACTTCAGGACTATTTTAAAACTTATAACTAGAAATATTATTTTGAAAAGTGTTTAAAATATCTTTTAGAAATAACACTTTAAAGTGCTGGAAAATCTTCCTTTTAGGACAGAGGGTTTGGGAGAATCAACATATACAAATTAGATTTTAGAGAAAACAAAGAGATAAATAGAAGAAGGGGAAAGCTGTGTTACTGGAATCACCTCGCAAATAATTTCTACATTTTTATGTTCTCTTAAAGTTTTGAGTGAGTAGAAAAATAATGTAAGAATGCTTGCCAAAATGAGACATGAGATATGGATTCCCCCCTTATTTTTTCACCTTACAGGAAAAACAAACAAATAAGCAAATGATATTGCCTTTTCTTTTGCAGAGATGAGAGGTCAAAAGGACTGGCTAAAATGCACTTACGCCCTCCTACAATTCGTTTCTAGTGTGCCAGGCTTACCTCCCGAGGGAGGGTAACTGCTGAATGCTAGCTTTGATCACTGTATATTAGCACGCAGCGAACTCCCATCATCACTGTGAATGCAGAATTGGTGGATGGCTAATACCATGGCAGGAAAGGCAGGAGAACAAGGTGGTTTACAGCAAGGAGACTACTGCCCAGATAACTTATATTCAAATGCAAAAAGTTACTCTAACTCTCTATTTTCACTTTTAAAATAAGACTAATAATAATAGTATCTACCTCACATTTGTTGTGACAACAGAGCTAATGTGTGCAAAAATGCTTAGAACAACGCCCAGCAAATAAGACATAAGTAAGTTTTAGCTATAATATTATAGGTTTTGCTTCAGCCTGAGCAAAGGCGGGATATTTCTTGGTCTGCAGAGTGAGATGGCCTTGAAAGCAATAGAATGTGTTTGAGAAATTATCTCCATCCTGAAGGCTCAGATAAGGGATTGAAAGGATTGCCAGGCCACATTTATTGGTTATCTGATTTTCAGAAGGGACTCTGACCTAGATATGAATCTAGAACCTCCTGCTTCAGGGCTGCCTGCTGACCACAGATTTCAATGAGCATTTTTACTTTCCAGAAACATACAGACATCAGGCTGGGTTTTCCAGGTGGCAACAGAAGGCCATGCACCCTGAGAAGCTCAGGCAGTACTCTTGTGGGACTGGGTGAGTCCTAAGGAATGGCTGTTCGTACTACACCATCTGTGTGACTAGGACTAGTTACATTAGAGAGCAAGTCTCCAGTAAATGACTCTCAAACACATGAGTGAAGCAGAAAATATATGGATTTATTTTGCTTTGTTCTTTGTTCACTCTCAAATCCAGAGCATCAATAGCATGTACTATAATGTATATCACATTGCAAAAAACTCAAATGAGAATGTTGATAGGAAGAAAAAGCATTATAGTGTTACCATTAATTTTTACTTAAAGAGATTTACCAAAGAATTTTTAAAAAATAAGATATACACCCTAGTACATTTCAAATGCTTTTTAATTCTAAACAAATATTTATTGAGTACTACTATGGGTCAAATGCCAATCTTGGTTAAGAGACATAGGATGTAGAAAGAATAATATATTGGGTTTCAAATCATCTTTGTAAAAAATAGCGTTAGCCTCTGTTATATAACACTAGAAGCCCGGTGCATGATATTCGTGCACAGGAGTTGAGGGGGGATCCCTCAGCCTGGACTGCACCCTCTCTAATCTGGACTGCTGGCTTCTAATTGCTCACCTGTCTACCTGCCAGATCACCCCTAATTACTCTGCCTGCCTGCCTGATGGCCCCTAACTACTCTGCCTGCCAGCCTGATCACCCCTAACTGCCCTCCCCTGTGGGTCTGATCGCCCCTAACTGCCTCTGCCTCACCCCTGCCACTGTTGCTTTGTCAGGAAAGAGGACTGGATGACCGGGAGATGTCTAGTCAACCCGGTCTAATTAGCATATTACCTTTGTATTAGTATAGACTAGGGGCTCAGTGAACAAATTTGTGCAACTTGAAAGGAACTGTGGGTCGCTAGGCTGTGGTGGGCACAGGGACAAGTCTCAGTCCATCCTCTGCACCCCCCGCCTGGCATATCCTGCCACGGCCCCCGGTTCTCTGTCTGCCAGCAGCCCCGCTTCTGCTGCAGCTGCTCCCATGTGCTGACGGCCCTGGCCACACTCACACCCACTGACAGAGTGGAGTTTTTGTGACCAGCATCATCAGTGGGTGCGAGTGGCAGCTCTGATGCCAGCAGCTGGTGTGAGAAGGGCTGGTACCAGCAGCAGGTGAGAGCGCTGGGCGAGATGGTGACATGCAGGAGCAAAGAATTTTCAGTAACCACCAGAGGCTCACCTGATGACAGCGACTGGTGCCCCATCTTGGTCTGGTGCTCCCACTCACCTGCTCCACCATCCCGCCGTGGTCGATGCCCACCACGTTCTGACCTCTGCCGCCTGCTGCTGATGCCTGCCATGTTCTGCGTGTGCCCCCTGGTGGTCAGCGCATGTCATAGCAACCAGTTGTTTGGTTGTTCGCCATTTGGTCTATTTGCATGTTAGCCGTTTATTATATAGGATTATACAAAGAATTTACTTTGTGAATTTTCTGTCAATTGGTATTTGAATCACAAAATGCTAAAATTTCTGCCAGCTATAACATTACATAATTTTATACACTTTCCAATCCAAAATGAATAAAAACAATAATTTTCATATATATGTCATTAATGGCCCTTGTATCAACTAATGTGATTTCTAAATTACTATTTAATTTAGAATGCTATTTTAATAAAGGAAAATTAGCGATAAACCACTGAGAAGCAAAGCTTAAACCCATATTCTCTCTCTTTCTTGGTAATGATTATTATTTTCTATAAATATTATCAAATGGAACAGAGGCTCTCTGGGATATGCACCTATTCTATTATTTATAACTAGAGGTCCGGTGCACAAAAATTTGTGCACTCGGGGGCAGGAGGGGGGTCCCCCAGCCCAGCCTGTGCCCTCTCGCAGTCTGGAAGCCCTCGGGAGATAATGACCTGCTGGCTTAGGCCTGCTCCCAGGTGGCAGAGGGCACACCCAATCCCTAGGTGCAGCCCCTGGTCGGGCTCAGAGCAGGACTGATTGGGGAGTTGGGGTGCCACCCCCTGTCATGAACAGAGCAGGGCGTATTGGGAGGTTGCGATGCCACCCTCAGTCACGCTCAGGGTAGGGCCGATTGGAGGGTTGGGGCACCGCCCCCTGTCACACTCAAGGCAGGGTCGATGGGGAGGTTGCGGCGCCACCCCCTGTCACACACAGAGCAGGGCCAATCAGGGGGTTGGGGCGCTGCCCCTTGTCACTCACAGAGCAGGGTCAATCAGGGGGTTGGGGAGCTCCCCCCTGTCACACACAGAGCAGGGCGCATCAGGGGGTTGGGGCACTGCACCATGTCACACTCAGGGCAGGGCCAATGGGGAGGTTATGGCTCTACCCTGTCACACACAGAGCAAGGCCCATGGAGGGGGGTTGAGGCGCCACCCTCTATCACCCACAGAGCAGGGCGGATCAGGGGGTTGGGCACCACCACTGTCACACTCAGGGCAGGGCCGATGGAGAGGTTATGGCTCTACCCTGTCACACACAGAGCAGGGCCCGTGGGGGGGGAGGCGATGGGGCGCCTCACCCTGTCAAACACAGAGCTGCAGGGTGATCAGGGGGTTGGTGCACTGCCCCCTGTCACACACAGAGCCGCAGGGCGATCAGGGTATTGGGGAGCTCCCCCCTATCAGGCACAGAGCAGGGCGATCAGGGGGTTGGGGCGCCTTCTCCTGTCACGAACAGAGCAGGGCAGATAGGGAGGTTGTGGCCCTACCCCCTGTCACTCACAGAGCCTCAGGGCGATCAGGGGGTTTGGGCGCTGCCCCCTGTCACGCTGACCCCGGTGCCGGGAGCCTCACGGCTCCACTGATCCCGGTGCTGGGAGGCATATTACCCTTTTACTATATAGGATAGAGGCCTGGTGCATGGGTAGGGGCCGGCTGGTTTGCCCTGAAGGGTGTCCTAGATCAGGGTGGAGGTCCCCACTGGGGTGCCTGGCCAGTCTGGCTGAGGGGCTGAGGGCTGTGACTAAAGCTCCCAACCGCTCCTTTTTTTCTTTTTTTTTTCTATTCTTGGCCAGCTTTAGCTCTGAGGCCTCGCTGCTGAAAGTAGGTTTCTGGCCTTTACCTTCTGTATTTGATACAATGTTGTGGTCCGGCTGGCTGAAGCCTGGCTGACTAACACAGGTTTCTGGGGTTTTGTTTAGCTTCTATATTTGCAACATAGTTGCTTAGAGTTGCAGCTGAGAGGCCGGCAAGTTAGTCGGGGAATGTTGGAGTTCGCCAGTCACTGGAGCAAGCAAGCCTCCCTGTTCGCTTCAGTGCATGGCTGCCGGCCGCCATATTGGCTGACAGTTAATTTGCATAAGGATATGCTGATTAGCCAATGGGAAGGGTAGCGGTCATACGCTAATTACCATGTTTCTCTTTTATTAATGTAGATTATATTTTATATTGATATTGATAAAAACATACTATTTATTACAGAATAAATAATATAATAAATAATAAATATAAATTTGTATCCTATATAATAAATGCTTAATATCCTAAGTGTCCAGTCATGCATTCAACCAATCCTATATAATAAAAGCCTAATATGCTAAGTGTCCGGTCATCCATTCAACCAATCAAAGCATAATATACTAATGATATGCTAAGGCCACTCAACAGCTTGCTATGATGGGCAATGACCACTGCGGGGCAGACGCTGCAACTGGCAGGTTGGCTTGCTGCTGGGGTCTGGCCAATTGGGACTAAACTAGACAGGCAGGACATGCCCTGGGGCCCTCCCATGATTCCACCCCACTAACCAACCTCCTGCATCCCTTCCCGCCCTGATCATGCACCAATGGAGTCCCACTGCCTCGCCTGTGCCCTCTCGCAATCTGGGACCCCTCAGGGGCTGTCAGAGAGCCAGTTTCTGCACGATTCCCAGAAGCTACGCCAAGGGACCCCACTTGTGCATGAATTCGTGCACTGGGCCTCTAGTTTATTATAACACATTAAAAACTTTAAGATATGTTTTATGTATTTATGTTGTATACATCTACATTTAAAAAAACCCAGTGGCCCTAATGCCATAATGACCAAAGACCAGGGCAGGTGGGCAGGGCTTTGATCACAGTGAGGTGTGCACAGATGGGCGGGGTTGCAAGTACAGCAAGGCGCGAGTGGGTGGGCAGGCTGTGAGCAGGGCACACACGGGTGGGCAGGGCTGTGAGCATGGCGAGGCTGCGCGGGTGGTGGGGCCATGCAATTATGCCTGCTGAGCTTCTAGTCCTATCTAATAAAAGACAGAAAGGGGAATTGACCGTACCTTCTCTGCACTTCCCATTGGCTAATCAGCGAGATATGCAAATTAACCGCCAACAAAGATGGCGGCTGGCAGCCAGGCAGCTGAAGCGAGCAGGAGGCTTGCTTGCTTAAGTGATGGATGAAGCCAAGGTTCCTCACCTGCTGTGGCCCGGCTCTGAGCTCTTAAAGCAACAAAGTTTCAATTATAGAAGCTAAACATACCCTAGATACCTTCTTTCAGAAGGCCGTGGCCTCAGAGCTGCAGTGAGCAGGAGCCAGATCTCAGCTCCAGTGACAGCAACAAAGTTTCAATTATAGAAGGTAAATAAATCCCAGAATTAAAAAAAAAAAAAAAGTAAGATAAAAAGAGAAGCTGGGAGCTTCAGTTGCCGGCCAGCCTGAAAACGGTCCTCAGCCCCTCACCCAGACTGGCCAGGCACCCCAGTAGGGACCCCCACCCTGAAGAGGGTGTGACCAGCTGCAAACAGCCATTAGCCCCTCACCCAGGCTGGCCAGGCACCCAAGCGGGACCCCCACCCTGGTCCAGGACACCCTTCAGGGCAAACCAGCCGGCCCCCACCCATGCACCAGGCCTCTATCCTATATAGTAAAAGGGTAATATGCAAAACTGACCCTAACAGCAGAATGACTGGGAATGACTGGTCACTATGACACACACTGACCACGAGGGGGCAGACGCTCAATGCAGGAGCTGCCCTCTGGTGGTCTGTGCGCTCCCACATGGGGGAGTTCTGCTCAGCCACAAGCCAGGCTGATGGCTGCCAGTACAGCAGTGGTGGTGGGAGCCTCTCCTGCCTCCTCAGCAGCGCTAAGGATGTCTGACTGCAGCTTAGGTCTGCTCCCCGCTGGCAACTGGACATCCCCCGAGGGCTGCCGGGCTGCCAGAGGGATGTCTGATTGCCAGCTTAGGCCCGATCTCCCAGGGAGCAGGCTTAAGCCAGCAGGTGGTCATCCCCTGAGGGGTCCAAGACTGTGAGAGGGCACAGGCCGTGCTGAGGGACCCCTCCCTCACCGAGTGCACAAATTTTTGTGCATCAGGCCTCTAGTATTTATATAATATACAATATTTATATATAATATCTTCTGTAACAACATTGGATATTGACAACCCTTCATCACTACTACATCTAACCCATAGGTGTTGTTTTTGTAGTCTATAGTTTGCTTGTTTATTTGCTTGCTAATTTGATTGGACATTTTAGTAAATTATATTTACCCCAGAGTGTGCAGCCCCTGATGTTGTTCTTCAAAAGCTGTAACCTTGTGTATGCATTCAGACACCCTTGGGCTGTTTGTTTCTCTGATCTCATTGCTAAGTGATGAGCCTTTTTTTCATATATATTATATAAGATAGTGTAAGTTTAAAACATAAAATTTGTTAATTTGATACACTTATATATTGCAAAATGATAACCATCGTAGTGTTAGTTAACACCTCATGTCACATAATTACCATTTCTTTTTTGTGATGAGAACTTTTAATATTCACTCTGTTAGCAATTTTCAAGTATATAATATAGTGTTACTACCTATAATCACCATCCTATGCATTAGATCCCCAAAACTTTAACCAATATCTCCCCATTTGCTCACCAACTGGGCCCTGGTAACCAGCATTCTACTTTCTGTTGCTACAAGTTTGGCTTTTTAATATTCCACATATAAGTTATATCACAGAGTATTTGTCTTTTTTCTGTATGACTTATTTAATTCAACATAATGCCCTCAAGTTTCACCATTCAACTTCACACCATTGAATATGCTGTTGGCCAAGGGTTTTTGTCATAAAAGAATGTTGTATTTTGTCACATGTGTTTTCTGAATCTACTGAGATGAACATATGGTTTTTATATTTTATTCTAGTAATATTGTACATTACATTAATTGATCTGTGCATATTGAACCATTCTTGTACCTCAGGGGTAAATCCCACTTGACCATAGGATATGATCCTTTTAATATGTCATTGAATTTGGTTTACTAATATGTTGTTGAGAATTTTTGCATTTCTATACATCAGGGAAACTGGTTTATAATTTTCTTAGAGTTTCCTTATCTGATTTTTGGCATCAGGGTATTGAAGGCTTCATAAAATAAATTGGGAAGGTTCCATATTCTTTAATTTTTTTGGAATCAATTGGAGAAGAATTGGCATTACTTCTTTAAGTGTTTGAAGAATTCACCAGTGAAATCATCTGGTCCTAGCCTTTTCTGTGTTGGCAGGTTTCTGAAATCTGATTCATTATCCTTACTCATTGGTCTGCTCAAATTTCCTAATTCTTTATAATTCAGACTTGGTAGTTGGTATGTTTCTCAGAATTTGTCCATTTCTTCTAGGTTATCCAATTTGTTGGAGTATAATTATTTACAGAGTCTCTATCCATTTTTATTTTGTTCATATACTTGTAATGATTCCCTTTTCTAACTTTATTTCAGTCTTTTCTATTTTTATTGTAGTCTAGCTAAAATTTCGTCTAACTTTTCAAAAAACTAATTTTTTATTTTGTTAATCTTTGTTATAGTTTTTCTATTCTTTATTTCTCCTCTGATTTTTTTTTTTAATTTCTCTCCTGCTTACTTGGGTTTCATTTGTCTGTTTGTTTGTTTTTCTAGTAGCTTCAGGTATAGAGTTAGGTTGTTCAGTTGGGATTTTTCTTTTTTCTTAAGGTAGGTGTTTACTGCTATAAACTTCTCTACCTGCTGCTGCAGCATCCTATAGGATATGTTGTGTTCCTATTTTTGTTTGTTTCAATATATTTTGATTTCCCTTTTGATTTCTTTTTTACCCATTGGTTGTTCAGAAATGTGCTCTTAATTTCCATGAAGTTGTGACTTTTTCAGCTTTTCTCCCATTATTGATTTCTAGTTTCATATCATTTTGGCTAGAAAAGTTACATGGTATGGTTTCTAACTTCTTAAATAATAAGACTTGTTTTGTGGACTCTCATATCTCTACCCTGAACAATATCCATGTGTGGATTTTGCTGCTTTTGAATGAAATATTCTGAATATGTCTGTTAAGTCTATTTGGACTAAAATGTGGTTCAAGACTAATGTTTCCATGTTGATTTCTGTCATTGCTCAAAGTGGAGTACTGAAGTCCCCTACTACCATTGTATTGTTGTCTATTTCTCTCTTCAGAGCTATTAGTATTTTCCTTTTTTTTTTCTTGTGTCAAAGATTTCAATTCATTAACTAAGGAGGGAACTAGTAAGATGTTAAGTATTTTCTTAATATAAATATATGCTTCTATGGTTTGGTGTATATTTATTTGTGATCATTCTTTTCTTGAGGAATTGACCCCCTTGTTATTATATAATGATATTTGCCTTTTGCTACATATTTTGACTTGAAGCTATTTTGTCTTATGTAAGTACTAGAGGCCTGGTGCACAAAATTTGTGCATGGCTGCGGTCCCTAGGCCTGGCCGGCGATTGAAATGTGAGCCTCTGGAATGGAAAGGCAGGTCCCAGTTGACCTCTGGGTCCTGGGCAGCACCTGGACCCCCAGGCCTCTGTGCACCCCCTTCGGCCTGAGTCATCAGGCCCTCGCCCGGTTCCCTCAACACCTGGGAGCCAGGTGAAGGCCCTGCTCCCTGTCACCACCACTGCTGGTCACTGTCTGTGGGGTGATCGGCAGGGTGATCGGGCCCCGCTTGCACCCACCTTGGCCTAGTGCTGCCTGCTCACCTGCTCCACCATCCCGCCATGGTCCCACTGTCATCGGGGCCCACTGGGGCCTGCAGCGCCTCCACTGTCGCCCGTTGCCGGTACTGCATTGCCGACACCCACCATGTTCCGTGCCTTCCCCTGCTGGTCAGCGCACATCATAGGGAACGGTCAAACTCCTGATCAAACTCTTAGTCAAGGGGACAATTTGCATATTAGACTTTTATTATATAAGATAGCAGTCCCTGCTCTCTTGGTTTCCACTCCATAAAATACTAATTGATAATGCCTTTATTGGTAACACACCCAGCTGTTCACCTCCTCTAGTTGCTAGCTGATTTTTTTTTGTTTTCAATAATGTCTTGATGTAAATTTTTAGATAATCTTATATTATTAAATTAGGGCTTCTTTTCTAGGTAGTCTTTGAGGTTAGTGTTTCAGGCTTGCTCTGACTCCAGAAGGGCTCTTCATAGCTACCTCTTTATGCAGTTTTATCTGCCAGACTTCTAGCTGGTATGTCATGTATCTTGTTATTATCATAAAACTAGTAGTCTTCTATTAATTATATACAGCTATAATGTCCATTGTTTTTTTTTGTAGTGCTCTTAGGCCTGACATTCTCTGTGCTTTGTCCCAAATAAAGTCAGTCTCCTTGTGGAGAATTACAGAGCTAGTTGTTGTTACTCATTGGGTCATAAATTGTGTACCAATGTTCTGAACCTAGGAAGCGGGAAGGAACAGGTGTCTTCTGCTATTGGAGTGACACCCTACTCTATGAGTGAGATACTAGTCAGGAACAGTAGAAATGGTCCTCTAAATTCACCCCTCTAAGCATGAAAACTCTACTCTGGGAGCAAGCTTAGACCAGGGTAATTAGGGCCCAGTGTTCTTGGCCTGTACCCCTGGCATAGAGCTCCCATTCTAAGAGTGGGTAGCTGGATGGAAAAGGGTGCCCAGAACTCTCAGAAGCTCTTGCCTAGAATAGAGCTTCTCTATCATAAAGATAAGGGCGCTGAGAAATGCCTCTCCTAAGGAGGAGTCCCAAGACCCTAACTGGAAGTTGGAGGGGGCAGAGAATATCCCATTTCTTTGCCCTTTCTATTTTCTACTTGTAGTAGCATTTCCATAATACTAAGCTTCAAGCAGGCAGGGAGTAAGTTACAATCCCTCAAATCTAGAGTCTATTCCTATTCTTGTTCTTAACAAAGTTTAGTGGATTTTTTTCAATAAATCTTTCTCAATTTGCTATGCTTTTAGGAGAAATTCTAGAGATTTTAAATGGTTGAGTTTTTAAAATAATATTCAGCAGTTATTGTTATTTTGCTGATGAGAGAGTTTGTGATCCTCCTCACGCTATCACTCTGTTGCTCATTCCTGGACCAAAGTAATTATAAACAGTAATTATATATTCTTGTTATTAAACTTTCAAAATTCTTCATATGGTTTAGAAATATTTTTATTAACTTTTCCCTGGATAATATTGATTTTTTTTCTGATTAGTATCTATTTATTCAGGAAAAATTAAATGTAGTAAATTAATGAGATAAAAATATAATAAAATTCTCATAATTCATTCTTAAAAGTAAATTGATCATTATTCAAGATATATTCCCTTGGTCTATTCTCTGCTCTTATTTTCCTTGATGGGAAAGAGATGTAGGTACCTTGATCACCAGCTTTGATTTGGCTCCTCTGTCTGGCCATAGAAAAGCCCAATAGGAGACTGGAGGCCTAGGGTATGGAGGTCAGGATATTTTCCCCTGATCCCCTCCCCCATACTTGTCTTTGCCCTACAGTTGTGGCTGTGGATTTTTCACTTTATGTCTATAACTTCTTTCTGGTTGTGCTTTTCCTAGTGCCAGATCTCACACGGGTTTGGTAATAGTACCATCTCCTTATTTCCATACAGTTTTTTACCAGGCTAATGGAATTGTGACTTGTTTGCTTGTTGAGTGGTTCTGGCCCATAGTAAAGAATGTTAGTTTCAAGATTAGCACATATGATTACAAATTAGACTTCTATTTTAAACAGTTTACTAATAATGCACATTTATCGTCTTGTCATAGATCGCACGCCACTTTGCATTACCCCAAATCAGTCATTGTTCTTAGTTGCTAGCTACAGAGATTGATTTTGGCATATTTAAACGGAGAAATGAATTTGTCACAATGGTGTAATATAACTCACAGCAAGTCCAGAAAGGCTAGAGAAATATGCTTGGAAAATCTGGCAGGAACAAGTGAGGGTGAACATCGATAAAAACACAGTCAAAATCAGTTACCATCAATCCAAGGAGGGGACTGCTGTAATTGCCACAGAGCACAAGGCGCCCTGGGTTACAGTGCCTCCCCTGGTGATGTGAAAACTGAACACCGCTCTTTCATCCCTCTGCACCTGAAGGGTTTGTCCCTAACGCTGCACATTTCTATAATGGGTTCTTTGTCCTTGTCTCCCAATTTCAAGTTCAGAGTCAGTGAGTTGGATTGACAGAAACAATATTTCATGCCAGGCCCTGAGAAAACTAATATCTGGCATTGTCAGCTTCCATGGTGAGAGGCGGGCTCTGTCTCCACTAATATTCACCAGATAAGGAATTGCCCATCCATACTAAGGGAACTAGATGCTTGTCATAAAGGACATGATAAATGCCCACTGCAATCTACCTATTTGTCCCACAAGCATTTGTTATTTTTTGGCTGTCCAGCATACAAAACCTTCTTCGCATACTTACACTCAAAAGCAAAATAAAGCAACTTTAGCTTAATGTAACAGACCATCCCTCATGAAACTAAAATGCATGATCACTTTCCCAAAAGAGGGGCAAGTCAAACTCTCATCAGTGACGGCACCCAGCCTGAACGCCAGACTCTCTGAGGAAATGCGTTCCACTCCTTTTCATCGGGCTTCAACATGCCTTGATTTTTCTAACTACAGAATTATCATCCTTGCCATTCACTATTCCTTACAGAAAATAGTAGGAAAAATGAAACTACATAAAAAGTTAAGAAGGAATAATAAAACACAGAACTGTGCTTCTCACATTTTGGGGGGATTATTTGCCTACTAAAGTGACTAGAGTGACTGAAACCTTTTATTAAAATGTGCTCTACCTGCCCATTCCCAAAGTCTGTGGATTTCTCCCTTCACCTTAAATGATGACGTTATCTGTCATCTCTATACCCATGAATATGAGATGCCTTTGGATCTAGTTTCAGTCACCTAATCAAACAAATAGTCAGAAAAGCTCCAGGCTGCTTAAATTATCATACTAATCTATAATCGTTGAAAATCATGATAACATTTGTTATGGAGGTAGAGTTTATGCTGCTGTTCTCTGGGGTGTTGACAGTGTGCTGATAAAGAGGGGTTGTAACAGCCTGCGATGTGAAAGGTCGAATCCAGGTCATTCTACTCTCTTTTATTGGCACTTGAAATTACAGAAATGGGGTGGCTAGAATAAAAAACAAACAAACTAAAAATATTCAACAGCCTTCATTATATTTTAAATGGCCATGTTATGATCCGGGTCACTTTCAACAACCATTAACTGCTCTGCATAATGTAAAAGATTCTTTTAAGGATATGGGTGTAGTATCCACAACTTCCCTTTTCTTTTTTTTTCCTCAGGCCAATAATGAGCATCAAGTACAATGTCTTTCTCCATAGTTATTTGCCATGTACTGATAACAGACTGTCTAGCAGTTCCCAATACATCTCTCTAAATCCAGGCTACTTATCAAGACATTATTATTTTGCTTTGTGTCAATAGTTTCTCCAGAGGCTTGAGGTCAGTAACAATAGTGTTCTGCCATTCCCAGCAGGAGATTCTTACAGACTAATTCTCAGCAGAAGCTCCTTGACCCATGATCTATCTTGAATTCACTATTTCTCAACTCCTTCACCAAATCATCTTATGCTTCCACTGTAGCCTCATTCAGACTTGCAAATATATTCCAACAAGGTGCCCCGTTGCATCCCCAGCTAATCATGAGGATCAATGCACTGAACAGCTTAATTTTCTGAAAATTTTCAAAATTATTATGTCATATATGAATAACATTTTGAAATTTTCGAGGACCAACAACACTTTTGTAATTGTTCTTTATTTTCTCATGCAGAGAAATAATGAATTAGATGGGAATGTGTTCATGATTATGTCTTTTATGTAGTCACTTCTTTCAATACACTTTATTACTTCCAAATTTTCTTCTAATGTGTCTTTCTGGTGCCTCTTAGGTTCACCTACTTTCTTCAAGGCATTTCTACTTTCTCAGAATGCCCAGTAAACTTACTTGTGAGGGGAAAATGACAATAAAATTACACAATTTACATTTTGTTGAAACCAAAAGACAAAAACCTATTGAGAAAATCGCTGAGCTAAAACTATATCATATTTTACCTTCCATCACATGGAATTCATGCCACTTAAATGTTTTCACTGACACCCACATGTAGGCTTGTTATGCCAAGTTTTCAATTTAGACAGTGAATGTTGTTTAGATGCATTTGAAAGTTTTTTTTAACATCTATTCAGATGATTAGAGTTCAGTTAGCCAAGGATACATTTGTGTTTCCATTGCATGTTAAAGATGAACAGAATTTTCTCCCCAAATACTAGGTGAGTTCTTCATTTCTGCTCTGTCTAGAAAATCAATCTCAGATTATCTACATTTCCCTAAGGGTCTGTGATCACATGCCAGTTAAGGTTCTTTGTTTCATGCAGAAGAAATGAACTGGCTAATTTAAGCAAAATACTTATGGAGAAGATAATGAGTAGCCCCCCCAAAAAAGAGAATCAGGTTAGAAAAATGACTAGAACAAGGGGAAACCATGTAGTGGCTAGCAACAGAACTGATGCCACATCAAATATAAGCTCTGTGAGAACAATGTTATTGCTACCAAAATGCCATATTTCTCTCCTGCCACTGTTGGCACCAAATATTGTACCCTACATATTCACGTTACTGCTTCTGCTATTGCTGCTCCTATCTCTGGATCCTTGGTGATACTGCTGCTGTTACTATAATTGATGTTCCATGGCTTGTGTCCTAAATTTACTAATTGCCAATGAAATCCAAGGCAGGGCTAACTGATCAGGGGAGTGAGGTCCATGCCATCCATGTAGCTGCAAGGGAAGCTGAACCTCTCATGCTTATCTTATAGATGATTGACTTTGTCTCTAGTGCCACTCCAAGGATTTAAAATAATCTAATGTGGAAATGATGATCAGATTCTGGAGAGCCAAAGATCAACTCATATTGACTGCATGGGTTAAGAGTTGTCCTTGTTTTTGTGAATTGAGGGGATTGGCCTGCCAGTGAAGAAGAAAATCAGCAACCCCAGATATAAATTAATGAATCAGTGGGACTCATAACAAAGAGGCCATGGATAATAATAGTTATAATAACATGAATGTTTGTTTTAATTTGAGTTTGAAACTATCAATCCAGCATTTTTTTTAGTGTACTTTAAAATCACCTTTCAGCTGTTTACTAGAAATCCAAGAATTCACCCTTTTATGAGAAAATCAGGGCAAGTATATATAAAATTACTGACCTGGGTTAAATATGTACTTTCTGGATATGAAAACATGTGAAAATAATGAGCCCATAAGAGACATGAGAAACTGACCTTGAATTGATCAAATTCTCACCTGCTGAGTTAGCCATCTGTATAAGCCCTCATTCTTTACTTGAAAGCTACGATAAAATTCCAATTGTAAAAAGGATTTTTTTCAGGCTTAAGCTAGATTTTATCAAAAGACTCAAAGTTTATATTTCTTAGCTCTATAGCTCTATTGTTTTGCTATCTCAAACTCCTAATCACCCCCTCTGTACACCCACAGTACCCTAAATAAAAACTAGCATTTTGAGATCCATTCACCCAGAAGAGGGCAAAAAAAAGAAAAAAAGAAAGAAAAAGTAAACAAAAGCATGGCAGAGGGACTGAAATATACAATATTCTTTCTATCCATCATAGAATCCAATCCAGTGCTCCACAACAAATTCTCCATGCAAAAAAAATGTAAAAAAAACCTTTTTTTGTCTTCAGAAACTCTGAAGATATATATCTTATGTCAATTTGCACAATGTTTGAGTCCCAAGAATTTTATATATTTTCCTTTAGCTGTAAAACAAACAACAGCAAGAGCAAACTTTGTCATTTCAGTTCAGGTGCTGAATCACTGTTGCTTGCTCATCTTCTTTTCTATATGCAACATCCAAAGTCTACATTGGCTGCAGCATATTTTCTGCCACTTGGCAGCTAAGTAATCATTAAAAATGCACTTTCAAAACTGCATCTGCCTATAAAAGCAGGATTCTCTTTTTTATCCTTCTTCCTCAGGCCATATGGATTCTGACAAAGCACCTAACTGGATTATTTGTGTGAAAATATTGGATCTGTGAGGTATAAATATTAACGAGGCTAGCAGACTGAGTTCCTACAGCATGCAACCAAGTCTGCTAGGCATTTTATGTCTATTCTAACTAATTGTCCAAGGTATTTATCAGAGTTACAGACCCACAGAGAGGGAAAGTGATTACCCCCATTGTTACACACGTTTTAGTGGCAGGGCTGGGACTGAGCATGCTTTGGCCACATTTGAGGATTTCACTTAGCTACTAGAAAACTGATACATAAAGGGAAAGAGTCAAGTGCCTATCCATCTTTGCCGATGTGAACCATACTTGAGGGTAACTAAATAATTGAGTGCTAAAAGTTCTCCTAAGTAGTTACATGGGGATGTAAAGTACAGCAGAGGGAACTTAATCAATAATATTGTAATAACTATGTGTGGCGCCAGGTGGGTCCTGGAAATATAGGGGGGACACTTTGTAAAGCTATGATTGACTAACCACTATGCTATACACCTGAAAATAATACAAAATACTATAGAATGTAAGCTGCAATTACAAATTAAAAAATGAAATTAAGAAAGGAAGTATTCAATATTAAAAATAAAAGTCAGAATATCACAGTTTTGTAAATATAAGAGAAATAATTATCAATTTCAGCTAAAACCTCAAAAGGAAAGAAAGCAGACTAAATATGAATCCTGGTGGAAGTACAAAGTACCACACTCCAAAACCACTCAGTCTAATGGTAACAAGGTACAGAGAAGCATGTTATATACACCCCAGGGGATGCAATCAGCCAAAACCATAGTGTGGAAAGTCACTGGAATCTTCAATAACTAATTTGCTAAACGTAGAGAGGGAGAGAGAGAGAGAGAGAGAGAGAGAGAGAGAGAGAGAATTATAGATTAAAATAAGCTTAAGCAAGTTACCAATCAATTGCAATATGCAGATCTTATCAGAACTCTGCTTTAAAAAGCTTTTAATAATTATGCAATAAGATATCTGAATGCTGCCTAAATATTTGGTGTTAAGGAATTATTTTTATACCTGTTTTAGACATGATAAATAAGTTTGTGGTTATGTTTAAAAGTGTGACCTTTAAATACACATAATATTCATGGATAAACATATACTAGTATAATATTTTAGATTTATATCAACAATCCATAAAGAGGAGGATAATGGAGGTGGGGGGCACAGATGAAAGAAGATTGAAACAGGAAGGTAAGACAATGGGTTTCATCATATTTTCTCTCAAAATTTGTGAATACTGAGTTCCCATAATGAAAACAACATAAATACCATTTTTAAAAATCTAAAAGGCAAGCGGAAACTTGAGTCTTTTCTGACTCCCTGCAATTGATATCAAGCACCCTGATTTTTTCATCAATGCAACATGAAATCATGTTTGTTCCTCTCAGCTTTTGGAGACTCTCAGAAAGGGTGAAGATAATCCCACCCATTAATTTAGCCTATTATTTCAGTGCAGAGGTATTTAAGCCTAATAATGGTATTTCCCAAATGCCAGTGCCTGCAGCTTTCTATTTTAATTCTGCAATAAGAGACACTCAAGTAAATAGGATAAGCTGGGGAGAAGGAAAAAAAAAAAAACATTTACTTACAGCAGCGGCAAGCATGTACAATCATATGCATGGCATTGGCAGGGGAGAGCAGTAGGTTCTGCCTTCATCTTTCAGGCTTCCTCCTGAGAAGCGTCCATGATGATATGAAAGCAACTGAGACCTTTGGTGGCAGCTTCCTGGAAATGGGTGCATGGACAGAGATGACATCAAACTTGGATTCTGTTATCGGTCTGTTTTTCATCTGAGTGTCTGTTACTGGAGTGCTCATTTGTGAAAGCCATTGAGCTGTATCTCATATGATAAAAAGCTAATATGCAAATCAACCTAATGGTGGAATGACCAGTCGCTATAACAGACACTGACAACCAGGGGGCAGATGCTCAATGTGGGAGCTGCCTCCTGGTGGTCAGTGCGCTCCCACAGGGAAAGAGCTGCTCAGTCAGAAGCTGGGCTCATGGCTGGCGAGCACAGTGGCAGTGGCAGGAGCCTTTCCTGCCTCTGTGGCAGCAGTGAGGATGTCTGAATGAAGGCTTAGGTCCATTCCCCATGGGAACCGGGCCTAAGCCATCAGTTGGACATCCCCCGAGGACTCCTAGACTGTGAGATGGTGCAGGCTGGGCTGAGGAAGTCCCCCAAATCCCCCGAGTGCATGAATTTTGTGCACCAGGCCTCTAGTATTAGATAAGCCATATACTAGATAAGTATACACACTTTTCTGTGTCTATACCACTGCCCTTCAAAAAATGTTAAAATGAAAATAAGAATAGTCAGGAAGTTCTAATTGCCTTTCCACATGTTCCAATTGAACAAGAAAAGTCCGTCTATCCTGTGGTATGGAAAGACAACAAAGACTGATCATTGCTAAATTCAGATCTGCATTCTTTATGGATATCCAAATGGCAACTCAATTGATTAAGACCTCAGCTTTAAATGAACTGCTTGCCAAATGCAGAGCTGTGATAGATCTTTCTAATGTGAAGGGAAACATTCCATGGTTCACATTCAATTTGAACTTTAATGGCAATTTTTCAGAATCAATCAGGGTCTGTACCTACATTAGGAATTGTGAAATATTGTGAGAAACACATTTCCAAGTTTATTTCAATTTGGTCTATAATAACTCAGCTTCTCTGGTAATGGCATCTCAAGGTGGGAGCTATAAACCTGGTGCATGGAAGAATTACAGGGAATGAAATATGAGCTTCATTTTCTGACCTGAGGGTCAGAGAGTGGACTTGTAGAGAAAAACCTCAGGGAGACCTTCAGGGAAAATTAAGCCAGTACTAGTATAGTATGTGTGGGGAGAGAAAAAATTAGGGCTTGTTTTAAGTGATACACTTTAACCCTTTTTAGAGTTATCAAATTTAAATATATGCAGAGTCTAAACATATATATTGATCAAACATTATTAAAATGCTGATGCATGAAATACTGCATATATCTGTTTTAGAGGATAATTAACCTATAAGTTTTTTATTATAGAGAATTATTTATCATTAGATTACTTAGTCATAGAAAATGTCCACAATCTTCCATCAATTAACTCTTAACTAAACAATCACAAGTATTAAGTATATGCTAACCAAAGCGAACACTGTTAGGTAGGTTCTTGTTTAGGGTATTATGTCATGTGCCACTGAATTTGTTCCTTTAGCAATGGCATATTACCTACATCAAACGATATGCAAGCTCATTGAATACAGATCTACAATTCCTGGGAAATCACAGTCAAAACAATCTGTTCATAACTCCCACTGAGGATGTGGTTTTTGATTTTTAAAAATGGTAATAAAACAGTACATTTTTGGTAAAATATTTAAGTATTACCAAACTCCTAGGATAAGCATTGGAAAGCCCTTTCTGATCTCTCCCTTTTATCTGACTTAAGAACCCTAGGAAAAAGTATATTCACAACGGATGTGTATACTTTCAATGCCTTCCCCATGTTTTTGAGTTAGAGATGTACTTGTCTACACATAGAGACTGCCAGAGCATCACACAGGGGATTGTAACAGGTGAGGTACTAATAAAATGGTGGTTTATAATAACAATAAGAACACATGGTTTTTAAGAAAGGTTTTAGAGATAAATATGTGTCAGGATTTTCCTATTACCTTTGAGAGGAACAATAAAATAGATCATTAAATTCACCATGACCCTGAATTATTTTTATGGTGGTTCAAAGGGGAAAAATAAGTAAAGGATTTTAAAATTCATCAGGAGCCTTTAACAAAAGTGCTAGTACAAAGTTCTAGAACAGATCTATTTACATTTTCTCTGCAGTATGACAGCAAATTAAACTGCTCTAAACCAGTGACTGATGGTATTGCCAAGGTCAAACAAGCATCAGTGGAGGTGGAGATAGAATTGTCAGAAGCGTGGAGGATGAGGGGGAGAGGGGAGGGGGGAGGGGGGAGCCATGCCATTCTCCCAAAGCTTTGAAACAGAACAAAGCTATGAGGTGCTCTTTTCATGCTAGCATCTCAAAATGTGTAAACATTTTCATTTATTCACTAATGGAAAAATGTGCACTAAAGGAATACGTTACATTCTAGAACAGTGATGGCGAACCTTTTGAGCTCGGAGTGTCAGCATTTTGAAAAACCCTAACTTAACTCTGGTGCTGTGTCACATATAGAAATTTTTTGATATTTGCAACCATAGTAAAACAAAGAATTATATTTTTGATATTATTTTATATATTTAAATGCCATTTAACAAAGAAAAATCAACCAAAAAAATGAGTTCGCGTGTCACCTCTGACACAAGTGTCATAGGTTCGCTATCACTGTTCTAGAACAAAGATAAGCAGGTAAGTCTGGGATACATATTCTGGCATCTAACAGCCTCTAATATGTACATAAGCAATGTATGATCCATGCACTTCTAAAAGGGATGAGAGTATGCTGAGTGTGGAGGTCTAAGTGCCAACTTAGATGGACAAACACTTAGCTGCTTTTATTAGTGACTAATGCTTTGGCTGGATGTCACCTCACGAAATAGAAAAAACAGATTTGTCCCAAGCAATAAGTTTACAGAACCAATTTATCAGCCAAGTTAAGTTTGAATTTTAGGAAATCACTGACTAGAACTTAATAAGCAAATTTAAAGTTGCTTTCAACAACAAAAATTGAACAAAATATTTTAATATTCTTCAGAATAGATAACTAACATTCTACTAAGACCATTAAATTCGTTAGACTTTTTTTCTTCTGAAGGTAGATTCTTGTGTTCAATAATCAATATTTAAATATCTAACTTCTAGAATTATAAAATATTTAAAACAATTCAGTTTTAATAAGTGAAATGTATGATAGCTAAAACAATATTTTTCAGTTCTTTTCTTTTTTAAACTTTTTTTTTTTTTCAGAGAGGAAGGGAGAGAGGCGAGACAGACAGAAACATCAATGATGAGAGAGAATCATTGACCAGCCACCTCCTGGACACCCCCTACTGGGGATCGAGCTTGCTACCCAGGTCTGTGCCCTTGACCGGAATCGAACCCGGGACCCTTCAGTCTGTAGGCCAACATTTTATCCACTGAGCCAAAGCAGCCATTTTCCCTGAAAAAGTAATACCCCTCCCCATCCAGTCATGGCCCCAAAGGAAGTGTTGAATGGTTGCCAACATTTTTCCTAGACCAGAGTTTCTATAACAGTGTTCTGATCCTCTTCTGTGTGCTGATCAGGCATTTACTGCAAGTAATTTAAGAGAAGCACTGGAAAACCAAAGGTTCAAAAATATGTTGTCCATGAATAAATTTAATGCTATCCTTAATAAATGTGCTCTCACTTATTTAAATAACGATACACATTTTAAACGTCTAATAAAAAATAAACTTTAAACTTACCAAAAAATAGACATAGTACAAGTATGAGCTCCTCCTGGATTCATGATTTTACATGTTAACGTGTGTGGGCTGTGAAGCCAGAGAAAGAATTTATCTGCTGAGATGGACTCCCCATGGCCAACCAAGGGCCCAGCTTTATGAATTAAAGAGTCCAGTGGCCGTTTTCTGACAGGGACATCTCATGAACTCTGCATACCAGGAAGAACCTTGGCTTCCCACACATGCCCTGCTTATTTCTGCCTTCTGAGTCAACCCTGCAGAGAAAACCTGGATTTGTCTTTCTACTAAAGGACTGAGACCTGCCCTGTCCAATCAGAACTGCACAATTTGGATATCTCATTTACATAAAATAAACCTAATTGAGATTATAGGAGGAAACTTTCACTTTAATGGTGGCCTCCCTTTAGTAGTGGTGGGAGATACAGATACCTGAATTTGTGTCTCTCAGGCTATAGCTCCTTTTAGCTTAAATAAATGCTTTTTTTTATTATTTACTAGAACCCCAGTGCATGAATTCGTGCACCAGAGGGGTCCCTTGGCTTGGCCTGCGGGATCAGGCTGAAACTGGCTCTCCAACATCCCCCGAAGGATCCTGGATTGTGAGAGGGTACAGGCCAGGCCAAAGCACCCCACCGGTGCACGATCGGGGCTGGGGAGAGATGTGGGAGGTTAGCCGGGGAGGGACCACAGGAGGGTTCCAGGGGATGTCTGGCCTGTCTCGCTCAGTCCCGATCAGCTGGACCACAGCAGCAAGCTAACCTACTGGTCAGAGCATCTTTCCCCTGGTGGTCAGTGCACTGGTTGACCAGTCGACTGTATGACCTCTGGTTGTCAGTGCCCGTCATAGCAAGCAGTTGAGTGGCCTTAGCATATCATTTGCATATTATGCTTTGATTGGTTGAATGGATGACTGAATGACTAGACATTTAGCATATTAGGCTTTTATTATATAGGATTGAAGTCTAAAATTAATTTTGGTTGACACTTTCTCTCACTCTCTGTCTCTGCCTTTCTCCAAATATATATTTATCTGTGTGAAAGTATGTATTATGATATATATATATATATATAATGTGTATTATTTTAATAGAATTTATGATAAATGAGAGTAAGTTGCAAACATCTTGACTCTTGATGCCTTAAACAGAAATATTTTCTTGTATATCTCTTAAGAATAAGGGGATTTCCTTACAAGACCACAATAAAATGTTAAATTTCAGACAATTTAATGTTGATCCATTAATTATTATCTGACATATATTTCAATTTTACCAGTTATCCCAAAGTCCTTTATAGATTTGCTTCCTCTGATCTATTCTATGACTGTGAAACATATTTAATATTATCACTTTAATCTACTTTAACCAGGAATAGTTCCAGAGTCAGCCTTTGTCTTTTAGGACACTGATGTTTTTGAGTAGTACAGGTAGTTGTTTTTTAAAATGTCCTTCAATGTGGCTTTTCTTATAATCAGATTCAGGTTTTGTATTTTGACAGAGATATTGTATAAGTGATATTATGCCCTTTATAGATGAATTTATCTGAGGGTGTCACTTTGACTTATTGTTAAAGATATTAACTTTGACCACTTGGTTAAGTAAAGTCTTGCCAGTTTTGTCTCCTAGAAAGGTGATACCCACTTTGACTTTAACAGCTTTATTGAGATATGATTCACTTAAAATTAACCAACTCAATTCAATCTGTAAGATTCAATAGTTTTTAGTATATTCACAGAGTTGCATAAACACCACAATAATTAAAAAAAAATTTCCTGTTCTAAAACATTTTAAAAAAATATATTTTATTGATTTTTTTACAGAGAGGAAGGGACAGGGATAGAGAGTTAGAAACATCAATGAGAGAGAAACATCAACCAGCTGCCTCCTGCACATCCCCTACTGGGGATGTGCCCACAACCAAGGTACATGCCCTTGACTGGAATCGAACCTGGGACCTTTTAGTCTGCAGGCCGACACTCTATCCACTGAGCCAAACTGGTCAGGGCTTTAAAACATTTTTATTTTTATTCCAGAAAGATATATCAAACCTCGTTAGTAGACACTTTTCATTCTACCCCAAAACTCCTATTCAATTTACACATGTCATAAATACTGCAAACTTTGATAAATGTTCTTTTTCTTTTTCATATAAAAATAAGTTTCTAAACATTATATACTCTAATTTATCAATATTTTATTTTACTTCATCTGGATCTGAGTCATAGAAAATCTTTCCTCACATGGAGAAATTTATTAAATTTCCTAGTTGTATGTATATGATTTCATTCTTTTGACATTAGATTTATGATTCACTTGAAATTTATTCTTGTGTATAGTGCAACAAATTTTATCTTTTTCTTTTTAAAAATATATTTTTATTGATTTCAGGGAGAAAGGGAGGAGAGAGATAAAGAAACATCAATGATGGGAGAGAATCATTGATTGGCTGCCTCCTGCACACTCCCTACTGGGGATCGATCCTGCAATCAGGGCATGTGCCCTGATTGGGAATCAAACCATGACCTCCTGGTTCATAGGTTGATGCTCAACCACAGAGCTACACAGGCCAGGCACAACTTTTATCTTTTATCACCAATCACCCAATGATTGGTGATAGCATTTTTATGAAGCATTAAAATTTTCATATGTACATGAGCCTGGATTTTTTACTGTAAGTCACTGGTTGATCAGACCAGTCCTGTACCAGTAGCAGGATTTACTTAGAGGAATTGTAGCATTTTCAAATCCCTGGTTGGTGTAATATGCCCACATAGTTCTTTCTCAGAAACTCTTAGCTGTTCTTTTATGTTACTTTCTTTCACATAAACTTGAGTCATCTGTTTTCTGGGGGAAAATACACAAAATAAACACTTGTTAGTGTGTTTGTTAGACTCACTATATATTAATCAAATTACAGTAAACTAATATCTATTTGATGCTGAGTTTTTCTACCTCTTATCTTTATTTGTTTGTTTTTAACCAAAAGAAAGCAATGGCTTTACAGTGTGGGACTCAGGAATTTCACATAAACTTGGGCCTGCCCATGAGAATGAGTTTCACATGTGAACATCAAGTTTCATTTACATCACAGTGACAAACGGGTTTTGAATATCTTCGCCAGTGCACATAATCAAGAATCTTTGAGAAATTTTGAAAAATAATATTAAAGAATGACACTGAGCTGGATAAGAAAGGCTATATAAGTAATAAGGATGCAGAAGATTCTTACAGGGGGAATACAAAAAATTATACCTAGAATTGATGAGGACATAGAAAACATAAGTTAAATGTGTTGTTTCACTCGAGGGTAAAGGGCTAGACTGACAAGATTAGGGACCTGGAATATAAATGTTTCTAATTTGTGTAATGTGTTATCTTCCTTTTTTTTTTCAGTTCATGACATAAACCTGTAATATACTAGGAGATAATTTTACAAAACAGTGACTTGTTTCCTCAGAAACTTTTAAACAAATGTTCAGTTCTTAGTGTGTGTTTGTAGGAAGACCAAAGAAAATTCTGGTTCTCCAGTTTTTAATTCTTTCTCTCAGAATGAAAGCTTTAAATTTCATCATTGTTATTGTCCCTTAGCCCCACTCCCCAAAATACTATAAATTGCAAAGCACCATAAAAAGGAACTAGTTGGCCAGAGAAGGCCATTCTAGCTTTTAATTTATGTTATCTGAAGCTATTGGTGTACAGACTCAAACGCTTCAAGCACCCAAGAGAGTTAAGCTGGGCTATCAGGCTGATAATTCTGGGAAATATTTTTAAAAGTACTTTCTCATTCTGTTTTGTTATTGTTTATTTGTTTATTGCTTTGCTTTAGTAGACATACATGTTTGTGCGAAGCTCTGAATTTTTGTGACTGATAAGTGGAAGAGAAAAATTTAAAACTAGTTAGAAGGGAAATATAAAAGTGTTGGTTTACACTGAAGCAGCTATATTACTAAGGATCAAATTTAATTGTGACAAAAATGTCTAAGGATGATATAGAAATATTGGGGACTAAAAGATCTCCTTTAAGTTATCAGTGATTCACGGATGATAAATTATTCTTACGGGTGGAACATCTGCCATCACTATGCTTTTAGAAAGCAGTGAAAGTGACAGAATTAACTTTTCCTCAATCAAATTACCTATGTGATGAGCGTGAGAGGGTGACAGAAGGAAGGGCATGTTAGTCATGTATTCATACTATTGAATTACTGATGTCAATTTGTAAAACATAGGAACTGAAAGAAGTTATATCAGTAAGAAAAGAGTGTGAAAGTATAAAAAATGTTGCCAAAATAATCATTATGTCCAACTGTCCAACGAATGGGTAATTGCCATGTGCATACTCTCATACACCATCTGTTTCACTTGATTTATCACTGTCTTCCATGTAGGTGGCAAAGGGCAGGGGCAGGGAAATCTTTCGTAACATTGAGTTTTTGAGGCATGGCTGATCTTTTGATTTCAGTTGCTTTAGAGATCAATGCAACCATAGACATCACTACAGATTATGAAGAAAGCTAAAGGAAACTACAATAGAGTGAATGATATTTTTTTATTAAAAAGATAAACAATATGTGCAGGATTAAATTGAGTAAACATTATTTTTGAGTACCTACTACTTGCCTGGCAATGGTTTATTTATTGGGAGCAAGCACTTAAAACCTCCCTCCTAATGGAGCCCCTATCCTGGTGAGCAAAAAAGGCAGTAAACAAACAAGAAGTTGTACTTATTGAACATTAATAAGTGGCTGGGCATTTTCCTGAGTAGTTTATATGCATTATCTCATCTAATACTCACAAACCCCTTGGAATCAGAAAAATAATTATACTGAGGGGAAAAGTGAGTATAAAAATATAATATGAACTTCACACAATAAAAAGGAAATCTATTGTTAGCTCACAATATTTAATTACAAACAACTTAAATGTGGTCTATTGTCAACATTTTATTTTGCAGATTCAACTTTTTATTATCTTATTTGCATGATTAATGTCATTTCTTTGGTCTATCAATAGTGTGTTTAATACTTAAGAAAAATCCATCATCTGTTTATGTAATTCCCATTAACCTTCCAAATAAGACATGTGGAATAATAATTTTTCTCATTTTTACTAATAATTGGCATATATTATTATATATGTTTAAAGTGTACAGTATTATAGTTTGATTTACATATCTTATAAAATAATATAATAGGTTCAGCTACCACCCATCTATTCATATAGATAAAATTTTAAAGGAAAAAGAAAGAAGAAATAAAAGGAAAAAAATATTTTCTCCTAGTGGTGGGAACTCTTAGGATTTACTATCCTAGTAACTTTCTATATATTATACATCAGTATTAGCTATGGTCATCATGTTGAACATTGAATCCCTAGTTAGTATTTATTTATAACAGAAAAGTAGTATCTTTCCATCATCTCTTCCAATCTTCTCTCCTCATCCCCCACCCTCCCCTGCTCCTGGTAACCACAAGTATGATCTTTTTCTATAGTTTGTTTGTTTTCTTTTTATGGGTTGGGAATTCCAAATATAATTTAGTTCATATAGTATTTGTGTGAGCTCATATAATATATATATATTCTCACAAATATATTCTCACAAATTCTTTATCCATTCATCCATTGATAGATACTTAGGTTGTTTCCTTGTCTTAGCTACTGTAAATAATGCTGCTATCACTATAAAGGTACAGATATCTTTCTTAAGCTAATGTTTTCATCTCATTGGGATATATTCCCAAAAGTGGAATTGCTGGGTCATGTGGTAATTCTATGCATAATTTTTTTAAGGATCCTCCATTCTGTTTTTCATTTAGCTGCATCAATTTACAATCTCACCAGCAGTACCCAAGGGTATACTTTTCATCATATCTAGGCCAGCATTTATTACCTCTTGTCTTTTTGAGGATAGGCATTCTAACAGGTGGGAGTGGTATCTCATTGTGGTTTTCATTTGCATTTCAAAGCTCATCTATAAAGAGAAGGAAATTTACTGGGGGGAATGCTACTATGGAAGCTTGATTGACTCAGGGTGTGTTCTATTGATTTCAGCCCTATTACTCATCTGTTCCCAATGCTGTAATCATAATCCAGCTGCGAGCCATCAGCCAGTCATATGGATAACTTAAGCCGGCAGGACTATGATGGGCAGTGCCCCTTTTTCATTTTAGTTTAACAGGCAACAGCTTTAAGGATTTGCTGGAATATTAGGCTGCATGAGAAGGCCATGAAGCTGTCATCTCTATACATCTCTGAGCATCTCAAGGTCTTTTTAAATTAAAAATCATATGACTGTAAACAGACAAGTTACTTTAGTTATGTGAAAGCCTGAAGGTCACTGAATAATGACCTCACTGACTAACTTTGCAGGCTGCTGTGACCAGCACAATCCTAACCCTACCACTCTGTGTTTATGCTCATGCATAGAGCACTGTTCATATTCTTTACCAGCATGCTCTATATTTAGATATGCTATTTTTCTCTAGGAATACATCTTTCTTACTTTCTTATTATAGATATTGAAATGCACATGCTCTTTGGTTTAAACAGTCTTTTAATCTTCTTTAAGTATTCACTGTTAGTTTGTTTTAATCTATCTTCCTGAAACCAAAAGGGGGTGTTCAGGTCCTAGATCATTGTCTTGCAAAACCAACGAATGGATTCACAGACAAAAACAGTTAGTGGAAGCAAAGTTTAATGAGAGAAGCCAGTACTAGAAAAGGTGCAGCTGGGTTCCAGGAGAGTAAAAAGCAGGCCAGTGTTCAGAGCTTCTGTTCCATGTTGCAGCCGGGTGTAGTTCAGTATCCAAGCTAATTAAAGTCCATTAGTCCATGTGTGGAGCTGCAGATGGCCATCAGCCACACGGGCACAGGGGAGTATATCTCCTGCCATAGGAGCCCAGTGCACCAGAAGAAGAGAGCAAGAGAGTGAGAGTGAGAGCTAGAGCGGGAGAGACAGAGAGAGAGAGAGAGAGAGAGAGAGGGAGAGAGAGAGAGACGAAGAGCATGCTTTTTTGTCTAGGGATAGATACATGCCTTGCAAGAGCCTGATTGGTCCTTTTTAAGGAATTCTGTCTTAGTAACATCCTTGGGATAAGTTATATGCCTCACTGCCTTGTGATTGGTTATCTGCAAACTGCCTGTGGTAGTAACACTCATACAGTTTAAGCATACCCGTCTTTCCCTGCTCAGATGGCTCTAGTTCTAAGTTATTTTGTCTGTCTCTGTGCTTTTTCTCAGGACAGGACAAAGTCAGCAGACCTATTCTGCCTGCATCTGCAACGCTCCACTTCCCAGCCCCATGGTCCTGTCCCTTTCTACCAAGCCCCCCTCTTCTCTCCTCATTCCCATGTAAACAAAGTAATTTTATCACTAGAGGCCCAGAGCATTGGATTCATGAAATGGTGGGAGGCGTGGCCTGCGGGGATAGCTTCACTGTGGGAGCTGCTCATCGCAGTCAGCTGAGCAGCACCACCACTGTGAGAGCGCACTATCAACCAGGGGGCAGCTCCTGCATTGAGTGTCTGCCCCCTAGTGGTCAGTGCACATCATAGTGACTGGTCTGGTCATTCCACAGTTCGGTCGCTGGGTTTTTATTATATAGGATGCAAAAGCAATGATTATTTTATATAATATATAAATATATCTCTCAGCAGTAGGCCCATTGTTTTTGCATAGTGTAATATTCTTGCAAAAATACATTTTTTGATCCAGATCAACCTATGAGCAACAGACACAATTAAATATTCAAATGTAATCGCATTACCCTCAACATAGAGACCAAGCAGAGATTTTTGTTGTTGTTGTTATAAATGCCACAACAGTGATATCCAAGCATATAGTGATTAATTATTGCACAGTATTGTAAAATAGATGTCAGTAGTCACATTGTTACCAAGGATAATTTCCCTAGAATTCAAAATCTCTATATATGAAGAAAAAAACGCTTAATTTTGGTATTCCCTCATTTCTATTTAAGTGGCGCATTCAAACTCTGCTCCTTCTTCTGCCTTCTGGTTTGCTGTCCAGAAGTGACACAATGGAGGGAGGGGGGATCATAGACTATATATCCCACCAGCCCAAGGAACTGCTTCAGGGAGGAATGGATATAACCACTATCATCAGATAACTCTCCACCAGAAGCATTTCAAAGAAGTCATCACATCTTTTCTCTGACATAATCCCCTCCTCCATTCCCTTCTCTTTTGAAATCAAGGAGAAATTTATCAGGTAACACTCAGCTATTCAGCTATTTAGCTAATCACCCATCTACTCATATAGATAAAATTTTAAAGAAAAAAGAAGGAAGAAATAAAAGGAAAAAAATATTTTCTCCTAGTGGTGGGAACTCTTAGGATTTACTCTCTTAGCAACTTCCTATATATTATACATCAGTATTAGCTATAGTCATCATGTTGCACATTAAATACAATACCACCTATTAGCTATTCAACTTATCAGGCAATAAATGTTACAGATTGCTGTATTTTCTCAGTCCTTATGCAAAATCTCATACAGCAACTAACCACTGCACATGGAAATTAATTCTGTTTCCCAAACCTTGCAGCTGGGTTTGACTTTCATCTTCTGGTGGAGGCTGATGTCCCAGGGTTCCTTGGTTAGGCTTCTCTTTTGTTTCCTTGCTCATTGCTGTTTGTTCGGGACAACACTGCAATGGCCTTAGGAATCAAGGGTGTCTCTTTTATCTCTTGTATGCGTCTAGCAGGACACTGGGCTCCCTGAGTTGCTGAGAACACTACAGTGAAATTCAAAGCCTGAAAAATAACATCCCTGTTCTTTGCACTATACAAAGCTTTCCCCTCCATGTGCTTCTTCTAATCCTTTTTGTGCCATACTAGTTCCTTCACTAGTGGTGGCCGACTAAGTAACTAAATAACTACATGACCTAATTATAGTGTTTCACAGTTCAAGGAAAAACAAAAATTACTTCTTCAATGAAGTTCAACATAAAGATGTTTTCAATACCACCCCTCAACACCAAAGCAGATTTAATGCTACAGTGCCAGATAAAAATTAGAGAAAAGTGGACTGACATTTTGACTGATTTTTAGCTGTAACCACAGAAAACTAAACTTGGTTTTTCTGTAATATTGCGTTATAGTCACTATCTCGAGCTGGAAACACACATATAATGAAGTATGGTAGCAATCATCCCAGGTAGAAACTATAGTTTAACTCTAACCCTGCTGTTTGGCTTAACAATAGAAAAGTTATTTTGATTTTCTGAATTATATAAATCATCCCATTTGATTGAATGCCTTATTGATTGTAATGTGAACATCCCACTGATAGTGATCTTACTGGTTTTAGAAAGCAAATTCCTCTGTACCTGGGACCAGGACTGGCTCTGTTGCAAAGACCACAGCTCCCTATTAACATTTATTACAAGCAGGTCATGGTTTAGCCAGGGGTGAAGAGCCTAACCTTTCTAAGGTATGAGTCTGTGACCTTTCTAAGGTATGAGCCTGTGATCTTTCAGGGGTATGAGCCTGTAACCTGTGACCTTTCTGGGGTATGAGTCTTTGACCTATGTAGAGAAATGGAGCGACGAACTTCGTGTGTTTTTAGCCAACCGTTTTTGTGGTTTTTGTGAATAAAAGCTTACTTCTACATCTGGTCGGGGCTGCAGTTCGGTCCTTGCTATGGCGGGGTGCTGTAACTGCAGTCGCTGGCCAGCTAATAAAGGCTCTTAAATTCTACCCTTTGGCTCTGGTGGTCGCCTCTTACGGCTTGCCCCAAAACAATGATAACAGTAAAAATGAAGCCTTTGGATTGATTTACCAATAAAATCAAGCAAGTTGTTCTGGGATTTCTTACCTGAAAGTGAGCTGGACATAAGGACACAGTGTGCCCTTACCACTAGATGCCAAAACAGAAAATAAAGGGGTTTGAAGTAACTCAAGTTATAAAAATAAAAAATATATATGTGAAGTACAAAATAAAATGTAATTGGAAAACTGGGCTTTTCCTGGTTCTGACTTTTAACTGCAATGCATTTATTTGGAACTATTCTTGGGTAAAACAGTTTATCCATAACCTATTGGGTTTTCATTTTCATTACTGTGGTTCAAGGTAAGTGAAATAATTTTGATCTGGAAAATTGGACTTTGATTCCTCTGAGTCAAATAAGATCCTGCACTTCTTGCTTTGGAGTCTCAGTGGGAAGGACAGGAGGCACTCCATAGCCCAGGGGAGGATGAGGGTCAAATGTGGAACCAAAAACCCCTTGTCCAACAGGGGGCCTGCAATACTTCCCTCTTCCTCCATTCTCCCCTAAAGAGCTGTAGGTCAGTCAAGGAAAAGATAGCAGTTCCGTCAGGCAGCTCTGGTAGGTGTAATTGCCAAACACATAATACTCATGTAACCAGGAGAAGAGACCCAAGGACTCTCTTGTTTATGAATCATATATAGCTATGGGTCTTTTTGAGAATGGCCTCCCATTCATTACCAAGGGACCCATGCATTAATAATAACCAGTCACTTTAAATTGTAATGACATAGAAAATTTATTTGTTTAATATGACCTGTTCCCCTTTCTTTCCTTTTGATTCAAACTGGCCTCATCCAGCCCCCTGACTCATCCGCCTCCTCCTCTCTTCCCACCACTCCCTTAAGCATCATGCCCTCAGGATGATGAATTTCTGGTCCACATCACATAACTTTAGGAACAAAGCCCTGGGTCTTTTGACCTTAGAGACAGAGTTTCAATGAGACCAGACATAACATCTAGGTCTCAATGTATTTCAGCTCCAGGCCCAGAAAATCTGGGAAAGCAGATGGCTGACATCAGGACCAGATGCACTCACTGGTCAACTACTTCCTACACTGGCCCCACCAATCAGTAGAGACCACAACCCTGACTACAACCCTAACTCCCTCAATCACCATGCTTAATGCATTTTCCCCTATATAACCCATTCCCTGGAAGCCATACTCACTAGGTATGAATACTAGGAACCAAAATTTCCAGAGTATATAATCAACTGACAAGATGCCCCGTCTTATAAAATCTACAAGCTTCTTCCCTTTGAAAAATTGGGGGTGAGGTGGGTTGATTTTTATATATTAACATCCTATATAATAAAAGAGAAACATGTAAATTGATTGTTCCTCTGCTATGCTTACCAGCCAATCAGGAGTGAGTATGCAAATTAATCCAACAAAGATGGGGTTAATTTGCATGCACAGGTGCCAGGCAGAGAGCAGAGTGGGAGAGCTGGCAAAGAGTGGAGCGGCTTGGGGAACTTGGCTCCCCAAGCCACCAGACAGAGAGCAGAGAGGGAGAGCTAGCGGCTTTGAGGACTTGGCAGAGTGGGAGGCCATGGGACAGAGACAGAGCAGGAAGGGAAAACCAAGAATGTAGGGAGTACCAGGACCGGAAGCAGAAGCCCAGAGCACAGGGAGCCCCAGAAATGCTGGGAATCATAGTTCTGGTGGCAGATGTATCTCCTAGACCAGCGGTTCTCAACCTGTGAGTCGAGACCCCTTTGGCAGTCAAATGAACTTTCACAGGGGTGGCCTAAGACCATCCTGCATATCAGATATTTTACATTATGACTCATAACAGTGGCAACCTTACAGTTATAAAGTAGCAACGAAAATAATTTTATGGTTGGGTCACAACATGAGGAACTGTATTTAAAGGGACAGAAGGTTGAGAATCACTGTCCTAGACACTAGAGCTGTGGTTCTCAACCTTCTTAATGCTGTGACCCTTTAATACAGTTCCTCATGTTGTAGTGACCCCCAACCATAAAATTATTTTCGTTGCTACTTCATACTGTAATTTTGCTACTGTTATGAATCATAATGTAAATATCTGATATGCAGGATGTATTTTCAGGGGTTGTGACTCACAGGTTGAGAACCACTACACTAGAGCAAAGTGAGCCTGGAGCAAGTTACTGTTGCAATGGGAGATGGAGGGAAAGCAAAGGTGAGAGACATAAGTAAAATCAGAGTGTCTAGGAAAATTTAAAGGGAAAATATCCTAAAACTTCCAGGAAATCTCCACCAATGAAGCAAAGAAAAAAAATGCCTCTATTATTCTGTGAGCAACAAACCAAACTGAGTTGGGGTCTTAGACAATTTGCTCCTATGATTGCAAAGATAGACAGAAACTCCCAGATTGGAGAGGGCTCCCCTGAGGACTCCCAGATTGGAGAGGGTGCAGGTCAGGCTGAGGAATTCCACATCCCCCCCGTGCACGAATGTCATGCACCGGGCCTCTAGTCTATATAATAAAATGCTAATATGCAAATCAGCAGAACGTCAGAATGACTGGTGGCTATGATGCGCACTGACCACCAGGGCGGCAAACGCTCAATACAGGAGCTGCCTCCTGGTGGTCAGTGTGCTCCCACAGGGGAAGCATCGCTCAGCCAGAAACTGGCTCACTGCTGGCGAGCGCAGCAGTGGTGGCGGGAGCATCTCCCACCTCTGTGGCAGCACTAAGGATGTCCAACTGATGGATTAGGCCCCTTAGTCAGACATCCCCTGAGGGCTCCTTGACTGCAAGAGGGTGCAGGCCAGGCTGAGCGAACCCCTCTCCCCCAGTGCACGAATTTCATGCACTGGGCCTCTAGTCTATATATATAAAAGGCTAATATGCTAAGTGTTTGATTATCCAACTGGTCACTATGGCACACACTGACCACCAGGGGGCAGATGCTCAACATAGGAGCTGTCAAGCTGCAGTGACTTGGCAGCAGCAGTTCTCGGGTGAACACCCCAAAATCAGAGAGGAGGGAGCTCGGTTCCTCACGGGGCTGCACAATTCCACCTTTGGACATCGGTTATGTTGTTGCTGGGGCACTGTCTGCCTCCATCTGGTTTACTGCACACTTGTGTTCCTGTTCCACACCCTGTACGAAAGCAACTTAGAGTGCTTTCTTGCACTCTGGGGCCCCTCGGGGGATGTGGGAGAACCAGCTTTGAACCAATTCCCACAGACCAGGTCGAGGGACCCCACTCACTCCACAGAAGCTGGGGAGGGACCTCGGGAGGTTGGCTTCAAGGCTTGTCCGTCCTGTCTCGCCTAGTCCCGCCCTGCCGGGCACCTTCTAATTAATTTCCTTTCAATGTGCATGAATCCATGCACTGGGTCACTAGTTATGTTATAAAGTTATACATGAATGTGTCTTGAGGAGCATTTACACTTTTTTATTTATTAAAAGAGGTGAAAGCCTCTGATTCTTTGATCAATATAGGGAAAACTTCATAGTTTTTTGAAGCATTTCTTCTGAATACTCTGATTACAAATCCTTGTCAGATGGAGACAGAGTTAAGGTGTCCTCGTAGGAAAATTCTGTGAAGACGAATTCATTTTTAAGACCTAGGTGATTACAACATAGTGATACAGCTGCCAGGAGAGTCCCCAAAGCAATGAAAATTAAAGACTTTCTGAGAGTCGTGAGGAGGAATCAAATCTAAATTAGGCTAACACTATCTCTGCGCTCACATGAGGATCTTGGAAATAGCATAATGATGTAGCAAGAGATTATAACTTCCTTTTGAATTAAATAAAAAATATAAACATTAATGAGAATAACCAATGACCAACTTTGTGTATATATGTGTGTATGTTTGAGGAAACTATAAACTTGTAGGTGAAAAGCAAAGTTAAAACAATGACAAAACTAAGTCATACCTTATTATGTTTAGTGCTTTCAGAAGTCAGAGATTATCTAATGCTTAAATATAAAAGACATGCCCTGCTCAATCAATATAATTTGAAACTGTATTTTTTAAACCAAAAGATATCTGATTTGATGTAATTAACCAGAGTTAAGATGTGTTCAAGGGTAGAGCAAAGTCATAGAGAGTAATTAGGAACAAAGTATTAATTATTACATGTATTTTTATTTTATTGCTTAAAATATTACAAAGAGTGGTACATATGTCTCCCATTTTCCCCCCTTGACCTTCCCCTTATTTTGATCCAAAAGAAAGATTTATATGATTTTGTAATATAAAGATTTCCAAGGGAAGAGAATGTTATTTGTCTGCACATACATACCTCTCAGACCATAGTCCAGTATTCAGTAAAAGTAACTAAAGAAATGAGATCAATAAGTGAAGGAAGGAGACATTCATGCTGTGGGTCAAGGAGACACTTCTCCTTTCTTCCTTATCCTTCTTATTTTAGCTCCTCTCCTATCTTCCTTGTCTACAATGGAAAACCTCTCCTCCTGCAAACCTTCCACCCATCTCAGATGTAAATGTTTACTTTCCAATTGGATTCAGAGCTTACATGGAGCAGTAATGCTAGGATATAATGTTATTGGCATAATTAGCTAGTTAATATTAATAAAATAAGACAGCAAGGAGAGGCCAGACATTATAATCATGGTCATCTGGGCAACTTTACCAGGAAGTAACAGTTCTGCTCCCCAGGGAACCACCAGTCCATTCCCTGCAGACCAATAGGGGAAGAGATAGAAGAAAAGGGGAGATGTGCACATGCCCAGTGAAGTCAGAGTGATGGAGGGGAGGTGCTTGCCTGCCAATCTGGCCTGGGAATCAATGGATTGACTAGGGGGTGGACCCCATCCAAAGCTTGCAAAATCTAAGCTCCTGGTTAACATCCCCAGAGAGTTCCCTCCATTTGGTTGTTCCTCGCCTTCTCTTGCTTTGTGCCAAAAACCTGCCTGAGCATTCAGGTGTGTGTTCCCCATGGCCGTGAGGCCTTCAGCAACCTCATGGCCCATAGCTGTGCAGATCCCACTCACACTGGACTGAACCTGGGGACACAAGCTAAGCTAGCCAGATGCTGGACTGGGCTGCACTTTAATATGGAACAGAAATTCTGGGCAGTGGCCTTCATTCTGGCCTTGCTGGAGACAAGATCAGACTTCTTCCATGGTAGGATGGACAAAGATGGGACCTTGGAGGGAAACCCCGTTAATTTGACATCATCAATAAAGCTTTCTATGAAACCCCATCCTTCCATGATGGCCTCAGAAAATGATTTTCCTCACGGCACCCCGAGAACTACTTCAACCAACAATAATAGTAGTCTAAAGAGCAACAGGAAGAGGATGCAACAAAGCTGACAGGAGAACTTCCTGCCTGAAAGTAAGAGAGAAAACATGAGTTTGGGCAGAAGGAGGTGCCTATCACCCCAAATAGACAGAGGGACAGAATGTGGCAAGGACAAGAATATGATTCATGGTGGTTGGGAGGAAAAGGAATCCTCTTAACAAGAATATAGCCTCAGGATGAGAAGGATATGTTTTCTTTCAGTGAAGATAAAATGTACAAGAAGTAGGTAGAAGCTAACAAGATGTCTTACTGAGGAGGTCTGTATCCATGCTGTTAAAGAGCTATCTTTTTCTGGGTATCAGTGATGACTTCTCTCTGATTTTTCCACCCAAGTTCCGTTTCCTATCAATTTTCAGGTCTCTCCTACACCTTTTGCCTCTGGAATTAGTGAATGTCAGAGTAGTCAAAGATTCTTGAGATTCTCTAAAACATTTAACTTATAGTTGGGAAAACTGAGGCTCAAGTAAATACATGTCTATTGTCACTAGAGATAGTTGTTTATAGAAATTTACTGCATAATCAGGATTGTCTAATTCTTATTTTAATTTTCTTTCTAATGTACCATTTATTTTCTTCTTCTGAGGATATTGTGTGTATATGCATCTGCATGTGTCATTTGTCTACTGTGTATATGTTAATAGTCACCACATATAAAAAAGAATTACTGCGTAAAGTATAGAAAAGCTTCTAAGATGTGCTCTGAAGCTTAATATAATTGCTAAACTGCTCAAAGGAATTTTAATTTACCCTTTAACAATATATTTGCATCAATCATTCTCCTTCGAGCAGTACTGTCCAATACAAATATGAGGCACACATGTAATTTTCAATATTCTAGTGATACCCAATTTTTGGACTGGAACCCGGATTCTTTGCCGGAATCAAAGAATGAGTCCATGGACAGAAAGTGGTACAGCAAAGGTGGAGGTTTATTGAAGAACAAGTACAGACTCCCATGTGGGGAGAGGGAAGAGTCCCACAGAATGGACTCCCAGGTAGGGAGGGGGAAAGGGAACCCCTGAGTCCCTTTTCTCTATGGTTTATAAAGGCTGCAGATCCTGGTGCCTTGATATCCCCTCTGATTGGTCAGTATCCCCTTCTGATTTGATCACTATAGCAACCCCTGAGCGCAACCCCTGGGACATGTGAGGCTCTCCTCCCTCATTGTTCTCCTATTCCTTCTGGGCTTTCTTCCTCCTTCTTTTCCATGGACCCCAATTCTAAAAAACCCCTAAGCCTGCCTATGTTCCCCCAAAATTCCTGCTTCACTAGGACTTACATTAAAAAAATAATAATAAATTAAGTAAAATTAATTTAATAATATATTTTATTTAACTCAATATACCCCAAATATTATCATTTCAACCTGTATTCAGTTAAATTATTATTGGGACTTTTACATTATTTTTTACAAGATGTCTTCCAAACCAATGTGTGTTTTATATTTGCAGCTCATCTAAATTTAGATATCCACATTTTAAGTGCTCAACAGCTACACGTGTTTAGCAACTATTATATTGGGTAGCACAGCCTTAGAGAATAACTTTTTAGGCATAGCTTGTACTCAGTCACAGAAATCATAGCAATTGCCCATTTAGTAGCTATCTCTGAGGTCTGAGATTTACACCAGGTACTATCATCAGTGACTATCAACAATTGAAATTGTCAGCTTCTTGATAAACACCTTTACACATCTTCAAAGATAATTTTGCTTCTATAACTGGAACCCATTGAGCATTTACCATGTGTTTTATTCAGATGCAAAAGTTTGTAGTAAAAACATTACTTAAAATGTTCTTTAAAATTAACTTGTATTGAAGTATGGCAGGATACAAGAATGTCACCCTTAGGCAAGTCGCATATTTATCTACTGAGGACGGTATTCAGTCAATTTAGATAAAGGAGATCCTAATAAGCAAACGGTGATCTTCCATAGGATATAGGAGTCCATATTTTTAACAGATGAAAGAACCTTTAAGAGATGAGTCAACTTCTCATAGCAGATATTCTGTTTCATTCATCTGATTAACACTTCTATTTATGCAGGAATTGCTGATAGAGATTAGATGTTGGAGGAAAGAAAAAGGAAGGCATTAGGGAGAATGAAAAGAGCCTATGTGCATAGAAAATATCTAAAGAACCCCTGGCACAGGGTAATGGGATAGGAATTTGTGTTAGTGCTTTTATCTTTCTTCACTTCTTACCCACATTCTGAAGTGCATTGTGATAAATAAACATCTGTTGTACTGAATAATATTTTAGGGGTACATCAAGATTGCAGTTCAGCTTCAGATTATGAGAATTTTAATTCTCGCTTGCTATTTTCTGAAAATACTTCTTTTGAATAAGCCATTTTAAAATACCACCGCTTTTATAAAAAGCCACACTCCAATTTAACTGCAAAGGGAAACCTTTTCTTTCCTGAGACGCTGCCAAAACATTTGAAAATGTTCTCAGTTTAAAGGATAGTCTATTTTTCCCCACAGAAAAATTTGGAGCACGGACAAGAAGTTCCCAATAATACTCATCCAAATAGTGCAGACGTTTCTGTTAACCTCAGTGACATTGGTGTGATCTGACTTCTGCCGTGTGGAAAAAGGTTAGTTTTCATTTGCAGTAGAGGTTTCGAGTAGTAGAGACCTGAGTTTGAATCCCACTTTGTCAAAAATCTAACTTCCCGGCCTCAGTGAATTATTTAATGTTTTAAAATCTCAGGTTCCACAACTGCAAGTTGGAGGTAATGATACTACCACAATAGGCTTTTAGGAGGAATACAAGACAAAGCATATTTTTCTGATTGGCCCCATACCTGGCACCTTGTGGAGGCTCCTTAGGACAATTTTGTTTTCATTATACATCTCTACATAGACAAAGTACACCGCAGCATGTCACTCTCCAGCTAAAATCCTAAAGTAAGTTATTTGCAACAGAAATAAATATTAACCTCCTTGCCATGTGTGGGGCCCCTTCTCTCAGCTCTGACTTAAGATTTGTGCTTCATTCCCTGCTTACCAGCCACATGGAACTGGAACTTCTCTCAGTTCATGGCACATGCCCGACTCTTTCCCAGCACTGCCATTTTCCCTGCTCACAATCGATAAAGGAACAAAGGAGTCCTCCAAGCTCTTCAAGTTAAGAATTTAATGCGTGAAGAAACTAATCCTGAGTAAGTGGTACTCATCTACTAAACTCTTCAGTGATAGACAGAAGTTCAAACCAAACCTGCTTCTGTCTAAAGCCCTAGATTTCCTTATTGTACAAGCACAGGCAAGTTTGTCATGAAGCCAGTGAACCTTTAAGCTTCAGCAAATGAAATAGGAATTTTCAGGGGCTATAGGCAGGTTTAGGGAATTTTTTAAATTAAGGGGGTTCATGAAAAAACAAACAAACACAAGGCTACAGAGTTGTGAAAGGTTACATTTCCATAAGACAGGGAGCAGGGAGCCAGCTGAAGTTACTTTTCCATAAGACAAGAAAGTTGGGAGAGGCAGCAGTCACACTTCCATAAGACAAGGGAACTGGGAGTAGCCAAAAGGTCTGTATTTACAAAATAAAGAAGGAGGAAGAAAGCCCAGATGGAATAGGAGGACAATGAGGGAGGAGGGCCTTGGGAGTTACCATAGTAACCAATTCAAAAGGAAATATTGACCAATCAGAAGGGATATCAGGACACAGGACTTGCAGCCTTTATAAGCCTTGGAAACAGGAAGTCAGTGGGACTCTTTACCACTCCCCACCTGGGAGTCTGTGATGTGAGATTCTTTCCCTTTCCCCAAGTGGGAGTCTACTAGTATACTTGTTCTTCAATAAATCCCCACCTTTACTATAGCACCTTCAGTCCGTGGATTCATTCTTCGACTCCAAGGGACAAAGAATCCAGGGAACCATCCTGCCCAGGGGAACACCGAATGTTCCAGTCCAAAAATCCCATATTACAAGAACTATAGCAAATAGTCAACAGAGTCAAATGTTCTTTAAAATGTAAGATATTTAGTCCTAACCGGTTTGGCTCAGTGGATAGAGTGTTGGTCTGCGAACTGAAAGGTCCCAGATTCAATTCCGGTCAAGGGCATGTACCTTGGTTGCCGGCACATCCCCAGGAGGAGGTGTGCAGGGGGCAGCTGATCAATGTTTCTCTCTCATCGATGTTTCTAACTCTATCCATCTCCCTTCCTCTCTGTAAAAAATCAATAAGATATATTAAAATAATAGAAATAAAATGTAAGATATTTTAACTGAAGTTGGTCAAGACTCCTATCTCTTATCATTCTGAATTTTCCATTGTTATTTTCAGCTGCAACTTCAGAATTCATTAACAGTAATACCATGAAAATTTTATGGCTGTTGTCATGTTTAGGGAAACCTATCTTTAGTTTTGTGTGATTTTTTTTTCATGTATCAGCTCTACACTGAGAGGGCACTGCATTTGTTTCTGTGTGTTGGCCAGCCTTGCACACTCTGGGGTGTATGGCTACAAGCTGTTCTCACATTGTGATGTGCCGCAGTGATCCAAGTACTAACAAAAATTACTGTGAAGCTCACAGATACATCCTACTAACCCCAAACTGAATGGATCCCCCAAACTTCCCCTCGCTGGATTTTAAAACTTCCTAAATTCATAGAGATGCCACCTGGTATGAGGTCCAGTGATGGCGGAGAAGTTTAAGTAGAAAGAGTCAGTGGTATGAATTGATTATGATTCCAATAGCTTAGGTTTGCTGAATTTAGAAAATAAAAAGAAAGTTAACAAATTGCTATGACTCCTCCCCAAGTTTTTAAAAGGGCTTTTGTACTTCTTTTCTCTATAATTAGTAATAAAAGCAAATTTCAAACCATTATGCTAAAACACAGGTGGAATTAGCTGTCCTTTTTTAATTTTTTTATTTTAGAGAAAGGGTTTTACAAAACTGTTGTCCTGGGAAGAAGTAATTAAATAGCAGACAGCCAAAAAGGTAAGACTAGTGGTATAGCAGAGGTGCTAGAAAGTTAAATAAGAAAAAATATTATCACTATTTTGGAAGATTTTGCAAATAGGATTTTTAAGTATTTCAAAATTTATAACTTGCAATTTTTTTATTTTAAGTAAATTTTATCTTTCATACATACTTTTGTATTTGGAATGTGGAGTTGAGTTATATACATTTCAGGCATCATACTAGCTAGATTCATCTGGCGCTAGTCCAATATTCTGCCACTATTATTCACTAAGAATTTGAGGTTACTTGTTATATATAGTTGTGGAGTCCTTGAAATATACTTACATTAGCCTTTTCCTTCCTAAAGTTTTGGCTCATACTAGAGCAAAAAGTATTTACAGAGGGTATAGGTATCTACCTGCACCCCTAGGCTTGTTGTAAACGAGTGAGAATTTAAAGGAATGCCTATCAACTGTCAATCTGAGGTGGGTATCAAAAATACATCTTACACCAACACATTAAATCATTTTGAGACTTCACATGTCAACTTCAGAAACAGTTCTGAGTATAATATATTTCAGTAACTTGTTTGCCTTTCTCAGTGCCAAGTAGGTAATCAATAAAGGAAAATTTGAATTGAACACAATAATTCTTCTTAAGTTCTTTGGAGCAAGATTGAATGCTCCCCTGCCCGCCTCAAGGGCTTGGTCTGACTTATATAAAGTCTGCTATATCCACCCTGTGGAATTTATGGTCTATTTTTCAGAATTTGTCCTGAGAAGATTGTGAGTGTGTATTCTCTAGGATTACAGGAGTCAATATTCTGCAGAGGATGATTCCTTTAAAATCATCTATCTATAAGTGTTTACTATTAAGATAATGTAAAGTGCTAAAACCTTTAGCTATAATAATTCTGAAGGTAGCTGTAATTGTTTTAAGGATCTCTACTGGAAAACGTTGTGTTTAATAAATAGAAAAATCTCCCAAAATGCTGTGTTTTGAATACCTATTAAAGATTTACTTGATAACTTTTAGTATGCAAATGTTCCTTAAGAACCAATTTCAGAATAATAGTGCTTTGATTTATACAGTGTATTCTCTTTCAAGATCTCAGAACTAAGACCATATTTGAAATATCAGGGCATTGCATACTTAGCTCAAATCCAAAATTAAATAAAACTCCATTGGCTCCAGTATAAGTAATAGAAGAAAGAATGGATGAATACTATAAATTTCTTCAACTACTTCACGTTGCTTGGACTAGGAATGTGACATTTGTCAAAACTCTAAGTTGATATAATTATGAGTAATTTACTGGAATATAAATATTTAGCATCCTAATAAAAAATATTTTGTACATCATTTGGGTCTCAAGAGAAAAGGGAACCTAATAAGATCATCATTGAGAAGGTAAGCCATGCTCTTTGCTTGAATACATTGGAGAAAATAGGGAAAACACACACACACACACACACACACACACACACAACTATACTCAAAGTCCAGAGAAGTGAGAGAATTCTAGCTTCCAAAGTAGTAATGCTTTTGGGCTATGATTTTGTATGTCAAACAGTCCCCCTCATGTATTCCCCCAGGAGACTAGCAGAGTCTCACATTTGGTGGGTTGTCAATAAATCATTATAAAATAAACAGATAAAGGAAGCAAAACTTAAAACATTAAACAGAACTCTGTCTATCCCACTGACAATTTTTTTAAAAAAATCAACTTTTTTCTGAAAATAATATTTAAGCAGCAATGTATCCCCTGAATATACTGTTATAGAGCCCTCATATTTCAATTATAGTCATCAGAACTTCACTGGAGATGTAATCAAATACTTTGGAAAACACTAGCTATACTGTCAATGGACTGTCCCTGAACTCCCAGGCTCCTTTCTACCATTTCTCCATTGATGAAGTACAGAAATCCCATTAGCCTTCCACGGTAAATGTTAATGTTGGTGTTTGAATAAAGTATTGCAATTAGTCTAAGCCAGGAGGCTAGAGTGATTGATTTCATTGATATTGGAGACTTTACCTAAATTGGATGGTTACAGTGGCTACATTTTGGCTTTGGTCACACAACAGGATACCTTGCTTTCTACACTTTTCTTAACAGAGTTCTCTTCCATCTTTTTCAAGCATTTAATTTCTTAAATAGAATTAATATAATGTATACCAAATTTCCATATTTAAGTAGTAAAATTACCAAGGTGGGGGGAAACATATAATAAAAGGCCTCTCTCCCACCCTCCCTCTCTCATTTCTGTTTACACCAATTTCTGTTTTCCTATGCAGGGTATACATACAACCTTCCTTCCTTTTCTATGGGAATGGAAACAGATTATAAATATTTAGCATAGTGCTTGTCACACTTAGGTTTTTTCTATATAAAAATATAAAGACCATCCTCATTCCTTTCAAGAGCTATATTGCATTTCATATTCTTGAATTCAATATTTAAAGATTTGATCATACTATTTTTAAAAATAATTTTTCCATAACTCATTTGGTCACAAAGTTTCATCTTTACTTTGATAAGAGACATCATTTGTGTTTCTGTGCTCCCAACAGTCATTTGTGTCTCTATTTCCTAACATACTAATACATTTTTGATAAGGTGTTACTTGTTATTTATTATTTTTTCAATTTTTAATTGATTTTAGAGATAGGAAAGGAAAGGGGAGAAAGGAAGAGAGAGAGAGAGAGAGAGAGAGAGAGAGAGAGAAATACTGATGTGAGACCCATTGAATGGTTGCTTCCTGTAGGCACCCTGACCAGGAATCGAACCCGCCCCCACTGTTTGGTATACAGTACGATGCTCCACAAGCTAAGCCACACTGGCCAGTCTGTAACATTTTCTTATGTTTTGACTTTGATGAAACTGTAAAAATACTTTCATAATTAAATCTAGTATTCTGATGACAGTGAAAATCAGGAATGAATGAGTTGTGATGATTATCATGCTTTGTGTTGACTCTGAGAATTATGAGCAAGAGATAAGGAAACAGAAAAACATAGCATGGCGTAAAGTATTAGTCATGACCATGTGTTGCTTGTATGGATGAAACAATAAGAAGTGAATCCACACCAACAACTGGTTTGTTTATCATGAAGCCAGTTTGTTTGTCATGAAATTTGAAAAATGAAAGTGATTATGGATCTTTAAGAGGTTGACACCAAAGTATTAAGAAGCACCATGGTTAAAAATCTATGATGAGAATGGTACTTTGACAAATTTCCTAAGATAATACCTAATGAAAATGTAGTCTTGAACAAATTCATAATGTAGATGGTAAGCATGGTAATGGTGCTAAAATCCCAGTAACACCTTAACGGTAACTACAGAGAGAGAACACCAGTGAATAACACAAATGCAAAATCATGTTAAAGCTTCTTGGGTGGAACACAAAAGCTAAACAAACAGTGATTGGAAAACTTAACATCTAAGACAGTTGAAAGTTATATTTGAGTAACTTGTGCATTATTGTGCAAAATAATAAGCATAACCAAATACATATTTTTCATACTTGTTCAAAAATAATTTTGTTGCAGTCATGTCAAGTCATTTCAGAACACTATGACCAGAAAAAATATTTTAAAATGTTATTTGTGGATGAGTATATTTTACTCCAATGTGACATCCGGAACGTGAAGGGCAAGTATAAAGACATTTTTAAATGTAAGGCCGCTGTAATTAACAGAGGTTGAGGAATCCAAGATTTCTAAGAGCATTCAGTGTGTAGGATGCTAACTGAAGCTAATGTTTGGAATTTTGCTTATAAATCAATATTAGCAAATGCTAGGCACAGTCATCAGGCTATAGTGTTGTATCAAAAGCCTTGCTGATGGAGACTTTAAATGATTCTTTGCATAATGGTGAGAGATTATATCAAACCTCATCATTGAGACTAAAGTTAATCAGCTAACAGTGTTGAAAAGTTAGATAAAAGCATGTATTGTGTGTTATGTGAATTATCTGAAAATTGTGTAAGTGCAAAATTTTTTATAAAAGTCTAGAGGCCAGGGGAATGAAATTCATGCAGGGGAGCATTAGGGGGGTCACTCAGCCTGGCCTGCACCCTCTCTCAATCCAGGACCCCTGGCTCCTAAACTCTCACCTGTCTGCCTGCCTGATTGCCTCTAACTACTCACTTGCCTGCCTGATCACCCCTAACGCCTCTACCTGCCTGATCTCCCCTAACTGCTTGCCTGCCTGCCTGATCGCCTCTAACTGCCTCTGCCTTGGCCCCTGCTGCGGTGGCTTTGTCTGGAAGGACGTCTGGAATGACATCCAGAAGGTCATTCGTCTGTCCAGTCTAATCAGCATATTATGCTTTTATTATTTGATCACTTAATTGCTGTCCTTGAACAACATGCAAGAGGTCATAGTGGTTTACTGTAGCTATAATTAAATAAAGACTTCTTAGTCAGAAATCCATGGTAATGAGACAAAAGACTACAGAAGTTTTTAATCATGTCTCCCATAATGAGATTTAATAAAGCTCTAGTCTGTTTTTGAGAAATTTGCTTCTGGCCCATCCTCAGATATCTCATTCCAATCTGATTACAAAGGTCATGCTAATGTGTCAACTTTTCCAAGTCATGCCATCCACAGATATAGTAAGTATTCAGTATAAGGAAATGTTTAAGGTCAGGCATTAAATTTAAATGAAGTTTTGTTGAATATTATTCATATACAAAAGAAGCACTGCATGTTGGTGGTCTATATCGATGTTTTGAAATGTCATCCCTAGAACCAACAGCAGCAGAATCACCTGATAAGTTGATAAAAATGCAAATTATAGGATCCTACCTAGATGATCTGAATCATACACTCCAAAGTTGGAACTAAGCAATTTTAATTTTCATAAGTTTTTGGGTGATCCTTATGCATAGCTTTCATTTGAGAAACACTGTTCTATATTCTATTATTTAAAAAAACTAGTTATTACTACAAAAAAAGAACCATATGTAAACTATACTACTTATATTCTTTGTTTATGCTACTTAGTGTGAATATACAAACATTTTACTGTAAAAATAGTAATAATTTGGATAGGGGTGCTATCCCAAATCCTATTGAGGGTGTTATAAAATAGATGCTATATGCATATGATTTCCTCCTAAAATCACACAAAAAAGCTGCATTCTATAACATTTAATTTAAAATGATTTGGCACCTATTCCCATAACACAGAACTGAATAATTTTTTCACAAATATTCATGTACAGTTTGGGGAATTTCTAAAAGTGGAATTTCTGAGTCAAAGAGTATACATGTTTGTGATTTTAAAAGATATTTCTCAACTTTCCTACATAGCAATGAAAGCTATTTGCTTCCTCACTGTAATGTCAGCAATATAAAAGCATCTATTTTCACATATTCATAATGATAATGCAATATTAAGCTATTCAGTGTTTATCTGACAGCTAAGTGGTATCTTATTAGTTTAATTTGCATTTTTCTTATTATGACTGCAGTAATTTTTTATACTTGTATTTACCATACTTTTCATGTCCTTTGCCAATTTTTCTGTTTTCACATATTTTTAAAAGATCACAATTTTTCATGGTGACTATACACATTTCTCAGTTGTCTTAGTTGACTTAGTCAGTCTGGTACACTAGTTTCCATCATACAAAAGGTTTCAATTTTCATGTTACTTAATTGACCAGATTCATTTTCCCCTTGATGCCTTTTTTTATGTTATAGCTAGAAAAAACTTCCTAATTCAGAGGATAAATAAAATTCTATGTTTTCTTCCATAGTTTTTGTTTTATGTTGATATATACATATATAGTTGTGTGTATATATATATATTTACTGAGTTTTGAATATTTATGATTATGTGAGGAATTAGTACAACTAATATTATTTTATATTATTATATACTAGAGACCCAGTGCACGAATTCGTGCACGGGTGGGTCCCTTGGCCTGGCTGGCAATTGAGAAGATCAGGGCTCACCCAGTCCCTATTGGGCTGACTGGGGCTGGCCACCTGGGTGGGAAGGAGGGACTGCAGGAAGTTGGCTGGCTTCGGGGAGGGACTCAGGGAGGTTGGCCCGCCACGGGAGGTTGGCTGTGGGAGTGCACTGACCACCAGTTGGCAGCTCCTGCATTGAGCATCTGCCCCCTGATGGTCAGTTCGAGTCATAGCGACTAGTTGACTGGTCGTACAGTTGTAATGGTCGCTTAGGCTTTTATATATATAGATGAAAATACCAAATTGAATATATCATTTATTGAATGCCATCTGCAACATATAATAAAGTTTTCTATTTCTACTCTTAGTTTGTCTGTATCTGTGGCAATGCCCCATTATTTTTTAGGCTGCATGGTACATCTTAAAAATTTTTAGGGATGTTTTCCTCTACCTTGGCCCCTCCAGCATTGATCTTTTTCAGAGGTAGCCAGATTTTTCGTACTTGATTTTTTTAAAAAAAAAAAAAAAGATTTACTTTGCGTAGATAAATAAAACTTGTTGGAAATATTTTGTTGTTGCTGTTGTTGGAATTGATATAAATGCAATCAACTTAGGGCAGAAGACATATTGTTTTGTGCATTTCCAACTAAGAAATAAGCTTTTATATTTTTATCAGTTTACATTAAATAACTCTCACTGTGATATTGAAAGAGTTCTAATTTTGAACCATCTTTGCTTCTGAGTTTTGAAGCTAATACTTTAGGACTTGGCTTTGATATTCTGAAATAAAATACACATTTTTTTCTCTGAAAGTAGTATTATACTGTTTAAGTAGTCACAAGCTCTGCCCAGATTCAAGGAGGTGGAGGATTGGATCCCACCTGCTAATGGGAGGAGTATAAAATAAGCTGGGAGCATTGTCACTCCATCCCAGTCACTGAAATAACTAGCCTCCAGATGAAGTGCTCTCAGAAAGAGAGTAAACATGATGTACAAATTATAAGTTTCACTGCTTTGGAGGTTGTACTGCCATTTCCAAAACTGGGAATGGGGCACAAAACAAACTCAAACTTCACAATGTCTCCTCCTTTTGTTCATGTGCTTGTTTCTTTCTACATTAATTGCCTGATGACAGTTTTATTCTTATAGCAGAATCCTATATAATAAAAGGCTAATATGCCACTGGTCGCTATGATGTGCACTGACCATCAGGGGGAAGACGCTCAAGGCAGGAGCTTCTACCTGGTAGTCAATGCACTCCCACAGGGGGAGCGCTGCTCAGCCAGAAGCTAGGCTCATGCCTGGTGAGCGCAGTGGCAGTGGCAGGAGCCTCTCCTGCCTCCTCAAGCAGCACTAAGGAGCAGCAAGCAGGTGGGTGGTAAGAAGCAAGGAGTCCAGGACTGCAAGAGGGCACAGGTCAGGCTGAGGGAACTTCCCTCACAATGCACAAATTTCATGCACTTGGCCTCTAGTTATATTATAAGTTAAATGGGCTATTTTTAGCATAAAGAAGAAGCTACCACCATTTATAACTTTTTTTTTCTTTAAGAATGTTTACAAGTTTTTATAAAATATGTTTTTAAAAAGTATATAGATTTCATTAGCAAAAATATATTAACTCCAGTCAAATTATTATCACCTATGGTCAGATGGCTCACTGTTAATGTTATGTTGACAGAGATGCACAGTAACATTGTTAGGAACAGCAGAGCCAAAAGAATGGCAAGCCAAGAGTCTTACATGAGTCACAACACAACGTCAGCACCAAATTCCCAGCCCTGCTGTAGTAGCTGGTGAGTGAAGGTTTAATAATGCAACTATAGCTGTAACCGGTTTGGCTCAGTGGATAGAGCGTCAGCCTGTGGACTGAAAGGTCCCAGGTTCGATTCTGGTCAAGGGCATGTGCCTTGATTGCGGGCACATACCCAGTGGGGGGTGTGCAGGAGGCAGCTGATTGATGTTTCTCTCTCATTGATGTTTCTAACTCTCTATCTCTCTCCCTTCCTCTCTGTAAAATCAATAAAATATATTTAGAAAAAAAATAATGCACTTATAGCAGAGGCAAATGATTCAAAGCACCCTGATGAAGAGAGACATTTGTAGAAAGGACATATAAAATCCAAATAAAGACTAAAGGAATAGAAAATGGCAAATTGATTCACACTTCAGAAAAACCAAAAATAAGCAAAATGTCATCACCATGTTACTGAAGAGTTCAAAGGAATATATTGAGCAATGCTTTTTTGAAAGTAGCCAAAGTTCCTTTCAAAAATGAGACCCAATTTTTCCTAAAGTCAAAAAATTATGTATTTTATATGCTACTCATGTTGGAGGCCTAATTGCAAAGTAGTTTTACTATATAAAAAATGTGGCTTTGTTCCCTCAATGAAATATATGTGCCATTTCAGGGAGAAAATGACTGGAAAGTTCTGAATTGTCATGACATTTTGAACAAGGTGCATGAATCATGCAGCTTATTGTATTCAGGTCTAAGCTAGATGCTATATCAAGACAACTCCTGAGATCTTTTCTTTCTTAGGTGTCAGCAGGGACAATGGGAAAAGAACAAACTGCCTAAGGTTAAAGGGATCTAATTTCTAGTTCCAGCTCCAATTTGCCAATAATTTTGCTTTCTGCACATAGTTTTCTCATCTGTAAATTAAACTGGTTGAACTCAGTCATTTCTGGCTGATCTTCTTTGGCATTAAGGTCTAGTGCCTTAGCCTTTTGAGATTTTTGCTCCAGGATAAAAATAGGGTTTTAAAAATGTAGATATACCAATATGAATGTTTGGAGTTATTTCATATTAACTCTATTGAATTATTAATATTGAGCCCTGAATTTTTCATGGAACCTTGAAATTCTAATCCCCTTCAATACCAATGCAACTCTTCTACCACATACCTCTAAATCTTCTTTGGGCATCTTTGTTCAAATATCTCAGAGGACCATTCTCTGACATATAATCTAAAACATCCTAGTACTCTCTATTCCCTAATCTTACTTTGTTTCTTCATAAATCTTATCATCACCGGATGTTGTAATTATTTATTTATTTACTAGAGGCCTAGTGCATGAAATTCATGCATGGTTAAGGTCCCTAGTGGCTACTGGCTGCAGACCAGGGGCATCCCTTCCCCCAGCTGCCTGCTGCCGCCACTGACCAAAGCCTCCCTTTTGCCCATGCCTTGGCCTGGCACGGCCCGCTCACTTGTTCCACCATCCTGCCACGGTCCTGCTTTTGTAGGGGCCCATTGGCACCAGCAGCACCTCCACTGCCAGTGGCACATTGCCAATTCCCGCCATATTCCACACCACCTCCTGGTGCTCAGTGTAGGTTTAACTCCTGGTTGGTCAAAGTCCCACCCGTAGGGACATTTTGCATATTAGCCTTTTATTATGTAGGACTAGTGGCCTAGTGCACAAAATTCGTGCATGGGGGAGGATGTCCCTCAGCCCGGCTTGCACCTTCTCCAATCTGGAAACCCTTAGGAGATGTCCTGCAAGAATCGGGCCTAAACCGGCAGTCGGACATCCCTTTCACAATCCGGGACTACTGGCTCCTAACTGCTCACTTGCCTGCCTGCCTGATTGCTCCTAACCACTCTGCCTGCCTGCCTGCTCACCCCCAACTGCCACCCCCTGCATCCCTGCTCACCCCCAACTGTCCCCCTTGCCAGCCTGATCACCCCTAACCACCTCTGCCTCAGCCCCGCCACCATGGCTTTGTCTGGAAGGATGTCCGGAAGGTCTCCTGGTCTAATTAGCATATTACCCTTTTATTAGAATAGATTGCTTAATCCCCTACTAGAATGTAAAATCCAATAGGTCAAGGGCTGTTTTAATCATTATTGCATCTAAGAATGCCTAGCACATTACTAAATATTTCACCTCAAATTTTACTGATTTCAGTGTTTGTGTTTTTTCACCATAGCTTGCTCTATCATTTTCCCCTGTACTTAAAAATTTTTGTCAGCTTGTAAGTTTATTCTCAATGCTTATGTAGGACATTTCATCAAATAGTCTACCAAATTAAAATTGAGTGACCTTTCCTCACAAACCAATATTGAAAATTGAGCACCCAAGAACTCTCTGCACTATGATTACTTGCTTCTCTTTCTACCTTTCACTAAGTTGCCCTTTAGATGACTTTTTTTTAGAAATTGATATTACCTTCTAGACTTTGTACTTTCTCTAATTATTTTTTATCTATTTAGCTCCACTAACACAAAATTTTTCACATATAGCAGTCAATAAGTGTATTTAATCCTATATAATAAAAGGCTAATATGCAAATAGACTGAACGATGGAATAACCGAACAACTGGTCCCTATGATGTGCACCTACTACCAGGGGGCGTGTGCGGAACATGGCAGGCGTAGGCAGCAGGCGGAAAAGCGCAGAACATGACTGGTATCAGTGCAGTGGGATGGTGGAGCATGTAAGCGGGGATGCCAGACCAAGTTGGGGCACCAGTCGCTGTCATTGGGGTGAGCCTCTGGTGGTTACTAAAAATTCTTTGCTCCCGCATACCCGACACTCACACCTACTGCTGGCCTCGACCCTGCTTGCAACCACTGCCAGCGCCTGGCACCAGTCCCAATCGCTTGACACCATCAGTGGGTGTGAACAGCAGCTTCCAGCTGCTCCTGAGGGGCAATTGGGGCAACAGCCACCCCTCACACCCACTCATGGTGCCGGCCCTGCTCGCAGCCGCTGCTGGCGCCAGCTCCAATCGCTCTGTGCCATCAGCGCGTGGTAGCGGCATTGGCAAGAGCAGGGCTGCTGGCAGACAGAGGATTGGGGCCATGGTGGGAGAGGCAGAGACCCACCCCTCGTGGCCCACAGATCCTTTCAAGGTGCATGAACTTGTGCACTGGTCCCCTAGTTTAAAATAGGATAGTAAACATGCTGCAGTAGCAAAGTTTTCCATTCTGGTAAACTATATATTGGCTTAAGTTTTAGGTTGAATATAGTAAAACAAAATAAAAATAGAAACTTCTAAGATAAGGTCAAATATATAATAAAATATTTTAAACAATAGCCTCTTTGAAACACAGGTACAGATATTTGGAAAGAAAATTTAGTCATATTGTTAGCTTTTTAAGTATCTTTCCCATGGGAAAATGTTTATTGTGGCTGTAAAACCTTCAAGCCTTGACACTTGGCTACTCATTTCTAGACTCACATCTTCTAGCTTTTCTACAGGCACAATTCATGTCTTTCCATTTCTGTGATGCACCATGGACTCCACCAATGTTACACCTTCTCTCATGTTGCATGAGCCAGAGCAGCAATTTTCAACCTGCTTCATCTCAAGGCACACATAAACTAATTCCTAAAATTCTACAGCACACCAAAAAATATATTTTTTGCCATCTGACAAAAATATGTGTAATTTTGATTGATTTACAAAAAAAAAAAAAAAAAAAAGAATTACCTACCCTTTTTGCTACAAAGTGACTGGTACCAAGAATTAACCAATCAGATGCAACCTTATTATGCGACATGACCAATAAGATGCAATTCAGACAGGACATTCAAACATTTCTTTTTTTTTTATTTGACAATCTAAGGGAAAGAGGTCAGTGCCCCTGACTAAATAGTCAGGGATTGCATATTTTAAAAATTCTTGCAGCACAACAGTTGAAAATCGCTGGTCTAGATGCACTTTCTTTCACCCTTCTGAATACTGTTGCCCTTTGCTTGACTAATATTTCTTTATTTCTCAAACCTACAGTGGTCTCTGATCTGAGTGATAACTCTATGCTAAGCCTGGCATTTTTAGACCTTCATTATTGTTTTATATCGCAAAGAGGACTTGACTCAATTCCTTTCATCTTGTCTGCTGAATGGCATATTCATCTGTCTACTGTCACTGCTTCTAAGCATCTCTATGCTGTGCTTTAACATGTGAGGCTGTGATTTGCTATAACCTTAAGGCATCTCAACAATGCTGGGTAATATTATCTCAGCAATTCCTCCCAGCCATGTTGGCATAACTTTGCCTTCCCTCCTGCAGTCAGTGAAGGGAATGAGATATCAACAGTGCCTTTTCCCAGTCCCAGCAGATTATTTGAATACTGTAATTGAACTTAATTCTATCATTTCCACAAAGTCAGATTGGAATATTACCCACTTTCTCTTTCTTTTTCTCAGTTTAGAATCAGCTATTCTGCTGAAAAGAGCTTTTCAAATGTTCACTAATTTGGTTTTCCAGAAGCAAAAACAATGAATGTCAACCTAATTGTTTTTTCTCATTAGCTACCTGCAAAGATCTGAAACCATTAATAAAAAAAAAAAATTACTGCTTACAAGAAAATTCCAAAACTCTTTCACGGACAGTCATTGCACACCCTCTACAATGTTGTGCTCAGGTTTTATTTCTATTTAAATGTTACACTTCTCAGCATGACCACTTCCTTCCACCAGGCTTCATCTACTGCTCCCCAATACCCTTGTTCCTATGGTTCATGCCACCTCCACTCCTATGGGAATGCATCATTCTCTCTAATCCGGCCCAGTATCTGGGGTACAGCTCACATACCATCACTGCTCTGAAGCTGCCCTGCTCTAACTGGATTATAACCCAGTTTGCCTCCTAATGCATTTATCGCCAGATGTTCTCCCTGTGTTGGCTTCCTTATAAATTTAGGCGATTGTGTTCCCATGTCTTATCTCTCCATATGCAGATGGCATGTCATTATTTGTAGGGACGACTCTAAAATATAGCCTCCACCAAATTGCATAGATGAGAATTACGGTGAAAGGTCTGTAGCTGTGCATTAATCCATGGCAAAATCCATGAAGAACTAAACTGTGTGAGCTGGAGATTATGTCTATGTTAAGCTACCAATTACTATTCTTACTTTTACATATTGGAGCACAAATGGATCTCTCTGCCTAAAAATCAATTCAGGAAGTGAATTAGTTATTAGAAAATAAATAAACGTTTAAGCAATAAATCCAAGTAAAAACTGCATGTATCCCTAAAGTGCTTTTTGCTACTTTTTTCCAACTGATTTCAAGCAAGCAAACATGTCAAGCCTTGTTTCCTAGGATGCTGTTCATCAGAATTCAGCATTCGATCAGAGACAGAGAGAGACAGCAACTGTCACAGCATTCGTTCTTCCAGCAGCAACCTGGGAATAAGAGTGCTGTTGGTTTTTTACTCTAATGCAGCTGGCAATCAAAAAAAAAGACATTGCCTGTAACATGAAAGACTCTTCAGTATATGCCTAATACTAGGAAGATGGTATTTCTAAACTCTGGTGACTTATAAAGTGTTGAACAAAGTATTGGAGCTATATAGTTAAGTGAAAAAAATCAATAGTCCATTAGATTAAATATTTTCATAGAATGTATATGGTATCTGAGGAGCAATGTGACTCAAATAGGGTAGGTAGTAAAAATTAAACTGATTGACTTTTTTAAAGTTTTGCTACATGCTTTGAATATGTGGCAAGAATGTAGATGCTGGGATGGGGCCACATTGACATCAGATATAAATTAAATATTTGAGTTCGATAGCTATATAGTATTTTAGAAAGTTGACTTCACATATTTAAAAAAAAAAACCTAATATTTACAATTAAAAAAATATTTCAGTGAATTGTTTTTAACAGAACACCTTCAGTTCCAACATCACCAATGAAATTGTATCAGTTAGGACTAATTTATTTTATTAGTGAATCCAGAAAATTACAACCAAACTTGATTTCAGAACAAAAGGAATAGCTTCAGACATGGTCAAACAATGTCAAATTTTTTTTTTCTTATTTCTCATATGTGAATGAAGAATCTAGTAAAAAACTCAATACATTTCTGCCCATCTGCTGGAATCATTATATCTCAGTGATTTACATCAGAGTTTTCATTAATAATTATGAAAAAAATTAAATAAAGTAATATAAGCATATAAAAAAGTATGTTTAATATCTTTCATTAAAAATAGATTGAAAACTATGATACCATTAACTAAAACTGTTGTGGGTAATTTTTATTTACAATACAATCTTGACGAGGACAATATATTTGAAATTTAATTTAAAAATTTTCCAGCCCTTAATAATCTAAAAAAAGAAACAAATAACTAGCTAACTCCAGCCAAATATTGCTGCAGTAGAAGAGCCATGCCATAATATCTATGTTGACCTTACTCCCTCAATTATTTCAATCAATATGAAATTTCTAACAGAAAAGGAGACTTAATATCTTTAAAGGTAGAGCAGCGTTCAGATTTAAGGGAAAAAGAAGATACTAAAGAGATAAAGAGCAGAAAACAGGAAGTGAAGATGTTTGTAATCAATAAACATAATATAATTTATCATGAACACATTGTGCAACCCCCATTTATCATTAGCTGAAACCTGAAACTAAATTATTCCCTAATTTTGTTAAAGATGTATTATTACTGAGTGCTAGCTAATTATAATTAAACTAGATGCCCAGTGCATGAATTTGTGTACGAGTGGGGTCTTGCCTGCCTGCCCCAATCAGGGCCTATCATGCCAGGCCTGCCGGGGGGAGGGCCATGGGTGGTTGGCAGACCAGCCTTGCCCCCAATCGGGGTGGGGGGGTGATTGGGGGTGGGGTCATCCGTGGAAACTTGGTGGGCTGGACCTGCCCCCGATCAGGGTTGGGGGGCTGATCGGGTCAGGGCCAACCAGGGAGAGGGGCCATAGGTGGTTGGCCACCAGCACTGCCCCCTAGTTGAACTCCCAGTTGAGGGGACAATTTGCATATTAGACTTTTATTATATAGGATTTCAATTTAAATTTATTAGGAAGTAATTTATACATAGAAACATATATGAAGGCTAATACAATGACCAATCATGTATCTGCCCCACCCAGAAAATAAACTATTACGAACAGAGTTTGAGCCCCTATATATTCCTTTCTGACTTTGTATTTCCTATTCTTTTTTTTAAATATATTTTTATTGATTTGAGAGAGAAAGGGAGAGGGAAAGAGAAATAGAAACATCAATGATGAGAGAGAATCATTGATCAGCTGCTTCCTGCACACTCCCCATTGGGAATTGAGCCCATAACCCATTCATGTGCCCTGATCAAAAGTCAGTGACCTCCTGGTTCGTGGGCCAACACAACCATTGAGCAACACTAGCCAGGCTGTCTTTCTTATTTTTCATAAAACGAAACAAAGTCAAAATGAACAAAAACCTCATAACTCAGTTATTTAGCTATAAAACATTTGTGAAGAAAGTATTTCAGGGATTATTCAAGTGAATTATTTCAAATGTGGGTTAACTGTCACTATAGTCACCCCAGCTTGGCACATGTAGAATACAGATACTGTAATGATGGAAACACATCATTATACATTTTTCCAAACATATAAAATGTACAACACCAATAATGAACCATAATGTAAAACATGATTTTTAAGTGATAATGACGTCTCAGTGTAGGTTCATAGAAAGTAAAAAATTAATAATAATAATAATAACAAATTACTACTCTAGTAGCAGATATTAATAAGAGGGGAGGCTATGCACAAGTAGGAGCAGGGAACACATAGGCTACATTCAGGTACATTGCTCTGAATTCTACTGTGAACTCAAAACTGCTCTAAAAAATAAAGTCTATTAACAAATTACTTTTAATTTACAGGAGCATACTATTGTTATTATGTTTATTAAGAACCATTATAATATAGAGATACATACTCAAATACTATTTCTAAGATATTGAATGCCTGGGACTCATTCTACATAATCAGGGACAAGGAGTGTGAGGGAGCATTATAAGAAAGAAAAAATATATATATTTATCATAATCATTGTGGCTGTGATGGTTACATTGAGAGCCATTACACTATCCTCTCTATTTTTGTATCTATGGGAAAGTTTCTCCTGAACATGATATTTAAAAATTCTTTCTTGCCCTTACTGGTTTGGCTCGTTGGATAGAGCGTCGGCCTGTGGACTGAGGGGTCCCGGGTTCGATTCTGGTCAAGGGCATGTACCTTGGTTGCGGGCACATCCCCAGTGGGAGGTGTGCAGGAGGCAGCTGATCGATGTTTCTCTCTCATCGATGTTTTTAACTCTCTATCTCTCTCCCTTCCTCTCTGTAAAAAATCAATAAAATATATTTTAAAAAAATTCTTTCTTAAGCCTATCAAGATTTTCCACTATATTCACTGGAGTTCTAATGTAGGCTCTAATATATTTTAAATAATCTACAGTAATAAAAGAGAAACATGGTAATTAGCATACGACTGCTACCCTTTTCATTGGCAAATCAGTGAGTATATGCAAATTAACTGTCAGCCAAGAAGGCGGCTGGCAGCCAGGCACTGAAGCGAGCATGAAGCTTGGTTGCTTCGGACTCCAATGTTCCCTGCCTCACTTGCCGGCCTCTCAACTGCAAGTCTAAGCAACTATGTACTATGTTGCAAATAAGAAGGTAAACAAAACCCCAGAAACCGGCGGACTGAAGCCCAGCCGGACTGAAACATTGTATCCATGTTTTCAGCAGCGAGGCCTCAGAGCTAAAGCTGGCCCAGAATAAAAAAAAAAAAAAAAGAAGAAAACAAGGAGCAGTTGGGAGCTTTAGTCACTCGCCACCCGGAAAACAGCCCTCAGCCCCTCATCCAGACTGGCCAGGCACCCCAGTGGGGATCCCCACCCTGATCCAGGACACCCTTCATGGCAAACCAGCCAGCCCCCTCCTGTGCATCAGGCTTCTATTCTATATAGTAAAAGGGTAATATGCCTCCGGGCACCGGGATCAGTGGAGCAGCGAGGCTCCTGGCACCAGGATCAGCGTGACAGGGGGCAGCGCCCAAACCCCCTGATCAGCCCTGCTCTGTGCCTGATAGGGGGGGAGCTCCCCAACCCCCAGATTGCCCTGCGGCTCTGTGTTTGACAGGGGGCGGGGCCACAACCTCCCTATCCGCCCTGCTCTGTTTGTGACAGGAAAAGGTGCCCCAACCCCCTGATCAGCCCTGCTCTGTGCCTGATGGGGGGAGCTCCCCAATCCCCTGATTTCCCTGGGGCTCTGTGCTTGACAGGATGCGGCGCCCCAACCCACCTCCCGCCCCATGGGCCCTGCTCTGTGCCTGATAGTGGGAGCTCCCCAATCCCCTGATCGGCCCTGCTCTGTGTGTGACAGGGTGCAGCGCCCCAACCCCCCCCCCCCCACGCCCCCATGGGCCCTGCTCTGTGTGTGACAGGGTAGAGCCATACCTTTCCATTGGCCCTGCCCTGAGTGTGACAGTGGTGGCGCCCCATTCCCCTGATCGGCCGTGCTCTGTGGGTGATAGAGGGTGGTGCCCCAACCCCCCTCCACGGGCCTTGCTCTGTGTGTGACAGGGTAGAGCCATACCTCCCCATTGGCCCTGCCCTGAGTGTGACAGGGTGCAGAGCCCCAACCCCCTATTCCACCCTGCTTTGTGTGTGACAGGGGGCGGTGCCCAACTCCCCTATTGGCCCTGCTCTGTGAGTGACAGGGGGGAGCTCCTCAACCCCCTGATGGGTCCTGCTCTGTGTGTGACAGGGTACAGAGCCTCAACCCCCCTGATGGGCCCTGCTCTGTGAGTGACAGGAGGCAGCCCCCCAACCCCCTGATTGGCCCTGCTCTGTGAGTGACAGGAGGCAGCGCCCCAACCCCCTGATTGGCCCTGCTCTGTGCATCTCAGGGGATGGCGCCGCAACCTCCCCATTGACCCTGCCTTGAGTGTGACAGGGGGCGGTGCTCCAACCCCCCAATCAGCCCTACCCTGAGCATGACTGAGGGTGGCATCGCAACCTCCCTATCTGCCCTGCTCTGTGCATGACAGGGGGCGGCGCCCCAACTCCCCAATCAGCTCTGCTCTGAGCCTGACCAGGGGCTGCACCTAGGGATTGGGCCTGCCCTCTGCCATCCAGGAGCAGGCCTAAGCCAGCAGGTCGTTATCTCCCGAGGGGTCCCAGACTGGGAGAGGGCACAGGCCTGGCTGAGGGACTTCCCCTTCCCCCCGAGTGCACAAATTTTGTGCACCGGGCCTCTAGTAATAATAATAATATTTTTATCACTGCCACAAGGAAGAACGTGGAAGTTATTTCATCTGCTTTTCTTCTTCTCATATACTTAGTGGTAAAAATAAAGAAGCACAGAACTAAAACAGTGGAGATCAACATTTATGGTACATGAAAAAAATGGTTCTTTCATTATTGTATAGTTTAACAAATATTGCTCAATTCAATTATGGTTTGAGTTTCCTATCACCAATTTTTTACTTTAACTTGGATTTAATCTTACATTCATTCTTTTATAGTATTGTAAGGGCATTAATGTATTATAAATTTAGTATCTAGTCTTTTATATTACAGATGAATAAAATTGAGAGTATTTGGGTACACAACTGCTCTGACCATTTCCTTCCAGAGAATAGGATAAGTGTAACCATAGCTACTGCTAGATGAAAAACAAAATACCTTCTCATAGAAATGACAACAAGGTCAGCGATCCTATTCGTTTGTGTACACAATAAGAATTCTTCCCCGATTCCAATAAGTACACAGAATGAAGTCTGTCACTTGTGAAGCTTTTTGTTTTGTCACCCCTCACCCCTGTCAACTCAACAAAAGGCTATGTGGGGAGGAAACTCCGCCTCACTTTTGTGCAGCTAGCTCATTAGCAGACTATGTTGAGGGAAGTTTAAAATCACCTCTTCTAATTTGAAGCTTCCACTAGGATTGTAGGAATATGTAGGTTTGGGTGACTATGGAAATGAATTGTTTTTATGAGATAGAGTAGTGTATTTTTCATTCTACTACCAATATGTTATGAACTTAAATTTTTCAAAATTTGTATGTTGAAATTCTAACCCCTACTACCTAAAATGTGACTGTATTTAGAGAGTGTCCCTAAAGTGGTAATTAATTTAACATGAGGTTATTAGGATGAGCCCTATTCCCAGGTGACCAGTGTTCTTATAGGAAAATATAATTTAGACATGCACATGTACAGAAGGAAGACCATGGGCATACTTGGGGAGAACATGACTACTTATAAACAAAAGAAAGAAGTCTTAGAAGAAACCCTGCCAACCTGTGGACCTTCTACTTCTAGCCCTCAGAAAAATTTTGAAAATAATTTTTTGTTATTTATACTACCAAGTTGGTGGTATTTTTTAAATGTAGCTCTGGATAATTAATATATATTAGGAAAAAAAGTAAGATATTTTTTCAAGATGCCTGTAGAGTATATAGAAGATACACTCATCTCTTCTGAGAACTAAACCAGAATTACAGCTAAATTATAGAGCAATCAACTTGAATGACCAACTGAAACAGGAGTATTACATCCAAGGATTTATAGAAGTTACATAGAGACTGGTAAGAAGGCCAGAAGTGAGGAGAGGGCTGACCCCTATACCCTCATGTGGTGACTAAGAAGCCAGAGAAATATCTCAGCTGCAAAAGTTCCTCCTGAGGAGCTAGGTCTCAACCCTATGCTGGGACCCCCAACCCATAGCACCAAGGCTGGGAAGATAGGAGCCTTCATAGTACTTGTCATTGAAAATCAGTTTGGACTGTCCTCCGGGAAGAAGAGGGAGTCTGTTAGAATCTCTTAAATCTCTTAAAGGGCCAACACATAGGAGCTTGCTCTCTCAAACATTCACCCAGGGTTCCAGTAGGGGGTAGGTGACTCAGGACGTACAGGAGTCATAAAGAGAAGTTCTGGGTGGTGTGGCCTTGAAGAGAGATCTGGAGAGTCAGGTACAAGGTCCCAGACGAGGTCAATATCCCACACCACCCTCAGGTGCCATCTTTTTAGGGTCGTGTGCTCCTATTCTTACAGCACCAGCCTGGAGAGTAAGTATATTAACCTGGTCTCTAAATACTGACAAGACTACCCTGCCAAGCTTCAGTCCAATAGAAAGTACTGTTAGCTGCACCCAACAGGGAACACTAGTGTGTTTTCTCTGAAGAAACTATATGCAGACACTCAGACATTGAACCATGAGGCTTTGCAAAGGGGGCCAGTCTCCATGCCCCTACCTCTGCCACCCCACCTCTGCTAGCCTAGCCAGCACCATCCCTAATGCAAAATGTCATGATCTGTTTTCCCAAGTCTTTGTGACCACATTCTGCTGAGTTGGGCTCAGTAAGAAGAAGGGAACACCACTCAGGACTGGGACCTTCAAAGCATGTCTCCCTCAGAGATTTTGGTCCAGGGCTCAAATGGTGCAGCTACATAATTTAGGGGAGGCATAGTGCTTGCTTCCCTCCTTTGGGTTCAGCCACTGCCACTCACAATGGAAGATTGTCTTGATCTGTTTTCCCAAGTCCCAGTAGCCCTGCCTGCTGAGTTTAATCCTGCAGTGGGGACAATTGGCTGCCCCCAACCTGAATCTTCAGTGTGCTGCTCCTTGGCATTTAAAATTGAAGACTGTAGGAGAGACTGAGTGGTATGGCTCTGGAGCAGAGGCCACATACCACTGGACAAGTCACCACACTGCTTCCAAGAAGGAGATCCACTAGCCCTATCCTCCTGACCAAATTGCCCTGCCCTACTGAGCTTTCACTGAGTGGAAGGGGTAGTAGGACATGGCCAGGTTGGGCCCATTCTACATTCTTTCTTCAAAAGTTTCTGGAGGAAGTCCAGGCAGCTTCAGGGGGTGATGGAATAGCTGACAAGTGGACATCAACCTCGGAGTGTCTTGGACCTTTTATTGATCTGCCCCTAACTCAGAACTACAGAAACTTGATCATTGTACACAGCTGGGTGCCTTCAATGCACACCCAGGCCCAGCAGACACAACCACAATCATTAAATGGCCTGATAGCTCCAGACAGATCCCAAATCCAGTTACATACAACATCTCACACCAACCTGCACTGGAACCCCGACCAAGTGGACTCAGAAACAATACAACCAGTGGTGGGTTTCAAACCTCACTAGTCACACACATGGCATAGCCAACGGGGGACTCCTGCTGGGAACAACTCTGCCTTGGGGAAATTTCCTGAACAGCGACTCATATATGGTGAACTAGTTCCATCCTTATAGTCAGTCAACCTGAGGGTTAACTCCACACACAAATGGGCCAACAACATTCAAGACTAAACAGGACGGGGCACATAACCCACACAAGAAACATTTGTGTAGCACATAGCTCAGGTGACCTAGAAGATTGTGCTACTGAGACCCATAGGGTACCTACATCAGAAAGCATTTGTAACAAGCTTGGGAGTCATAGCAGGTCAACGTAATACAGAGTCAAACACAAAAAATGCATATGAAATAGGGAAGCAAAGGGATATGCATCAAATGAAAGAATAAGAGAAATACCCAGAAAAAAATTAAAGAGAAGCAAGCAAGACACCAGATGTAGAGTTTAAATCAATAGTTATAAGGATGCTCAAGGACCTTAGGGGAAGAATGAACAATTTCAATGAAACTTAAACAAAAAGATAATAAACACTAAGTAGGACATAGAAACAATAAAAAGAACCAGTCAGAGATAAATATTACAATATCTGAAATTAAAAATACACTAGAAGGAATCAACAGCAGGTTAGGTGAAATAGAGGATTAAATCAGTGATTTAGAAAACAATATAACAGTAAGTACCAAGCAGACCAAAAAAAAGAAAAGAGAATTTAAAAGAAAATGAGGAAAGTTTAAGGGACCTCTAGGACAGCATCAAGCATAACAACATTGGATTCATAGGAGTACCAGTAGGAAGAGAGAGAGGAAGGGACTGAGGACCTGTTTAAAGATATAGTGGCTGAAAACATCCTTAACCTGATGAAGGAAAAAGTCACACAAGTTCAGGAAGCGCAGAGAGTCCCTATCAAGATAAACCCAAAGAGAATCACACCAAGACACATCATAGTTAAAATGGCAAAGGTTAAAGACAAAAAAGAGAAACTTAGCCCTAACTGGTTTGGCTCAGTGGATAGAGCATTGGCCTGTGGACTCAAGGGTCCCAGGTTCGATTCTGGTCAAGGGCATGTACCTTGGTTGTGGGCACATCCCCAGTAGGGAATGTGCAGGAGGCAGCTGCTCGATGTTTCTCTCTCATTGATGTTTCTAACTCTCTATCCCTCTCCCTTCCTCTCTGTAAAAAATCAACTATATATATATATATATATATATATATATATATATATATATAAAGAGAAGCTTAAAAGCAGCAAGAGAAAGATAGTAAGCTTTCTTCAAGGGAGCTCCCATAAGGCTGCAACTTGATTTCTCATCAGAAACACTTCAGGTCAGTAGGGTTTTATATGAAACTAGAGGCCCGGTGCACAAAATTTGTGTGTGGGGCGGGGAGGGTCCATCAGCCTGGCCTGCACCCCCTCCAATTCAGGACCGCTGGCTCCTATCTGCTCACCTGTCTGCCTGCCTGATCACCCCTAACCGTCCTCCCCTGCTGGCCTGATTGCCCCTAACTGCCCTCCCCTGCTGGTTTAATTGCCCCTAACCACCTCTTCCTCGGCCCCCACCATTGTGGCTTTGTCTGGAAGAAGGACTGGATGACCGGAAGATGTCCAGTCTATCTGGTCTAATTAGCATATTACCCTTTTATTAGTATAGATATTCAAACTGATGAAAAGTAAAAGCAAAAGCAAGGACCTACAACCAAAACTACTCTACTATGTCCAGCAAGGCTATAATTTAAAACTGAAGTCAAAATAAAGTGCTTCCCAGAGAAAACAACAACAAAAAATAAAACGAAAGGAGCTCATTCCAAACCAGTATAGCAATAAATGATAAAGGGTATGCTTTAAGAAAGACAGAAGAAAAGCAATAGAGAGTAACATAGGTATCTATTATATATAAAAGCCTAAGTGACTGTCCAACCATTCGACTGTCTGACCAGTAGCTATGATGCGCAATGACCACAAGGGGGCAGACACTCAACACAGGAGCTGCTGAGCTGTAGTGACTTGGCAGCTGCGGTTCTTGGGCGCCACATCTGGAACCAGAGAGGAGGGAGCCCGATTCCAGGACGCATCACTCAAGAACCATCCTTTTGCAATCTGGGGCCCCTTGGGGGATGTCAAAGAGCCGATTTTGGCCTGATCCTTGTAGGCCAGGCTGAGGGACCCCACTGGTGCACAAATCTGTGCACCAAGCCTCTAGTAAGAAATAAAATGGCACCTAGCTGGTGTGGCTCTGTGGTTCATCCTCAACCTATGAAATAGGAAGTCGCAGTTCAATTCCCAGTCAGGGCATAAACCCAAATTGTGGGCTCAATTCCCAGTGGGGTGTGTGCAGAAGGTAGCCTATCAATAATTCTCTCTCATCATTGATATTTCTATCTCTATCTCCCTCTCCTTTCCTCTATAAAATCAATAAAAATATACTTAAAGGAAGAATAAAGTGGCAATAAATAAGTAAATGGTCGCCCCTAACTGCTCAACTGCCTGCCTGATTGCTCCTAATCACTCTGCTTGCCTGCCTGATCATCCCTAACTGTTCACCTGCCTGCCTGATTGCCCCTAACTGCCTTTGCTTTGGCCCCCACCACAGTGGCTTTGTCAGGAAGGATATCCAGAATGATGTCCAGAAGGTCGTTTGGTTGTCTGGACTAATTAGCATGTTATGCTTTTATTATTGTAGATAATACTGGAAGTCTTAGTCTTAGCAATCAAACAAGATAAAGAAATAAAAGGCATCTAAATTGGAAAGAAGGAAGTAAAACTGTCATTGCTAGTAGCCATAGATGGCATGATACTGTATATAGAAAACCCTAAAGATCCACATAAAAAGTATGAAAATTGATAAATGATTTGGTAAAGTAGCAGGATAAAAAATTAATATTCAGAAATATATGACAATTTTATACAACAATAATTATCAGAATGAGAAATTAAGAAAACAATAGCATCTACTTTTGCAACAAAAAATAAATTACCTAAAAATAAATTTAACCAAGGAAGTAAAAGACCTGTACTTATAAAATTATGATACTAAAGAAAGAAATTGGGGAAGATACAAATAAGTGGAAGCATATACTGTGTTCATGGATAGAAAGAAAGAACATCATTAAAATGTCCACACTACCCAAAGCAATCCATAAATTCAACACAATTCCTATTAAAATACCTCTGTCACATCTTATGGACCTAGAACAAATGCTCCAAAAACATATATGGAAGGACAAAAAACCCTGAATCACCTCAGTAATCTTGAGAAACAAGAACAAAGTTGGAGTTATCACACTACCTAATATCAAACTATACTACAAAGACATAGTATCAAAACGGCATAATACTGGCGTAAGAACAAGCAAACAGATCAATGAAACAGAAGAGTCCAGAAAAAAAACACACCTTTTTAATCAATTAATATGAAGTTTTCTGTAAAAAACAAATTATAATATAGGTAGTTCATTTATCAAGTTATTATCTATCTCTATAAAACCCTAATATGCAAATAGACCGAACAGTGGAACAACTGAACAACTGGTCACTATGACGTGTGCTAACCACCAGGGGGCGTGCAGAACATGGCGAGCATTGGCACCAGTGAGATGGTGGAGCAGGTGAGCAGGGGCGCCAGACCAAGGCGGGGTGCTGGTTGCTGTCATCGGGGCCAGCCTCTGGTGGTTACTGAAAATTCTTTGTTCCCGTGTGCCTCAGTCCCACCTGGCGCTCATACCTGCTGCTGGTGATGGCCTGCTAGCACCCACTGCTGGTGCCCTGCACCGGTCCTGATCGCACAGTGCCATCCGTGGGTGAGAGCGGTGGCTGCCAGCACCAATCACCCTTGAGGGTTTCTCCACCTCCCCCTGCTCCTGAGAGGTGAGTGGAGCAGGCACTGTCAGCACATGGGAGTGGTGGCAGTGAGAGCATGGCTGCCGGCTGACAGGGAACTGGGGCCCGCGGCGGGAGGGGCTGGGCAGGAGCATGGAGGATGGCCCATGACCCACCCCTCTGCCCACCGCAGCTTTGTGGCCCACAGTTCCTTTCAAGGTTCACAAATTTGTGCACTGGAACCCTACTATATATATAATTGTTAATCCTCACCCAATAATATTTTTTCCATTGATTTTTGAGAGAGTGAAAGGGAGGAAGGGAGAGGCAGAGATAGAGACAGAGAGAGAGACAGAGAAAGAGAGACAGAGAGAGAGAAACATGGATGTGAGAGAGTGGAAACATATTGATTGGTTGCCTCCCGTAAAAGTCTTAATTGGGGTAAGGATGAACCTGCAACCCAGGTAAGTGTCCTTGACTGGGAATCGAACCCATGACCCTTTGGTATGCAGGCCCACATTCTAACCACTTAGCCACACGGGCCAAGGCAGTTATTTTACAGTTTTATATTTTAATTTCTGTTAGAATGTATACTACGTAGTGAGAAATCAATTCAAACATACTTCTCTTCTAATAAATTCGTATCAGTGAAAAAAGAAAAATAATTGCTTTTAATTGTTAGAGGAGATAAATCTTTACTTAAAACAGCACCGGGCACATAGTGGCAACTCGTAACTGTGTACTATTATAGTTAAATGTGAAGAACCTTGAGGACCACCAAGCCATTACTCCATCAAAGTACTGCGTGTGTGCTTGCATACCGATGGGCTTTCTCAAAATAATGATAGAAATGAATTTCAAAAGGAGAAATATGCCAACTTTCTTTTACTGAAACCTAATTGATTCTATTCACAAAACTCTCACAAACCCCTTCAATAACTACACTTACTATCATTCTCAGATATTTCTCTTCTAAAAAAGTTTGATAATGTTTTTGCTCACTACAAAAATTAATAACAATAACAATAATAGTTGTCATGAATGAAATAATTAAATATGCTAATAAGCTCTAAGAATTCATTAGAGTGTTGAATATTCTTAACAGTCCTTTGAGGCAATTACAAAGAATATTCCCCATTTTACAGATTTGGAAACTGAGTCTAGAGCAGCTGTGGGCAAACTATGGCTCGCGGGCCGGATCCGGCCCATTTGAAATGAATAAAACTAAAAAAAAAAAGACCGTACCCTTTTATGTAATGATGTTTACTTTGAATTTATATCAGTTCACACAAACACTCCATCCATGCTTTTGTTCCGACCCTCCAGTCCAGTTTAAGAACCCATTGTGGCTCTCGAGTCAAAAAGTTTGCCCACCCCTGGTCTAGAGTCTAAGTAACTTGTTTGAACTAACCTAGTATGTGGTAAACGTGGGATCTGAATCCAAGCATCCAGACTTTAGAGACAATAAAGTTAACTACGTTACCCCATGGAAACTACACTTCAGCATCTTTCTTCCACTAACCACACGTTGGGATTTCTGTGCTCCTGTAAGTTTGTAAGATGCAGTTATCCTCACATAACCCCATTTGCAAGAAGATTTAAATCCTAGTGCTTTTTAAGTATAAATTTGGATGTCTAATTTTGTATTTTAAAATACATTTTTATTGATTTCAGAGAGAAAGGTAGAGAGATTAAAACATCAATGATGAGATAGAATCATGGATTGGCTGCCTCCTGCACAGCCCCTTCTAGGGAACAGAGCCTGAAACCTGGGCATGTGCCCTGACCAGGAATCTAACTGTGATGCAGGGCCGCTGGGCAACACTGCTGGGCTAATTATGTAATCCTACAACAAAGAGAAGTCTGCAATAATTCCGCAGTTTAAAAACACCCTAAAAATGTATTTCACAATCATTCATATGCATTTGCAAATCAAAGATATCAATCTTTTATCTAGATATTCAATCTTTAATTACGGGTTGCATGAACTAAATCTTTTTCTAGGGAACATTTGAGGCGATACATGGTTTTTTTTTAAGACGATCTGTTATTTTTCTGGGAATTTCTATCTTTCCCAAAGGTCTTCTTTACTTCTCTATTCCTTGGCCTCTAAGAAAAGTTCACTTTAATTTTGAGTTGCACTGAGGAGTTTTATAAAAAATAAATCACATCTCTCTCTCTCTCTCTCTCTCTCTTTGTAGGTTTATCATTCTGATGACTTTTGTGGCTTTCCTTCAGCTGAGAAATTATGAATTCTCATTATGCCTGCTCCTGGCTCTTCAGTATTATTTAGGTGGAATAGAGGCAAACCCCATGGGCTGAATCAATTTTAATTCTATCTTCTGTAATTTGTCTGTTGCACCTTTAAAAATTGGTCTAGAATTTTTTTTTTCCCCAAGCAGGTTTCTTCCTGCAATCTCTCTGTGCACAAACCTACAGATGTTGGCTCCACTATTGTTTCCTGTGACAAGATTCTTCTTTTCAAAATCTCTACCTTTTCCTCCTGCAATTCATCTTCTAAACTACCTCCACATGCTTTTCAATTACCAAGTCTATGCTTGAGTATCTTGCTGAATTTTGAGAGGCTGAGTTATGGCTCTTTAAAGCTGATGAATATTCTGTCTAAACATGCAAATTCTGGGAGAGTTGAATGATAACGTAATGAATGGGATTTATCTTCTAGATGCTTAGAGTGGATGCTGCAATGTCCAGGCCGGGTGGTCCCTTCTTTACCCCAACCTTCAACACGTATTTCCCAGCTGCTGACCACTGATTGCTCAAATATCCCTCCCCTGAAATTGCTTTCAGTAAAAGAAAGCTCCCTCACTCACTGTTGCATTGTTTACCCAGGGGCAGCCCATATCCAACAACTGCTTAGTGGGGCCAGGTGCAACGCTTGGACCCCTTTCCATCAACTTATTACAGCTCAGAAGGGATACTACAACCCCCATTTGGGATTGAAGCATAGTAACCTCCTCCATCTTGTATAAAAAAAACAAAACAAACAAACAAACAAAAAAACTGCTGTTTGAAACTCTCTGCTATTGTTAGATAGTCCCTAGTCCTGTATACTGTCATTGTAAACTCTGTCACTTTAAGACAGTCTCTTATTCTATAAAATGACTTTGTTTTTAGTTTGAATAATAGAAAAAGAAAAAAACTTAACTGTCTGACCTTGCAAGCTAGCCATCCAATGTAATAGACTAATATAGACTAATACTGATAATAATTCCTATATTCTTATGCCAAGTACTAACTCATTGTGTATTCAAGGTTACAACTGTCTGTAACAATAATCCACACAGAGCTCTTTGTGAAATCTGCAGACAAAGAAGCTCAAAAAGTATAAATACGGGAAACTTCCTGTATGTGTTGCTCAGAGATTTGGAAGAAACACCTCCCTCTGGGCCACGCACAATAAACGACTCCTTATTAATTGGCTTATTAAGGTGTCTTGCATCTCATTCCCTGATTTACGACACAACAGGATCAGCTAGGGCAGTGGTCGGCAAACTCATTAGCCAACAGAGCCAAATATCAACAGAACAATGATCGAAATTTCTTTTGAGAGCCAAATTTTTTAAACTTAAACTATACAGGTAGGTACATTGTTATTAACTTAATTAGGGTACTCTTAAGGCTTAGGAAGAGCCACACTCAAGGGGCCAAAGAACCACATGTGACTTGCCAGCCGCAGTTTGACGACCACGAAGCTAGGGCAGTGGTTCTCAACCTTGGCTGCACATTAGAATCACCTGGGAATCTTTTTAAAATCCTGATTTCTGGGCCTCATCCTCCGGAAATTCTGTTTCTTTGTTTTGGGGTGAGGCCACAACATGAGTAACAAAGAAACAGAATTTCCGGAGGATGAGGCCCAGAAATCAGGATTTTTAAGAGATTCCCAGGTGATTCTAATGTGCAGCCAAGGTTGAGAACCACTGAGCTAGGGCCTCTATGGTAACTGGGCTACAGTTCAAATTCTCCCTTCACCCAATTCTTCTCTCCTCAGCTCCTACGGTGCCATTCCTAAGAAACTCACCATAAACCTCTGGCCTGGGAATCACCAGCTGTTTGTTTCCAAGGAACGAGTCTAAGACAAGGTTGAAATGAATCCTTGCGGACAACACGTAATTCTGTAAAAATTCACTAGTATTTTTTTTTAAACTAAGCTATTTATACATTTCTCTTCTTTTTCCAAATCCCATTCCCTTTCTGTGCTAACAGGGAAATCCGCTACGGCGAAGTACTGAGAATTCTTTTTTTTTGGAGTTACCTTGTTTAATGGTGATTGGATGCCATTATAAGGTAATTTAATTTTAAAAAGAACTCAACCAATCCTCTATCTCTATTTCTCATCTATCCCTCTTTCCCTCTCCAACACAGATTACTGAGGAAAGTAGGATGTTGTTAGTTACAATTTATTGGTAGTGAATATTTCTTAATTGAGGATATACATACAGGTAGCCCCTGCTTTTCAAAAGTTTGCTTTAAGCCACTTTGCTTTTAAACATTAGTATCTGTTTGTGCTCACCAAAAGAAATCAAAGAGGGGTTTTCACTTTTACAAAAAGGTCACAAAGTAGCAAAAAGTGAAAACAGCATTGAGCGTTTGTTTCGCAGGGCGCCTTTGTGGAGGCAGCGCACACCTGGAGCAGGGTGGGGACAAGGCCGCCCTCCTTCCCGGACTATACTCAGCGGCTCAGCGTCCAGCTGCCATAGCTTTCATCTGTGACTGTGAGCATCTGTGCTTTATCTCGATTTATTTTGTGCATCTCTTAGCAAGATGCGTCCTAAAGTACCTGCTTCTTCGATTTAGGCATTCTCAGCTTATGAAATGGTTTTATAGGGAATGCTCTACTTTTGCAGAGCAGGGAAAACCTGGACTTCCTGCTCTTCTTTCCTTAGACTCTCAGCCCTAGGAGGTTAACAAGTCTATTTAGTTCTCTCATCCCAAGTATAGACTAGACTCTCAAATAATGTGGTATGGATAAATGCACTTTTAACTTTCATTCAGACACCTGGAAACAGCAATTATAGCACCACCTTCAAAAGGTAACACTACAGAGAAATACATTTTATTCATAATTTATTATACATATAATATTTTGTGAACGTTTTATGATTGAAATAATAATAATAATTGTTATTATTTTTGAGGCTTTAAGCCATACTTCCCTTGCCAAGCATTTACAAACCAAATTTTCTGTCACATGTTTGGACAGAGATTGTTGATCCAGTCCAACCATGCTGGTTTGACTTTCTCAGGATCTATTTTCTTTAAAACAAGCAGAGCCACTCTTCATTGAGTAAGAACTAAGTGTCCCCTGCACTTGCTGACGTATTCACAGACAGCTTTCCTGCCGGCTGCCTCAGCAGACAATGGCTGGATGCACCTGTGATGCCGTTCGCAGGCCCTTAGCAGCAAAGGTCACCGCGTAATCATCTGTTTGCCTTGCAGGGTCCTTTGCAGCAATGGAGTCAGGCTATGAAGTCTGTGGTACCCTTGACTCATGGAAGGGCATTCTGCTTCCAGAGAGCACAGGTCAGTAGAGCCACACAGGGATTTGACGGGAGAGGACCCCTAACAGCCGTGAGCCTAAAAGATTTTAATGGAAAGTGGCAGGTGGCACAGAGAGACCATTTTCACACGCTATAATTCTCTCCAGTGCTCCAGCAAATATTTAAAAACTTCATATTTCTTTATTCCTCTCAGACCTATTTGCATATTAATTTTGAGGCCTTTAAGGTGATATGTGGGTTGTTCCCTTCCCCTTCTCACACAGGGATCTTTTTTACTCTTAACATTTTAGATAATCTTCCAGCTTCCAACTTCCTGCTACAGGCGGCTCTGTGGCAGGTCATCCATCCCATCCCCCCACCTCTCTGATCTTAAAGCAACCACCAGCTTACAACTCTTGCTAAAATGGGTCACTGAAAAACAATTTGATACATATTTATCGAAGTGAGCTCTAATAAAGCCATTTAGGACAACAGCTTTCTTGGTCACACTAGAATTCTTAGACATTGGTGAATCCTAAATTATCATTATGTATCCCCCATGGTTAATCATAATAATCATAAGTGTAAGAATAGCTGACATATATAGAAAAACAAGAACCTTATGTTAAGTAGCTTCTATAGCTCCACTGATTTTGTAAGAGGTTATTTCAACAGCCACAACTGAAAAAAAAAAAAAAAATATATATATATATATATATATATATATATATATATATATTACTGCATTTACATACAACACACATTTATTTAACTTTCTTGCCTGCCACAGCTGATTTATTTTGAGTTGGTATTCAACTAAATCCTGAAATTCTTTCACACAAATTGCTGTCAAGAGCTTTCCAAATATTGATTGTTATACAGCATCTTAGCTATTTCTCCCAGCTTTTTGTCATCTGAAGATTTTATAAGCACACATTTTTATTCTTATCCAAGTCACTGATAAAACTCTTAGATAGGACAAGGCTTAGGATGGTGGCCTATGTAATCACTCCGGGAAAAACCATCATTCAATCATCTGAATGTGCTATCATCAGACTCTGATAACATTTGATTTTTCTCTCATCTGCCCTACATTTTTTTCAACTTGTAAACAAGTCATGAGAGATTTGAACAGTTTTCATGGAACAAACTGTGGAATCTCAGAGGGAAGGTGGGGGGGGGGGGTGAATGGGTGGGAAGAGATCAAACAAAGAACTTGTATGCATAACCCATAGACACAAACAATAGGGTGGTGGAGGCCTGGGGATGGGGTTGGGGGCTGTCTATAAGGGATCAATGGGAGAGAAAAGGGAATATATGTAATCCTTTCAACAATAAATATTTTTTTAAGAGTTTTCTGAAATCCAGATAATCTTTGTGACTGTCCTTTGCTTGGCCAATCTTGTGAGATACTACCTTCTTTAAAAAGCCAATGGTGTAGATTATGTTTCCATATTGATTCTGCATCTGTGATCCCTTCTCTTTTTAGATTCTTCGAACTCACCCATTTTAACAATTACTGACCACCTTCTGTGTGTTATGTGCTATGCTAGGTTCCACAATTATAAAAACATCTGCTCTATAATTCTTGCTCTCACTAAGCTCACAGCCTGCTCCTTGGCATGTTGTAGAGTATGCTCAGAATCTGTAATTTCTGACATTGATTCTTTGGAAAATTGAGATCACATTGGATGATAACAGCTATTCTGGTACTTATTTTCTATGACACCTCAAGAAGTGGTTCTGATATGATATAATTCACAAGTTACTGTGCAGTACTTTACTGTGTACTTCATCTAAAACTGAAACCATAAATGCATTTATAATAATTCTTCTATTTGCTTTCTAGCAGGGATTCCAAGGATCACTTTCAGAATTGAAGATGTGCTAAAAGGATTCACAGGTTTCAGAAAAGTTGTTATACTCACATTAATATTTATTACAGTCAAAGAATGAAGATTCAAATCAGAAAGGGAAAAGGCACATGAGATAAAGAATAGAAGAAACCAGACACAAGTTTTCAGGAGTCTCTCCCAATGGAGTTATATAGAAACACAATTAATTCTTCTAGCAACAATGTGTGACAGCACATGAAAACTATTGCCAACTAGGAAAACTTACCTAAACTTTAGAGTACAGAGATTATTTTGGGTGTCAGTCATGTAGGCATTCAGCACCCTCTTGACAAACCTTAACTACTCAAACTTTAGCCACCCCCACAACAGAAACAGGTATTCATCATAAATAATATTGTTAGGATGAAATTATCTGTCAATCCTGCACATTATGGCCCAAGGCCTCAGGCACTTAAAAAAATTCTCATCAGGCACAACATTCTACGAAGTTGTCTCCCAGGAAATTGAGAAGGGCCAGTTCTAAAGACAGACCTTTAGTTGGAATGTGCAACCTAGATCTGCTCAGTCAATCCTTTGCTGCCCAGCTAGTTCTATGACCCAATCTTTAGTAAATTAGCAATCATTTTATTTTTTGATAATATGAGATCGAAATTGACATAGAGTACTTCTGTATTCTCTCCTTGATTCAAGAATTTACATTTGCACTATTTCTTCTTCAGATTCATCAAAGAGGTTTCTTTTCATTTAAAATTCATATTTTGTTGTTGTATTGAAAGAACATACTTAGGACATACTAAAACTAATTGCTTCTTGATGTTTTGTTATGATGCACACCACCTTTTACTATTTGGCACAAACACTTTGCTTTTCCTATATATCCCCCACCCCCACCTCAATTAGTGGTTATGTGTCTTGTGGAGCATAAATTAGATAGCTTAAATAAATTAGAAAAAGGAAATAAAGGCTTTCCACCACTGACAAATAAAAAATATGAACAGCCCTAGCTGGTTTGGCTCAGTGGATAGAGTGTCGGCCTGTGGACTGAAGGGTCCTGGGTTTGATCTGGGTCATCAAAGGCACATGCCTAGGTTGTGGGCTCAATCCCCAGTAGGGGGGTGCGCAGGAGGCAGCCAATCAATAATTATCTCTCATCACTGGTGTTTCAATCTCTCTCTTCCTCTCCCTTTCTCTCTGAAATAAATAAAAATATTTAAAAAAATATGAACAAACAAAATAAAACAGAAACAGATTCATAGATTCAGGAAACAAACTCATGGTTTCAATAGAAGGAGAGACTTGGGAGGCAGGTGCAATAAGCAAAGGGGATTAAGAGGGATAAATGTCCAGTTATAAAATAAATATGTCACGGGTACATAATGTATGTCATAGAGGATGTATTCAATAATCTATAGTAATAAAAGGGTAATATGCTAATTAGACCGGAGGTCCTTCTGAACAAAGCCATGGTGGTGGGGGCAAGGCAGAGGCAGTTAGGGGTGATCAGGCAGGCAGCAGAGAGCACTTAGGGGGGTCAGGCTGGCAGGGAGAGCAGTTAGGGGGATCAGGCCAGCGGGGGAGGGCAGTTAGGGGGATCAGGCCAGTGGTAGAGGACAGTTAGGGGGATCAGGCCAGCAGGCAGGCTAGCGGTTAGGAACCAGCGGTCCAGGATTGTGAGAGAGATGTCCGAGGGGTCCCGGATTAGAGAGGGTGCAGGCTGGGGTGAGGGACACCCCCCTCCCATGCAAGAATTTCATGCACCGGGCTTCTAGCATTGTAATAATTTTGAATGATGATGGATAGTAACTGGACTTATCATGGGGAATATTTCACAATATACGTAAATATCAAATCATTGTTATGTACACCTGAAACTAATAGGATATTATATATGAATTATACCTCAGTAAATAAATATACAATATTTAAAAACCTATAAAATAACAACAAAAAAAGCATAAGAGCTGAGCACTAGGTCACTTAGATCCCTGAAAATCTACACTAATAAAAGAGAAACATGGTAATTGGCGTACGACCGCTACCCTTCCCATTGGCTAATCAGCATATCCTTATGCAAATTAACTGTCAGCCAAGATGGCGGCCGGCAGCCAGGCACTGAAGCGAGCAGGGAGGCTTCCTTGCTCCAGTGACTGCAGACTCCAACGTTCCCCGCCTGACTTGCCGGCCTCTCAACTGCAACTCTAAGCAACTATTACTATGTTGCAAATAAGAAGCTAAACAAAACCGGCTTTCAGTCAGCCCTGGACCGCAACATTGTATCCATGTTTTCAGCAGCGAGGCCTCAGAGCTAAAGCTGGCCCAGAATAAAAAAAAAAAAAAGAAAACAAGGAGTGGTTGGGAGCTTTTAGTCAACTGCCAGCTGGAAACCAGCCCTCAGCCCCTCACCCAGGCTGGCCAGGCACCCCAGTGGGGACCCCCACCCTGATCCAGGACACCCTTCAGGGCAAACCAGCCGGCCCCCACCCATACACCAGGCCTCTATCCTATATAGTAAAAGGGTAATATGCCTCCCGGCACCAGGATCAGCGGAGCAGCGAGGCCTCCCTGCAACGGGATCAGCATCAGCGTGACAGGGGGCAGTGCCCAAACCCCCTGATCGCCCTGCAGCTCTGTGTGTGACAGGGGGCGGGGCCACAACCTCCCTATCCACCCTGCTCTGTGCCTGATAGGGGGGAGCTCCCCAATCCCCTGATTACCCTACGGCTCTGTGTGTGACAGGGTGTGGCGCCCCAACCGCCCCTCCCCCCCCCACAGGCCCTGCTCTGTGTGTGACAGGGTGAGGCGCCCCAACCCCCTGCCCCCACGGGCCCTGCTCTGTGTGTGACAGGGTAGAACCATAACCTCTCCATTGGCCCTGCCCTGAGTGTGACAGTGGCGGTGCCCCAACCCCCTGATTAGCCCTGCTCTGTGGGTAATAGAGGGTGGCGCCCCAACCCTCCTCCACGGGCCCTGCTCTGTGTGTGACAGGGTAGAGCCATAACCTCCCCTTTGGCTCTACCCTGAGTGTGACAGGGTGCAGCGCCCCAACCCCCTGATCGGCCCTGCTCTGTGAGTGACAGGGAGCAGCACCCCAACTCCCCTATTGGCCCTGCTCTGTGAGTGACAGGGTACGGAGCCCCAACCCCCTGATCGGCCCTGCTCTGTGCATGACAGGGGGTGGTGCCGCAACCTCCCCATTGACCCTGCCTTGAGTGTGACAGGGGGCGGTACCCCAACCCCCCAATCAGTCTACCCTGAGCATGACTGAGGGTGGCATTGCAACCTCCCGATCCACCCTGCTCTGTGCATGACGGGGCGGCGCCACAACTCCCCAATCAGCCCTGCTCTGAGCCTGGGTTGGGGCACCGCCACTGTCACACTCAGGGCAGGGCCAGGAGCTGCACCTAGGGATTGGGCCTGCCCTCTGCCACCCAGGAGAAGGCCTAAGCCAGCAGGTCGTTATCTCCCGAGGGGTCCCAGACTGTGAGAGGGCACAGGCCGGGCTGGGGGACCCCCCCTCCCCGAGTGCACAAATTTTTGTGCACCGGGCCTCTAGTTGTGTTATAAAATAAACAAAATCAGGAATTCTAATAATTCTTAGTAAATTCTGTTTAACTAAATGGCCTATCACCACATTAGTTATGGCTGCATAGTAAAAGACCCCAAAACCTTACCCCTTAAGACTCAAATTTTTACTATGTTATGTTTCCTGAGCTCAGATTGCAGGCACAGTGCAGCTGGGTGCTCTGACTGGGTCTCCCACAGGCAGAAATCTGGGTGTCACTGGGCCTGCAGTCATTTCAAGACACGTGAAGGAGGATCCACTTTCAAGCTCACTCAAGTGGTTGTTAGTCAAATTCAGACCCTGTGGTCTTTTTATTGGAGGACTTCCTCAGTTTCTTTTCACCTGGTTCTCTGCACAATATGGCAGCTGCTTTTCCTCACAGGAAGCAAGAGAGAGAGCAAGAGAGAGTGGATAAGACAGAATGCATTGTCTATTTGTAACTTTGTGTCTCAAGTGGTATTCCATCACTTTTGTCATGAACAATTAGTTAGAAACACATCATTAAGTCCATCTGACACTCAAGGAAAGATTACATAGAACATGAGTACTAGTACAGTGAGGTGAGGATCATAGGTGGCCATCCTGGAAACTGCCAACCACTGTCATTTGTGTAACATTCTCATAAAATACCGCAGATATTATTTTAACAAATATCAGTGTTTCTCAACTGATGTTTTGCCCTGGATATTTGGCAATGTATACAGCCTTTTTTTTATGGTCACAGCTTCAGGGAGAGAGGCACTGTTAGCATCTAGTGAGTAGAAGCCAGGAATGCTTCTCAGCGTCCAGCATGTCACAGAACAATCCCCCACAATAAAGAATTTTCCAGTTCAAATTGGCAACATTGCTGAGGTGAGAAACCCTGTAAATGTTAAGGTTAGTTAGATTAGATTAGTCAATCCATAAAGTCTGAGTTGCTCTTTAGGTAAAATATGCTCAAGCACAAGAAAATGGCAACATATACAATCCCCCATTGGCTCAGTTGATTGAAACACAAGGGTCATGTAGAATGATTATTATAGATCCATCTATGCAGTGGCCAAGTCATCTCTACTTTACTGAGGACAAAACTGCTTACTAGTCTCTGCCTCACAGACATATTAAGTTATGTGCCCAAAGTCAAAACGTAAGAAGTGGTAGAGTAGAAACTGTAGTGAATGACAGTCTAAACATCGACAAACGATTCAATAACAATATGTGACTTAATAATTAGAGCCTTGGTTCTCATTCTTTCTGGCATCTTTGAATCACACATAGTTTTTCTGTTTTACTTTGTGTGTTTTTTTGTTTTTTTACATGGATTCCTGGACCACATCCCAAGATCAGTTACATTAGCCACTATGGAGGTGAGGCTCAGATTTGGTCCAGTTGCAAGGGTCAAGGTTAATAGTTTTGAGAACCACTAAAGCAGAGTTTTATATGAATTATTAAATCCATCTAGGTAATCTGGTAATGTTGAATGTGGGATTGTTGAAATAAAGTTATTTTTTCATCTCTGATACAGATTAGCATTATTGCAGAAATTTAGGTATTCTAAAATCAAATTTTAAATTTAAATGATTTATTGAAAGGGTTTATCAAACTATAGCTAGGGGGCTAAATATGGATTATTTTCTGTTTTGTAAATAATATTTTATTAGAACACAAGCATAGTGGTTTAGTTTTGTATTGTTTATGGCTGTTTTTGAGCTACAATAAGCAAAGGGGATTAAATATTTTCAACAAAAACTATATGGGGCCCACAGAGCCTTAAATATTTAATATCTGCTTCATTAAAGAAAATGTTTGCCAGGTCCTATCTCAATACCAAGACACTTTCATTTTATTGGACTTAGTTTTGCTATTTATCATTGGTTGTTCCTATTCCCTCTCTTTATGATGTATTTCAACATGATAAGCTTGAGAGGAGACAAGACAGAACAGGGGGTAAATGCTCAAATAAGCAAGTTTCTTTATTTGCATTAATGTTATGTTTATTATGTATTATTACAATAATTTTATTATCTAAAGATAATCTCTCTTGATCAATTTTTAATTACTTAAAAAATACGTACTTCTAGACTGTGCTTTCAACCATTAAGTCAGTTGAAAGAGTTAGTGATTACTCTAAAGATAATAGCAGCAATCACTTATTATTGTAATTTACCTAATGTTACATACTAATATGCTGATGCAACTACAGAAGGCACCTGTGAAGTCTGGGTTCTTATTCATAAAACAAAAAATAACCCTGGCCGGTTTGGCTCAGTGGATAGAGCGTCGGCCTGCAGACTGAAGGGTCCCAGGTTCGATTCAGGTCAAGGGCACATGCCCAGGTTGCGGGCTGGATCCCCAGTGTGGGGCGTGCAGGAGGCAGCTGATCCATGATTCTCTCTCATCATGGATGTTTCTCTCTCTTTCCCTATTCCTTCCTCTCTGAAATCAATAAAAATATGCTTAAAAATTTTTTAAAAAATAGTTCTTCCTACAGGATGATCACTAACTTTAACACTACATATTCTAAAACTCCTCAAAATCTATTCAACTTTCAAATATCATTAAAATTTAGAAAATATATTTTTAAAGCCATTTCATATTTTTGCCTACAGAAATAGACACAGGTAGGTATCTCAATGAAGAGTCTTTGGGGTTGCAAGTGCAGTCAATTCTGCTATTACCCTTGTTTAGAGGACCAATTTGTCCCAATGTAATTCATCTATTAGGGGAAAAAAAGGAAACAGATTTGAATTTGCTTATATGCAACTTGATATCCAAAAACTACTAGATGGATACAGAAAATTACCCAGCTGAACTGAGCCCTAGAGGAATACACAAATGCACATTTGCATACTGCAAATCTCTTCTATCAGCTCACTGTTCACTGCATGAGTTATCCTCAAAAGATTGTGTTTTGCTATTCTTCAACATTTGTGGACATTCTTTCAACATCTCAAACATATGTAAGGGTCCTGGTTGGAAAAATATGAAGTAATGCATGGGAAAATAAAGCTTTAAGTATTTTTTAAAAGTTTGCTATGAAAGAAACAGGAGAACATATGGTAGCACCCAAGCAGCAAGTGTAAAGGAATCCACATTGGGACCATCAGAGACAATTTTGTAACAATTTAAAAAATAATAAAACACATACCTATGATTAGAACAACTCCAAACACTGCAAAGTCAATAAGAATAGGGGCTAAAGAAATAAAAGTAATGGAAAGATTTTGAAGCTCAAGCATTGAGGACCAAACATTAAAAAAATCAGAAACAACTTTTCTCACAATAAAAAAAAGGCACCATCTATAAATTAATACCTTAAACAGAAAATGCCAAACTCCACAGAGGCAGCTCCTATTAGTATTAGAAGCGTCTGGTGTGGTATTTGCAAAAATCAATCAAGTTTCCAAAGCTGTAGCTGATGTGCAAAGGCGAAGTGAAGACTAAAAGCAGCAACGGAATTTCCAGAAGTGATACCGAAGTTAATTGAAGATGGTGATAAATCATACTACATTTTCAGTTTTGATTGAAACAGTTATCTACTATAAACACATGCTTTGAAGGAAGTATATCTCACAGGCAAAAAGACCAAAAAAAAAAATGCCTCAGGTTTTACGGCTATAAACAATTACAAATTATGTAACTCCTCATCTACCACTTCACAATAACCCAACAGCTTCAATCCATCAGACGGGCGTCTATTTACACAAGCGAAAATCTCTCCCCCGCCCCCAAGATAAAAGTGCAATATTTATTGCAGTATTTATCTTTTTCTTAGCCATTTAACAAGTATAAAACTGGGCTATCATTTTTGTGATGTTCTCACCTTTTCTTTGTAATGTGTCCATAATGAAGCTTTTGAGGGCTTTGCTTTTAACTTCACATTTACCATCAGCTCTGTATTTTTTAATTGCATGATTATGCATAGTGCGGTGATTTTTAGGATTGCACATGTTCCATTAGAACAGAACTAGTTGTAACAGAAAACCATTCAAGTGAAATTATACAAGGAATGAATGAATTAAGTGGTTCTTCAGACAACCAAAACCAGAAAGTTTAAATAGGACTCATAGTGCATTCTAATTGGAATCCTTAACATTTTTGAGAAAACCATAGAGCTATTCTTACCTTTCAGGTCCAAATGATCCCCATTTTGTTCTTTCTGCAAGTCTGTTTAATATTTTATTTTTTTGTTTATAATTACCTGTTAATGAGTTTTCCAAATAAGCACATGGAAGAGATGTCTACCCATCAACCTTTCAGAGGAAGAAAAAACAAGAGGGTGACTATTATCTGGCAATAATTCTCCAAATTTTTGTGAGAGATAATTTGATTAACCAATCTTGAACTAGAAGGTACTCCAAAATAATCTAGAGATTTTATATTTATTCACATTACCACGACATTGAATTCAATTATTAAATGAGACATTTAATAAATAGTTGTGAAATGTGTTATAACAGATTGAGTTGAACCCACTTGAAATTTGAAACACATCTTTGTTCCCCATAGTAATAATGCTAGGCATGGTGGATAAGCCTTCTGATTTGTTTTATTTGGTGTGTTTTTATGAGGGTGCTTCTCTATTTAACAAGCCACAGAATTTTAGCTAGAGGGGATCTTAGTTATCTAGGTACCCATCTAGCTCCCAAGTTTAAGACACTGAGCTCCAAACAGTTTAAAATTTCCCAAGATAATATTTTCTGTAAAGTGGGCTGAAGTGGCAATGCTAATGCTACCCAAAGCTGGAAACCAGGTAAAACAATAAAAATTAAAAAGAGGAAAATATGGCCTGATTTTATCGTAGTGTATTTCTGGCCTTAATATCAATAATCAATTAATTAAGCATATATTATTGCTATTGGAAACAATGTCAGTAATTTAAAATTTCTGCATGGTGAGGATTTTTAAGCAATAAAAATGGAACCTGAGTTGAGATAAAATATTGAGTGTTTAAAGATGACAAAAAATATATATAGTGAGAAAACTCCAGAGAGATTTACCTCCGTGGAGGAATGCACTTATATTTCAAAGGGAGATAAAGCCCAAACATTGGGGACATTTCGGAGATTGTAAACTAGAGACAGGTGTATTATCTACACCACTACAGAGAATCAGTCTCATTCAAAAGAGAAAGAACCAAGGCAAGTTTATATCATTCTCTCAGGAATAGAGAACTACTGTGCCACCAAATTCTATGAATTCATAGATTCATAATTGTGGGGCTCTTCTCCAATAGTACAATCCCCATATCTGTGGGTCTAACCGTTTTGCTTGTATCACATCACCCTGAGGTGAAAGAAATGGTATGTGCAGAAACATAACAGCTTTTGCTGTGAGAAATAATAATATCCTCTGACTCAGCCACTTCATATTTGCATTCAGAAACATAAATAAATGTAGATTTTAAAAATGTATCATTTAGGAATGGTGGTATAAGGAGCTCTGTGTATCCACTCCTCAGTGAATAAAACAAAAACTGGTAAAAGTTATAGAAAGAAACAAACCAATAGTAAAAATATACATGAGTAAATTTATTGCTAGCAGTCACCTTATTACAAAACATATAAACAAATATTTTATAATGAAAGTGACACTAGAAAGTAATTTGAAACCACATAAAAGAGATTTGCTAAGGGTAATTTTTTATAATAAGAGATAATAGTAATGTATATTCCTTCTTTTTTTCATTAACTTATTTACAAAGCAACTGTACTTATCACAATCTTACCTAATAATAGACAAACATGTAAATTAACTGTCCCTCCGCTACGCTCATTAGCCAATCAGGAGAGTATGCAAATTAACCCAACAAAGATAGTGGTTAATTTGCATACATAGGGGCGAAGCAGCGGAGCGAAGACTGAAGGCTCAGGCCGGAGCAAAGGCCTGGGTCCCAGGTGCTGGAGGAAAACTGGTGCCAGCAGCCAGGGGAAGGGAAGGCCTATTGCACAAATCTCTTCATGCAACAGGCCTCTAGTATGTATATAATTCTAGTAGTGGAATTATTTAAATCATAAAATATATAATAATAGTACAAAAAGGGGGGAGAGGAAATACAGTTTTATAAAATTAACATTTCTATATCTCACTGGAACTCAGTAAGTATAAATCAGAAGGAGATTCTGATAAGTTAAGATGTATTTGGTAAGCCATAAAGCAACCACTAAGACAATAAATCAATTAGTGAAAAATCATTAAAGGAATTAAAATGTCACCCTAGAAAATATTCACTTAAAAACAAAAGAGTAAAGAATGATTAAAGGAAATTCTATGTATTTATTTGTTTCAAAGTAAAGATAAACACACAGAAAACAAAAGGTAAAATGGAATGCATAAATCCACATATATCAATAATAATGTCAAATGTGAATGGATCAAACATCTCATTTAAAAGTCAGAGATTGTCTGGGTAAAAAACAATATCCAACTATATGCTATCTATAGGACATATACTTTAAATCCAAACATATATAAATAGGTTGAAATTAAAAAAGAGAAAAAATATACAAACAGCAAGTATAAGAAAGATTCAGTGCCTTACTAACATTAGACAAAATAGATTTTAAGACAAAAATAGTTACTAGAGATAAGAGGATGTTTTATGATGTTAAAATGACCAATTATTCAAAAACTAGAGGCCCGGTGCACAAATTTGTGCACCGGTGGGGTCTGGCCTGCCTGCCCCAGTGGAGGGGAGGGTGATCAGGGGCAGGGCCAGCTGGGGGGTGGGGCTGAGGCCAGCTGGGGGATGGGCCATGGGCAGTTGGTGGGTTGGCCCCGCTCCCCAATCAGGGTGGGTGTGATTGGGGACGGGGCCAGATAGGGCAAGGGGCAATGGGCAGTTGGCAGGTCTGCTCCGCCCCCTGGTCAAACTCCAGATCAAATTGCTGTTGAGGGGACAATTTACATATTAGCCTTTTATTATATAGGATATAACAAATTAAAAGTTACAAAGGGTTTGAGTTACAAGTCCTCTTGCTGGACTCCCTAGAATAATAAGAGTATGTGACAATAAGAGTGTCTACATAGAATATCATCACAATTTATTTAGTATTAATACAGACAAAGGAGGAATTTGCCTGTATTGCATACTAGTAAATATAATTTTAGAGTTGAAAACTTCCCCCTCTTCATCATTATATTCAAAACTCATTTACCCATGCTTGTGAGTGAAATAAAAAACATAATCTTAAATGAAAAATATATTTTAAATGAGTGTTAGATATACATTTAACATGTCTTAAATTTATTTTAGACAAAATCAGATTGTTATTTATTTATTATAACGTAGTTGGTTTCTAATGACTTTCTAATAACTTGTTCTATCTATTTGATAGAGAGCCATAAATATTTCAATGCAATTATAAACATTTATGTACTTCACAATGGAGCTCAAAATACATGAACCAAAAACTAACAGAATTTGACACAATTCAACAAAACAAAAAAATTAGAGACTTCCATTTTCCATAATGGATAGAACTAAAAAGAAGATAATTAAGGAAACTATTTATCCAGCAACATATAAAAGGGATTATACAACAAATCAAATGAGATCTATCTCAGGAATGTTAGATTTATTTTACATAGAAAGTAAACTGATGTAATTCACCGTATCAATGGGAAAGGTAAGAACCTCATGATCATTTCAATAGAAACACAAAAAAGCATTTAACTAAATCCCACATTCTTTAATACTAAAATATTCTAAAAATTAGGAATGGAGTCTAATTTCTCAACTTGATAAAGAACATAAAACAAAAAAACCCCTGCTAATATCATACTTAATGGTGAAAGTCTAAAATGCTTAAGAAAAAAAAGTGAAAGAAATATATATATATGTAAAATGCTAAGCGACTGTCCGACCATCTGACCATCTGACCCGTCACTATGATATGCAATGACCACCAGGGGGCAGATGCTCAACACAGGAGCTGCCCTGTTGCCATGACTTGGCAGCGGAGGTTCTTGGGTAAAGCACTTCAGAACCAGAGAGGAGGGAGACTGATTGATTCTGGGGTGTGTCACCCAAGAACTGCCCTTTCATAATCTGGGACCACTTGGGGGATGTTGGAGAGCTGGTTTCAGCCCAATCCCCACAGGCCAGACCAAAGGACCTCACCTGCCAGAGGGACCTCGCTTTCTCTACAGACGTCCTGCAAGCCATGGCACAACCCCATGTGCAACAGGCCAAGGAGGGACTGCAGGAGGTTGGCTCCAGGGCGTGTCTAGCCTGTCTCACCCAGTCCTGCCCCACTGGCCACTTTCTAATTAATTTCCTTTTAATGTGCATGAATCCGTGCATCAGGTCACTAGTACATTATAATAAACTCAGGGAAGAAATTATAATTATCAAAGTACAAAAATAAATTTACTGAAAACAGATATTCGGCCACACATAGTAGTGGAGAATAATTGCATTTTTTTGCTGGAATACTCTTGGACTCAAATAAATATAAATTAAAACAATGTTAAATAGCAAAACAAACAAACAAAAAATAAGACAAGAGTGTCTAACCCAGCTGTGGGCAAACTACGGCCCATTTGAAATGAATAAAACTAAAAAAAAAAGACCGTACCCTTTTATGTAATGATGTTTACTTTGAATTTATATTAGTTCACACAAACACTCCATCCATGCTTTTGTTCTGGCCCTCCGGTCCAGTTTAAGAACCCACTGTGGCCCTCGAGTCAAAAAGTTTGCCCACTCCTGGTAACCTCTCATCTATTCCATTTAATTTTGTTCTCAAGGTTCTAGCTAAGACAATTAGGCAAGAAAATTAAAGTAAAATTATCTCTATTAGTTTTACTGAGTATGCCACAGTTTTGTATATAGATGACCCTATGGAACCTGCTACGAAAATATTTGTTTTTTACCCAACAAAAATAATAAACCAGATCAGTGATGTTAATATGAATAAACAAAAATAAATTGTATTTCTGTAAACCAACAATAAATAAGATAACATTAAGCTGCCACATTTGTGAAAAACTTATAAGATGATCCTAAAACACATATGAAAATGCAAGGGATTTATAATGGGCAAAATCATGATGAAATAGACCAAAGTTGGTTGTTTCATATTTCCTGATTTCAAAACTAACTAGAAACTACAGTAATTAGTAAGGTGTGATACTAGAATGGGATAGACATATAGATTCATCAGACAGAATTGTGTGTCCACAAATAAATTCTTATATTTATGGTCAGTTGACTTTTAACAAAGGTTCTGGAACAATCTAATGGAGAAAAAATAGCCCTTACAACCAATGGTGGTCTGACAACTAGATATTCAAATGCAAAAGATGTAGTTAATTTCCTTCTTCACAACATACAGAAATTTACTCAAACTGGACCATAGACCTAATTATAAGAGTTAAAATTATACACTCTTAGAGGAAAATATTGGAATAAATCTTTGTTACCTTGGGTTAGTCAAAGCCTTGTTAGATAAGCCACAAACACCACATGCAACAAAGAAAAATACATAAATTGGACTTTATCAAAATATGAATCATTTGTGATTCAAAGAAATCCTTTAAGAAGGTGAATACACAGCTCACAGTATGGGATAAAATGTTTAAAAATTCAAGATATGATGAGGGACTCATATCCAGAATATAAACAGAGAACTAACACCTAATAATAAAAAGACAAATTTTAAATGGACAAATGATTTAAATAGACAGTTCTCCAAAGAAGTAATACAAATGTTTAAAACAACAAGAAAAGACATTCAACATCATTAGCCATCAGGGAAATGCCAGTCAAAACCATAGTGAGATACCAGTTCCCACCCATTAGGATGGCAATAATTAAAACAAAATACAGATAATACAAATTGTTACCAAGAAATAAGAGAAATATGGAGAAATTAAATTCCTCATACATTGCTGGTGGGGATGTAAATTGATACTTCACAGCCATTTCTTTAAAATAGTTAGGTAGTCTCTTAAAAAGTTAAGCATAGAGTTAACCATATAACCTAACAATTCTACTTCTAGTTACATACTCAAGAGAACTGAGACCATATGTTCACACAAAAACTTGTACATAACTACTCATTGCATAATTATTCATTACTAGAGGCCTGGTGCATGAAATTCGTGCATGGGGAGGGGTGTGTCCCTCAGCCCAGGCTGTACCCTCTCCAATCTGGGACCCCTCAGTCGGACATCCCTCTAACAATCCATGACTGCTGGCTCCCAATCACTCGCCTGCCTGCCTGCCTGATTGCCCCTAACCGTTTCTGGCTGCTAGCATGACCACCCCTTAACCCAGCCTTGGGCAAACTACGGCCCGCGGGCTGGATCCGGCCCGTTTGAAATGAATAAAACTAAAAAAAAAAAAAAAAAAGACCATACCCTTTTATGTAATGATGTTTACTTTGAATTTATATTAGTTCACACAAACACTCCATCTATGCTTTTGTTCCGGCCCTCCAGTCCAGTTTAAGAACCCATTGTGGCCCTCGAGTCAAAAGTTTGCCCACCCCGCCCTAACCACTCCCCTGCCAGCCTGGTTGATGCCTAACTGCTCCCCTGCCATCCTGATTGCCCCTAACTGCCCTCCCCTGCAGGCCTGGTCACCCCCAACTGCCCTTCCCTGCTGGCCCAGTCACCCCTAATTGTCCCCCCTTGCTTGCCTGGTTGCCCCTAACTGCTCACCCCTGCAGGCTGGGTCCCTTCCTACTGTCCTCCCTTGCAGGCCTGGTTCCCCCCAAGTGCCCTCTTCTGCAGGCCTGGTCCCCGCCAAATGCCCTCCCCTGCAGGCCTGGTTCCCCCAACTGCCCTCTCCTGCAGGCCCAGTCACCCCTAACTGCCCCTCTTGCCTGCCTGGTCGCCCCCAACTGCCCTCCCCTGCAGGCCTGGTTGCCCCCAACTGCCCTCCCCTGCAGGCCTGGTCCCCCCCAACTGCCCTCCCTTGCTGATCTGATCACCCACAACTGCCCTCCCCTGCCAGCCATCTTGATGTGGCCATCTTGTGTCCACATGTGGGCAGCCATCTTTGACCAAATGGGGGTGGCCTCTTGTGTGTTGGAGTGATGGTCAATTTTCATATTACCTCTTTATTAGATAAGATAGCCAAATAGTGGAAGCAACCCAAATTTTCATGGATAAATAAACTGTTGCTTATCCATACAATGGTATTTTATTCATTTTATAAATCTTAAAAACATTATGCTAAGTGAAAGAAACCAGTCACAAATGGCCACCTATTCAATGATTCTATTTATATAAAATATCCAGAATAGATGAAGTATGGAAAATAGATTAATGGTTGCCTAGAGCTAATAGATTAATGGTATTGGGGGCAAATGAAGAGTGACTGTTAATAAGTTCAGGGTTTCTTTGTATGTTTGTAAATTATATTTTAATAAAGGTATTATGTCAAAAATTATTGCCTATATGCTTTTTATCATCTTTCTATAAATTCTACATTGTCAGTAAGAGCATCAGGGTATACACAATTGACTGAAATGTCAGTGAGGTAGACAAGCCTCGGCTATTTCATCATCAGATCTATCACCTGTCTCTATTTGCTCTGGTCTATTCATTACCCAGACTTTACATATTGTCTCTCACTTCCCTACTCTTCTACTAACTAACCCCATCCCCAAATCCTGGGTCCAAGTTCTAAGCTTTTCCCTGCAGCAGAAGAAATTTCAGGCTGAAAGCGTAAGAGAGCTTTAGTGTCTCAATATTCCCAGGAAAATTAATGAGGTTTTTGGGGTTAGACCAGTTTAGGTCAAGTGATTAGCCTCTCAGTCTGAACCAATAACTATGGCAAGGACAATGGAAAATGTGTTGATTCAGTTAGGCCTTTGTAACATGTCAATTGCCCCTGAAACAATCACTGTCCAAGGGGAATAGATATGTAGATTGACTTCAGCCAATCAATTTCTTTTAGACCACATGGCTGAGAATGGGGACAAGATGGTTCTCAACAGGAAAATTAAGGTGTGGTCTGTGGTAGAAAACAGAACCACTAAAGCTAAGCAGAAACTAGCCAGGCAAGTCAGTGGGAGAAATAAACTTGAAAAATTCATCAATCTATCTTATGCATATGCTGGTCAAGTATGCTAATTAATTTATGTTTTATTCTAAGAAATATTAGTTGTAGAGGTGGAAATTAAGTGTTCAAATTTGTATTTCAGAAAATTTATTGTGGCTGCAGTGAAAGATTTATTTCTTTTAACTACTAGATTTCCAGCTTTCCCTAGAACTTCTCAGTGCACTCCTCCAAGCATATACAATGCTTTAAAATCTCTAAGTAATTTTATAACTTAAAACCTTTAATAATAGAAACTGTGTTCAGGCTAAAGATCAAGAAGGAGCCATATCGAAGAGAAAAAATATAAGGTAAATCAAGGGCCATCTGCATTTTCAATGAAACCTTTTAGAGCATCTTTTTTCTCCATATAGTAAGACCATTCTATTGATCATCTATCTACTACAATTCAAGTATCGTGCAAATTGCTGTAAGGACACAAAGATAAATAAAACACTATCCCCAGCTTTAATGCAGTTTGATGAGAAATTATATATATATATATATATATATATATATATATATATATATATCTGCAATTTAGCCTGTGGAACTATCTGTGAAAACTGTTCCATGGAGTCTGAGGTTTGAACTTGCTTAGAACCGGATTTTAGTACCTAGAACATTCCCAGGCACATAGCGGTCATTCAGCAATTATATGCTGAATGGATGTATGAAAAGATAATATAAATCTGGCGTTTAATAGTTTAGAGATGATCATTTCAGGATATGGAGGTGATGGAATCCAGCTATTGGTAGCACTTACCTATGTCTTGAAAGATAGCTTAATACTGTAAGAGAAGGAGATGGATGAAGAATCCATGAGAGACTTCCAGGAAGAAGTGTCAATGAAATCAATACCAAAGGAAGGTAGAAAGAAAAGAAAAGAATATTTAGTTGAATATTTAAACAGATAGTTGAAGTTGTCTAGATTGGATATATATAAAGCGGTAGAGCCTGGCCAGTGTGACTCAGTGGTTGAGTGTGAACTTATACACCAGGAGGTTGCCAGTTGATTCCAGGTCAGGGCACATGCCGGATTTCAGGCTTGATCCCCAGAAGTGTAGTAGGCAGCCCACCAATGATTCTCCTTATCCATGTTTCTAGATCTCTCTCCCTCTCCTTTCCCCTTTCTAAAAGGAATAAAGACATATTTAAAAAAACACACAGCAGAGAAAGGGTTAGAGAAGTGAAATGGTGTTTTGTTTTGTTTGGCTTGGTTTTGCATTGGACTGGGATGAGAGTTTGCTCCCTGGTTAAAGAGTTTGAAGAACTTGAAGGACATGAATAGAGTAAAACAGTATATTTTTTAAATTTGTTTTGTGCTGCTGGGCAGTGGGAGAAGGTAATTGGCATTGGAAATGAAAAACAGAAATAATAACCTTAACTGGACCAAAAGAATCATAATCTATAGGAAATACATCATGTTTTCTTTAAACTATAGGATTTTGCCCTAATGAAGATCAATAATAATTGCTATTTTTCTAAATATGTCTTTCAGAAATATTTTCCTATTCCATTAGTTCTGTAAATAACCATTGCAAATAAAAACATGATAGTGAATGATTGAGGGCCTTTTATACAATATTTTAATTATGTTTTAACAAGTAAAAAAAAATATTTCTAAAGAAGAAAATATCATTATATTTTCTCTTGAAAAAATGACTTACAGTATTATCTCTTCATCTTAAATATTTATATTTTATTTTTATTTAAATTATTAAAATTTGTAATAAATTATTCAAAGCTGGTTACGATAATTCTGAATCTACTGCTGTAAAATTTTAATTAAAAAAAAACTATTGTTACTTATATGGTTATAACAAGGTGTCATTTTTAAATGAATAATTTAATCATACTTATGTTAGTAATTTTGCTACTTATTACCTGAGGCACTGAAGTTAAAGACAGTCATGCTTTATAGTTCAAATATGGTGCTATAAATTAAAAATAATCAATAGCCAATTACTCATAAAAGGTGTACTTCAAATTAAGCAGTCAACTTTCATTAATTTTAGTCTTCCTCAGCTTATAAATTAAATATAATAATAATTAAATGTATTTTTTAAAATACTGTCTGATTCAAAATATGGTTGGGCCACATAATAACAGTACAATTTGTATGGGTCTGGTAACTCATAGAACATACTCTGAATTATTGATGTAATGGCAATAATTCCCTTATGGATAAGGGATTATCTCTTGTTTATAAAAATGAAAAAAGTATCTCCAGGCATAATCAGAAATTACTAATTATATAAGAAAAACAGTTGCCTAAGGTTGATCAAAAGGTCATTAAGCAAATCTGAAAACTATTACGCAAGATTATTTTTTCACTATGGTTGTCTAGATTTAGGTGATGTTATGGGATAACCTGCTTCAGAATAGTCTAAAGCAGCTGTGGGCAAACCAGGGCCCCCGGGCCGAATCCGGCCCATTTGAAATGAATAAAACTAAAAAAAAAAAGACCGTACCCTTTTATGTAATGATGTTTACTTTGAATTTATATTAGTTCACACAAACACTCCATCCATGCTTTTGTTCCGGCCCTCCGGTCCAGTTTAAGAACCCATTGAGGCCCTGGAGTCAAAAAGTTTGCCCACCCCTGGTAAAGAGAGTTTGATAAGATGGTGGTGTAGATAAATAAATGTGGTTCTCCAATCTTCCCATAACCACATCAAAATTATAACTACACTACAGAAAAACCATAATCCATAACTGTCTGAAATCTAGCTGGACAAAACTTCTACAAAAAAGGACATTAAGAAGAAGCCACTTACTGGTAGGAAGAGCAGAGATTAGGATGGGCTGGTCCCACAGATAAAGATCCCTGGAGGGATATATTTACTGTGAAGCAAGAGATCCTAGCCCACGGCTCTAGTGCTGGGAAGAGAAGGCCCCAAAACTTCTGGCTGTAAAAACCAGCAGAGATTGTGGCTGAATGAGATGAAGAGCTGCTAGAGTCCTAGGCATTCCTCTTAAAGGGCCCACACATGGACTTATTTGGATTCACTTGCTGTGAGCTGTAACACTAGGGCAGCCACTCAAAAGGTGCCAGGGGTATACAGGGAAGAACTACAGTGTAGAATCAGGGCAAGAAATGCAGGGGTAGCTTTCTCCCAGACAGAAGTGTTGACAGAGGCCCTTGTTCCTTTTCTGAGCCCTCCCCACAGCAAAGCCAGCAGGCAGATGCCATATCTGAGTCTCCATCAACCTAGAGAATATTGTCCGCCCTGCCCTGGTTATTCCTGAGACTCCAATCCATCCAAATTTTAGGCCCACCCAACCTTTTTCCAGTGGCTTTTCCATATGAATGGCCTGTCTTGGCTCATGCTTCAGACTTTCCTAAAACATATCTCAAACAAGTAGTATCTGGCCTCTGGATGCCCTATTACTTCTTTCTAAGTGGCCCCAGACCTAACACTGGGAGCAACCACCCTTATTTAGCAGCTTGGCCTCTCCTGGGAACCTCCCGCCTATCATAACTAGTGGCCATCTACAGATGGCTTTGTATCTTATGTCAGGTGGTCCCAAGAACAACCCAGTGCATTCAGTGGACAGCTCTAGACCATATAAAAGCACCATTCAACAACCTACACAAGCCACACACTCAGCAGGCACCAGAGCCCTACTGAAGCAAGTCCTGCTCCATAGAGTTGGCCACTGCATAGCTGATCCTCCATGGTGGTCATGGCCAGTCCTTGCATCTGATCATCTTGGGGGTAAATTCTTCCTATTGATGTGCCAACAGCTTTCAAGGTTCAACTATGATAGGAGGGTGTACACAGCCCACACAGTAGGAGGGGTTGCAACTGGAATGTCCAGCTTGGTGAATGAGGAGGATGTGCTACTGGACTCTACAGGACACCTACAACAAAAGGCCACTCTACCAAATCTAGGAGACGTAGAAGCTTTACATAGTACATAAAAACAAACACAAGGAGGCTGCCAAAATAAAAAGATAAAGAAACATGCCAAATGTGAGAACAGAACTAAACTCCAGAGAATATAATAGATACAGAGGTCAAAACACTGGTTATAAGAATCATGTGCAATGAACATAGTAGAAGACTTCAACAAAGTGAGGACTTCAACAAAGGGTTAGGAGACATAAAAATGGAGATAGGAAATATAAAAAAGAACCACTCAGAAATGAAGAATACATTATAGGGGATCAACAGTGGAATAAATGAAACAGAAAATCTAATCAGAGCCTTAGAAGATTAGGAAGCGGAAGCAGAAAAAACCTGATCAAAACAGCAAAAATAAAAAATAATACAAAAACCAAATAAGGATAGCACAGAAGCCTCTGGAACAACTTCAAGTGTACCAACATTTGCATCATGAGAGTGCTGGCAGCAGGAGAGAGAGAGAAGGGAATTGAAAACCTATATACAAAATAATGATAGACCCTTACCAATGTTGCTCAGTTGGTTGAGCCTTGTCCCATGCACCAAAAGGTTGCCAGTCAGGGCACATGTCCAGGTTTTGGGCTTGATCCAAGGAATGGGATGTGCAGGAGGCAGCTGATTGATGTTTCGCTCTCTCCCTCTTCCTTCTCTTTCTCAACAAATCAATTTAAAACCTTAAGAAAAACTAATGATGGAAAACTTCCTTAATCTGTCAAAGGAAACAAATATATAAGTCCAGGAAACATAGAGTCCCAAACAAAATCAACCCAAAGAGGCCCACACCAAGACACATCATAAGTAAAATGCCCAAGTTTAATAATTTAGCATCTTAAAAACAGAAAGAGAAAAGCAGTTAGTTACCTACAAGGGAGCTCTTGTAAGAGTGCCCACTGATTTCTCAACAGAAACTTTGCAGGCCAGAAGGGATTGGCATGGAATATTCAAGTGATGAAAAGCAAGGACCTACTGTTATGCCCAGATTTCAGGATCCCCAAGAAACCACATCAGGGAGCCAGCCATGTCCTATGCAAAAGCATAAGAGTCTTTATTCGAGTTAGCTCGGCTCCCCCACCTTGCCGACACAGCAGCAGGAAGCAGAGAGAGAGATAACTCTGTGTGGAGACGGGTTTTATAGTGGGGGTTGGAGTAAGGGGAGGAGAAAGGACTGTGCTCTGCCGATTGGCCAGGAGCAAGTCGGTGTCTTGTTCCTGGGTGTGGCTAGCAGAGGCTTAGACTTACGGGAAGAAGCTCCTTGCCAAGCACGTGGCCAAGGTAAGATGGAGCACTTACCCTGGGGCAAGATGGAGGGCGTAGCCCTTACTCTGGGGCAAGGTGGAGGGTGTAGCCCTTACCCTGGGGCAAGGTGGAGGGCCTAGCCCTTACCCTGGGGCAAGGTGGAGGGCCTAGCCCTCGCCTTTTCACCTACAACCAAGATTACCCAGCAAAGCTATCATTTAGAATCGAAGGACATATAAAGAGCCCCTCAGACAAGAAAACACTAAAGGAATTTATCACCACCAAACCAGTATTACAAGACATGTTAAACAGTCTTCTTTAAGAAGAGAAAGAAGGGAAAAATATCACCAAAAATATGAGTAATAAAAGGCAACAAATACATATCCATCAGTAATTGAATCTAAGACCAAAATAAACAAAGAAGCAGATAGAAACAGACTCATCAACATAGAGGATATTTTGACGGCTGCCAGATGGGAGGTGGTTTGGTGGGATAGGTAAAAAAGGTGAAGGAATTGAGAAGTACACATTGGTAGTTACAGAATAGTCAGGGGGATGAGAATGTAGTCAATAATATTCTAATAACTATGTATGTTTCCAGATGGATGCAAAATTTATTGGGATGATTTCTTGGTATGTTATATAATGTCTAATCACTGAGTTGTACACCTGAAACTAATAAAATATTATGTCAACTATAATTGAAATATTAAAAATTATTTGTTTAAAGTAAAAAATATATTTTTTAAAATGACAATATTTGAATTAAATCCTGACTGATCTCTAGTCAGTCAGCATCTAAGATTAAGGGTTCCTAGAAACTTCATTTTGAAAAGCTCTTTAATTCTCAAAACTATAATTACTTCATAAGTGCCAGTAATTTCCGTTGTTAAAAAGTACGATATTAAAAATATTTTTAAACTGCTTTTATGTAGGGGAGGAAAGTCAGGTGGACTTTGTGGATGGTGATAAAAAAATAAGAAAATAAAAAAAAAAAACTTTAAATAACGGAAGAAACTTTTGTGTGCCACTTCTTTTTCGTAACATTTCTTTTAGAAAAAATTTACTCGTATATACTTTCTCTTCTTTTTGAAATGTATATAAATCTTTCTGAATACTAGGTAGGCCTTTTGTCAGCTTTATGACCTGTTCAGGAGCACAAGAGACTTGGTTGGAATGTTTGTAAGGAGGACATTCTGAGAAAAGGGAAGTGTGTGGAAGGCCGCCTGCCCTGTTTATTGGAATTTCAATTTAGTGGAGTCTTAGGGGAGTGTCAAAGGTGGTGCCCCTAATTATTCCTTGACCTTTCCAAAACAAGTCTGTGCATGTGCAGACCCCCGGGTATTTACTGGAATCCTTATGCTGAAATCCTGGATGCCCTTGCCTGGAGGACAATGTAAACACATGTGTCCTCCCAAGATTACTCACCCTACTGATTGTATCTAAAGATACAAATTTCAATAAAAGCCTAACGAGGCAGGCAATGGAGGCTGCCTGGTTGCTATCAACAAGGCCATCTTTGCCATCTCCCCTGAGTGAAACTGTGTCAGGGTAATCTGTTCATCCGTCATTCAGGGGCTGCTGGTCAGCCCCAGAAGGACCCAGAAATGTTTTTGTCAGGACATGGGAGCATCTTTTTAGAATGAAAACATTAAGAAAGATAGCACCCATATTTCCCAGTTTCTGTGGGATGACAGGAGGCTAACATCCCTGAGCACTTTGAGTCAATTTGCAAAGCTATCTTTTGTCATAAAGGTATCGGTTTTGTTTTTTGTTTTTCTGTGGATAAAGCTAATAAGCTAACACGTTGGTCCCTCTGATTACTAGGTAAAGCTAGGGAAAGTTTGTGTGAGAAAAGGTGCTATCAAACCCTCTTGAGGACCAGTTATTATTTAACTTGGAAATATTGGTTGAATCTACTTGGCTATAAAAGGGATGAGATTTCTTTCTGTCTCTGTAATCTCTTAGCAGATTGCCTGTGATGCATATCACATTCTGATTAAATTTGATTCAATAATAAAAGTGTGCTGTGTCTCTACTACCTCTGTGGAGAGAATATGTGGGTTGGGAGAAGATTTTGTTTTTAATTATTTCCCTAGCACTTAAAAGCCCAATGCCTTCTCAAATGACCTGGCAACAGGGATGTGGGAAACATATCAGATTAAGGGACTATCAACAGTAAATTAGAGTGTGAATATCCCTGTTAATGGCAGGACAATTCCAATTTTTTTAAGCACTAGTCAATATAAATGGAACTTGAAGTCATGGATTCAGTTTGCAGTTCTGCTTTATATATTTGTTGTGTTCTTGGGAAAAAAATACTTAAGTATTGTTAAAAACAAGAAAACAGTCCCAAAACAGAGTCACTTATGCTAAGCTCTGTTTTACAAAACAATTTAATTTTATAGTTACAGCTCTCCCAGAAATGGAATTTTAAATTAGTCAACTAGGAATCACCCATCAGCACTGAAACGGAATTTTTGGACTGGAACACGGATTCTTTGTCCATCGGAACCTTAAGAATGAATCCATAGAAAGAAGGTGGTATAGCAAAGGTGGAGATTTATTGAAGAACAAGTACAGATTCCCACATGGGGAGAGGGAAAGAGTCCCACAGAATGGACTCCCACTTGGGGAGGGGGAAAAGGTCCCACTGAGTTCCTTTTCCCTGTCGCTTATAAAGGCTGCAGATCCTGGTGCCTTGATATCCCCTCTGATTGGTCACTATCCCCTTAGACGGGTTACTATAGTAACTCCTGGGCCCAAAGGTCAAACCTCACATGTGAGGTTCTCCCCCTCCTCCTTCCTTATTGTTTTCCTATTCCCTTTGGGCTTTCTTCTTCTCCTGGATGAAGGGCTTCCTTCTCTTTATTTTGTAAATATAGACCTTTTGCAGTTCCCAGCTCCCTCATTCTATGGAAATGTACTTGTTGCAGCTTTTCAGCTTCCCTATTCTATGGAAGTAGACCTTCTGTTGCTCTGCAGCCTTGTGCTTCCTCCAAGGTCCCCTTCATTTCTAAAATCTGTCTTTTTCATCCCCCCCCAAATTCCTGTCTCAGCACTAGTCAGGTAATCTGCCTGAAAAAGTCCTGCCATTTCCTAAAAGAAAGTAACTTGCAATAATCAACCTGCTGTTTGCCTAGTATAACTTTATTGATCCCACTCCTTTCTGCCTATAGAAAAAATCCTTCATTCCTCCAAATTCTTTTCTTTCTTTCATTTTATTAATATATTTTTATTGATTTCAGAGAGGATGAGAGAGGGAGAGATAGAAACATCAATGATGAGAAAGAATCATTGATAGGCTGCCTCCTGCATGTCCCTACTGAGGATCGAGCCCGAAACCCCAGCATGTGCCCTGACCAGGAATCAAACTGTGACCTCCTGGCCCTGGCCAGGTTTCTCAGTGGATAGAGCATCGGCCTGTGGACTGAAGGGTCCCAGGTTTGATTCCAGTCAGTGTCACATGCCCAGGTTGCGGGCTCCATCCCCAGTAGGGGGTGTGCAGGAGGCATCTGATCAATGATTCTCATCATTGATGTTTCTGTCTCTCTCCCTTTCCCTTCCTCTCTCTGAAATAAATAAAAATATATTAAAACAAACAAACTGTGACTTCCTGGTTCATAGGTCAATGCTCAATCAGTGAGCTAAAACACCCGGGCTAGTAAATGTTTTCTTTGTTTGTTAATTCTCACCTGAGGATATTTTTTTCCATTAATTTTTACAGAGTGGAAAGGGGTTAGGGAGAAAGAGAAAGAGAAGAGGGAAAAATTGATATGAGAGAGACACATCAATTGGTTGTCTCTTGCACACACCCCAACCGCACTCCCCCTGACCTGGGCCAGGGATAGAACCTGCAACCGAGGTACAGGTCCTTGAACAGGAATTGAATTGTGACCCTTTGATGCATGAGCTGACACTCTAACCCAATGGTTCTCAACCTGTGGGTCGCGACCCCTTTGGGGGTCAAACGACCCTTTCACAGGGATCGCTTAAGACCATCGGAAAACACATATATAATTACATACTGCTTTTGTGATTAATCACTATGCTTTAATTATGTTCAATTTGTAACAATGAAAATACATCCTGCATATCAGATATTTACATTATGATTCCTAACAGTAGCAAAATTACAGTTATGAAGTAGCAATGAAAATAATTTTATGGTTGGGGGTCACCACAACAGGAACTGTATTAAAGGGTCGCAGCATTAGGGAGGTTGAGAAACACTGCTCTAACCTTTTCCCACGCCAACCAGGGCTCAAGCTCTTTACTCTGTGCTAGTGTGGATGCTACCTGATTTGCATCAACTTTTGCTCAAATACATTAAAACTTTTAATATGTCCCAGTTCATCTTTTAATAGTTCTGGTGTCAGAAGATGGAACTGAAGGAGACTCCTGACAACCCCCCAGAGCACGAGGGGAAGGTACCTACTAAGCCCCCGGACCTCACAGCTTTCTCACTGCCTCTGGAAGTTGTGGGTAAGACCCCTTCAGGTCCAAGCTCCACAGCTTTGCATTATGAGCGTTCAGACTTAATCTTGAATTGCAGTAACTACAACGGAGAAACTTTAACCTAGATAAGTATCCACTTATGAAGTGCCCTAGAGAAAACAGGGGTCTCAGCCAAGAACTCAACAATCAAGGATAGAGGGAAAACTATTTTTTCTCCTCTCCAGTTTCTGCTAATCAGGATGAGACCCAACTGGGACCCCCCTGTTGCTCCAAAGCCTGCAGATAAGTTCCTGGGAAAACTGACAGAAGGCTGAGAATCCTTACCAAAGTCAGCCTCACAGATCTCTCATCTGTGGTGTCTGGTTAGTGCGGGACTTAAACTTTTACTTTGTTTCTTCCTTTTCAAATTCAGATCAGCAGGATAAAAAAGAAAAAAGAAAAGTTAGATCTTTAAACTGTGACACATGAATTTCCTTCTTGTTTGTCTCATTTGTGTCCTGAGAATGTGGTTTGATCACCATCAGATTGGGGGCCCCAAAAATATGGCCAGACAGAAATGTGGGTTGCATTCTATTTGCATCTAGGGTCCTACTGATTATTGCCAACTCTCAGTGGAATTGTTTGAGCCTTTTCCTTCCTTTGGTTACCTTTGGGGGGCACCTCTGAATCTTGGGAGATTAGTATCTTTTGCACCCTCTTTGGGGACATCTCTTGCATCCAAGAGATTGTTTAATACTGGCAGGAGTATTTACTGTTTGCCCCAGCTGGAACTTAACAAGATGTTTAAAATATATATGTTTTTAAGTAACACCATGGTCAGAAGTTGGCCAATTAGAAGTTGATATTCAGAGCCTGATAGAAATTATTTTTGTTACCCCTCCCCCCTCGCCTTCCCTAAACTAAAAAGAAACTATTTACCCAGAGGGAAAGAAACACATTCTGAAGCCTTTGTGGAAGGATTTACTACAACATTCCGAAGGCACACAGCTTTAAATCTAGAACATAAGAATCTTTTGATTTCCATCTCAGTTGAAGATCTTCTCCCTGATATAAAGAAGAAGATTAAAAATGGAAGATAATGTAGTTGAATGGGTGAGGTAGCCTCTTGATGTCATTCAGGTTGCAACCCAATTCTCCGAGGCTTTAAAAACCAACTGTATTTGCCTCATAAACCTGCCCTTTCCAAGAACAGAAATGTAGCTCTAGAAACAATTCAAAGCCCACCTCTCCTTTCCACCAATCCCCAACCTCCTCTACCCATCTCAGAAGGCTTGCAGACATTGTCAACACATAGGGAACAAAAGTCCTTCTTGGTGGAGTTAGCATTCTTTCTCTTGCCTTGCAAGATGTAAATATTCTATATGGTCTTCTCCAGGAACCAAGGTAATTTTTAGAAGGACAAAAAAAAAAAAAAAAAAAGGGCTATTTTGAAAACTAAAACTAGGTCTTTGAAAAATCTTAAAGGTCTCTTCTACAAATATTACTAAAAATCTTGACCTGGCTGGTGTGGTTCAGTTGGTTGAGCATTCTCCCATGCACTGAGAAGTCACAGTTTCCACTCCTTTAAGGGCCCATGACCAGGTCATGGGCTAGCTCCCCAGCAGGGGGCATGCATGAGGCAATCAGTCAACATTTCTCTCTCAGTGATCTCTCCCTCTCTCTCTCTCTCTCTCTCTAATCAATAAAAACATATTAAAAAAGAAAGATTTAGTCATCTGCACAGGTAAACTTAACTTATTCCATCTGCCAGAAAAACAATTTGGACCCAACTGTTCTTTTATAAACTAGTAAGTTTTGTATTATTTTGTTTCATGGCTGAAATTTTAAAACAAAAGCTATAAAGTATCTGCATCTTTCTGTATGTTTTTGTATGTCTATGTATGTATGACTGTAATTTTTTATACTTCTAAATGATATTACCAAAACTAATTTATACAGAATTCTATTTTATTGGCTTAAATACAGAAACATATCTTCATAAATCAAGTATGTACTCAGATATATCGAAACTGACCAAAGTAGTTTTCAAGTTCACATGATCTAGGGTACACTTTGGGAACTGAAAGCTAATTTTAGTTTATTGGTTTACTTAAAGTAAGTATGTCTTAAGAATTATCAGAATTAAATATAATACTTTTATTCTTTTATACACTCTGATGAGAAATACTAGAGTAATAATACTTTTATTCTAACTTTACTAATAATCAAATATGCTCATGTTTCCTCGGTTATAGAATTTGACAAGAAAAGTAAGTGAAGATGGTTGGCTGTTTAATATCTCATGAGATATAAACCTAATTGTTAATAAGTAAATTAAATAGATGTAAACAATAAATGAAATTTTCAACAATAAGTATGCTTTATGGTATGTCTACTTAAAAATAGTTTCCAAAATCCTCTTTGGATTTTGAAAACATAAAGTTATATAGAGATAAGTTACAAGATGAATATTCATCATCTAGATCATCTCAAATAAAATGTTAATTATTGAACACAAGTATTACATTTTTTACTTTTTATTACAAAGGAACTAAAGATATTTGGGTCTATCCATGAACAGATCTTGTACAACTTTAAAAATTTTACTATGAGAAAGAACATACTTCTAAAAATTATGAAATGTATCTATAAATTTGCCAGTCAACAGAATACTAGTTTTAACAGATAATCCACATTAACTTCTTAGTTTTTACTAGGAATAAAGAATTTTCAGGATAGTAACCCCAAACAATAAATTTTAATATCATAAAGTATATTGGCACAAAATTAGAATTTTATTTGTTAAAAGAACAATTTTTTTGGACTAGTGATCTGCTGTTGATAAGAGATTGTGAAAATCTTGTGCTTTTTTGGTTTTGTTTGTTTTTTAACCTTTTGGGTAATCTGCCTGGGAAGCTATGTTTGTGCCTTTCCAAAATAATTTACTGTGTTTCATGTTGTCTCTACCTGGTGTTTAATTAAGTCTTCTCAATATTAGAGGTAAGTTTTGTTCACAACTATGTAACCTTTTGTATTTGCCTTTAACATCTTCTATTGTCACTTTGGTGAAATAGATAATTAAGCATTTTTAAATAATCTGTGATCCTACTTAGTCAAATGTTCAAGCCACTTGACGTTTTGACAACTTCCCAAAGTCAAATGATAAATACCATCATTCTGACCTCAAAGTAACTTTGAGATTTTCCCGGAGGGTCCCTGGAAAATTTCAAAGGACTTGTCTCGCACCTTGTAAAAGAGATATTTTAAACGAATTAGGTCCACTTACGTTAAATTACGTGGGAAGCTTTGTCAAATAAGTAAAGATAAACTTTCTTAGGTTATAGTTGTATGGATGAGTGTTATTAATTCGTGTTGTAGAAATTGTAAAATTCCTAAAAATCTGATAAATCCCAGAATGATGTTATCAATCACAATTTCAGTTACTATCTTCAAATAGAAGATAGTCTGTTACAGAGATAATCACACTTCCTTGCCAGTTTCATTGGACTGGACTCTCATCAGATCTTTGGCCATGGGCATTTTAAAGTCTTTTGTCATTCACAGACAATTATTGTTTTATTCTGATGCTTTGTAAAAGTGAGATTCCTGGATCGACCTTACCAAGTAATCTTTTTAAATTTTTACTGATATTTAGAGAGAGGAAGCGGGGGAGAGAAACACTGATCACAGGCTCCCTGACAAGATCAAACCTACAACCTGAGCATGTGCCCTGCCCTGGAATCGAACCCGCCACATTTTGGTGTATGGGAAGACCATACAATTAACTGACTGACACTGGTCAGGACTTTTTTTCTTCTTTTTTTCTACCAAGTACTCTTTATGACTGCTACTACTGCCAAATTTTAAAGTGTTGATACGTGGGTGCTTATTATACAGCTAAAGAAGGTTCCACCTGACATCTGGCCTTGTGCAAATGTTGGAGACCTCAAAATCAAATCGAGTAGGAAGAGAAGCAGCTGACATAGAGGTAGACCGCTTCCTCCTAAGATGTCAGATGTTTCTTTCCATTCCTCCTCCCATCTCTGATCATTGTTTTCCCAATTATTACACCATAAAAGCATTTATGATTCTTTTGTTCACCTTTTCTCCTTTTCTGGCCTGAAAAAATAATGTTCTTTTTCACATACTTCAGTTCATTACAAATAGGGTGGTAAATCACACTCCAAGTGATGGTTGAACTTGCCACAATGCTAGTGATACTGTAGTTCTGCCCATCACAAGCTTCAGTATTTCTAATGCCTCAGTTCTATTCAGCCCCCTCTCTATCATTTCACACTCCCTAACTGTTGGGGTCCAACCCCATCGGGTCCAGGGATCCCCAAAGGTGTGGACGGAGTCGGCGAAGAATGAATGACATGGAAACTGGTTTCAGTTCATCAGCATAGCGAGGTTCTCCCTCCAGGATCTCCAGCGAAGTTCTGGTCAGGATCTCCAACCAAGTTCTGGTGCCATGTTCTCTCACTAGGTTCTCCAGCCAGGTTCTCCAGGTTCAGTCACCAGGTTCTATCCAGGTTCTTTTGCCATGTTCTGTCTAGGTTCTCCAGTGAAGTTCTGTAGTCAGATTCTGTCCAGGATCTTTTGCCATGTTCTCTGGCTAGGTTCTGGTTAGGATCTGATGAGGTTTTGACGAGGATCTGATGTTTATTGTCTTGTTACATTCGTATTTATACCAGCCGATTTTAATCCTGTCAATTCTATTACAAAGGTTAGGGCGTTTCTTATCTCCATTCCAGGGAGTAAAGATTATGTAGCTTAACTACCCGCCTGGCACTTAATTAAGGGGTTTTATCCCCTCCCTAACCTCAGGGAAAGATCCCCACCTGGGGAAACAACCTTTCTCCGAGAGGTGACCTTGGTTAAAACACATGGCGCTAAAGGGAGCAAACATATTAAGAACAGTATGCTATATATGCCAGGTCCATTGAAACATATGCTGTGCAGATGTTCTTTCCTGCAGCAACTGTGTCAAGCAGCAAGGATGGACCGGCTTCCGGCACCTAACCGTGGGGGTCCATTTGCCTACCTCTGGCTTCCAAAAGCATGTATCCCTAAACCCAGATTCTGTACAAAGCAAGGGACAAGGCAAAGTTAACCAGAATAAAAGCATCTGCATGATCTACAGGTCCTTGAATTTTACTGGCCTCCATGCTGTCACCTTCCCAGTCCCTAGTGAGAGTGTCAAACAAGAATTACCAGAAGGCATTCCTGATTCAGTATTGGCCTTTGGGCAGATCCCTAATGCCCTGGCTAGGAGTGAGTGGACATGAGGCTATGATCAGGAGCCTCTCCTTAGCTCTTCAGGATAATGCAGAATCTGCTGCTGAGCAATAGCTGCCCATCAGAAATCTCAGGACTTTCTGGCTGAAGATGCTCTTGATAATAAGATTGCTCTTTATTGTGTTTTAGCTGAGCAAGCAGGTGTTTGTAGTATGGCCAACACCACTTGCTAAAATGGAATTGACATTCATGGGCAAGATCACTCAACAAGCCAGTTCTCTCTCTATGGTACCATGTGTTCTGCAAATGATGACAGTTTTACTTCTGCTTTTTAAATTTGGATACCATTTATTTTTCTTTCCTGATTGCTGTGGCTAGGACTCACAATGCATGTTAAAAAAAAGTGATAAAAGTGGACATCCTTTTCTTGTTTCTGATCTTAAAGAAAAAGCTTTCAGCTTTTCATCATTGCATGTGATGTTAGCTGTGGGTTTGTCATATATATTGTCATGTGTAGCTGCTATTATGTTCACGTATGTTCCCTGTATTCCCACTTTACTGAGAGGTTTGTGGGGGTTTTTTTTTAATATCACAAATGAATGCAGAATTTTATCAAATGCTTTTTCTGTATCTATTTGCATGATTATATGATTATACAGTATTTATCCTATAAAGCCATCTGGACCAGAACTTTTGTTTGTTGGCATTTTTGTGATTACTGATTTGATTTTGTTAGTGGTTTTCAATCTGTTCAGATTTTCTGTTTCTTCATAACTAAGCCAACACAAGAAAATAATTTGCATTTTAATTAAAAATGTGGAGTACACATATAAGCTGTAATCTCAATGAAAAAGGCAAACACCATTCTTAAAGATCCACAATTCCTGGTGACATTACTCGGCCATAGGTATCATAGCACCTGCAATGGATTTGATTTCTAATGTCAACACAATTTCAAATTGAAGTTTTCTAAATATACTAGAGGCCTGGTGAATGAAAATTCATGCACTTGGAGGGTCCCTCAGCCCGGCCTGTGCCCTCTCACAATCTGGAAGCCCTCAGGGGATGTTCTACTGATGGCTTAGGCCTAAGCCACAGTCTGGCCTCCCTCTGCGGGAGGTGACTTGGCGGCCTAATCAGGGGATGGTGCGGCCCCCATCACCCAGCCACTGCCGCAGCCACTGGCCTCCGTCTGCAGGAGGCGACCGGGCGGCTGATCAGGTAATGGCACCAGCCAGTGTGGCCCCACGCCCCCATTATGCCTCGAATGGTCACTGCTGTCTCTCCCCCGCTCCCCTGCCATCACCATCTCCTTCCTCTGCCTGCTGGCCTGGCGCCACCTGCTCACCAGCCCTGCCCCCCCGACTGGTTGTTCCACCGTTCAGTTGATTTGCATATTATGCTTTTATTAATAGGATATAACAAAACTCTTAAACTACTTCATAAAAACTAATCCACATCCTACTCAAAAGGTGGTCAATGGACTTTAAGTATAAAAAGACAAGAAAATAAACAAACCACTAAGAGAGTATATGAAGGATAATGATAGGTAGCCTTTGAAACTTTGAAATCAATGTATAATAAGAAAATAAATATACTTGTGAAATTGTTTTATTATAAAGAAAAGGTGTTTCATATAAATTGCAGTGTCAATATCAATACTGAAAAAAATATGATACATAATCCTCAGTTGGTTTTGTCTAAAGGATGAAAAGCTATATTAACACTAAAAATCAATCAGTGTAATTTACCCAAGTGACAGATAAAGAAGAAACATCATATGATCATTTGACAAAATTCAATACCTAGTTCTATAAACTATTTTTCACAGGCTGTGAATGGATGAAACTTCCGCAATCTGATAAGGCCATCTTAAGAAAAAAAAAAACAACTAGTTAATATCATACCTAATGGTATAATATTGAACTCTTTCCTGATAATATCAGACACAAGTCAAGGATTCCTATTCTCATCACTTCTATTCAACATTCTACTAGATATTTCTTTATGTAAAATAAATACAAAAACATCTAAAAATACATAACAGACTTAATAAATAAATTCAACTGGATCATAGAATCCAAGATTAATATGTGAAAACCAACTGTTTTTTAATACTAGCAGCAAACATTTCAAATATAAAAATGAAAATTTAAAATCCATTTACAATAGCATAAGGATATATAAATCATTTAGGCCTTTTTATTTATGTTTATGGGTATTTGGTTGTGGTAGCCTACATGTATTTGTATTTTATACATGGCAGTATTTTATACATGGTTTCATATAATTTTCAAAACGACTTTTGAGGTAGATTTTTTTATACATTATCCAAATGACACAACTAGAAATAGAGAGTGTTGAACTCTGGGTTGAGTGACTCTAAACCCATCTTGATTCTACTATATATACCTTGGGAAAAGGTATAAAGTATAATATTAGTGCATTAATGTTCTAATGAACCATTATTTCACAAATATCATTAGACTCAAAGTTATTTTGGTAAAATTTGTATATTTTAAAATATTTTTATTTACTATAACTAAATGTTATAAGCTAAGAGACACAGATTTACTCATGGGGGAAGTGAAACAAATCCTAAAATAAGAAGACTGTGGTAATCTAAATATTATAAATTGCCCAAGCAGCTATTTTGAACGTAATCTGGAATAAAAAGATCAGATATAAAATTAAAGATATAAAAATCTGACAAAAACAATATATAGATATAATTAATCTCAACATTTATAAGTGAACATCATCAGGGAACACAGTAGCTAGCATTCAAATTTTCCTTCTATTTTCCTGTCCTCTTTTTTTTTTTTATCATGAATTTAATGATAACTTTCAACATGCATACAACTTCCTTCATCTGGGCAACTGCTTTCTGAAGTATATAGAATAACATCGGGATCCAGTAACTATGTGAACACTCCTGGTGCTTAGTTCTCAGTGTTGATATAGGGTCATCACCATGGCTTTAACAATAAGGAAGAACTGAATGAAACAGATTTGCTACATTGAAATTGCATGAAATCATCTATAGGAAGACTGTTGATAAGAATTTTGCTTGAAATGTTGATACATGCTTTTTGAAAGGGAAGAAATGACAACAAAGGACAGATCAGACTAATAGACCAGACTATCTATGATTCTAAGCTCATGAGATAACTTTCAATGTGGTTTTTTTTAAAATATATTTTAGTGATTTTTTTAGAGAGGAAGGGAGAGGGACAGAGAGTTAGAAACATAGATGAGAGAAAAACATCGATCAGCTGCCTCCTGCACACCTCCTACTGGGGATGTGCCCACAACCAAGGTACATGCCCCTGACTGGAATCGAACCTGGGACCCTTCAGTCCACAGGCTGACGCTCTATCCACTGAGCCAAACCGATTAGAGCTCAATGTGGTTTTAATAAATCATCATCATTATAATCAATAAGAAAAAAATTTTCTATAATGGACTTATCCTTACAAGGAATCAAGATCCAGGGATGGAACCTGAGGTCTTGACTAGAGCACAGCATAGGAGTCTGAATTCCTCCTAATTGTGCATTCTTGGGTAGTTTCTTAACATGTAGGCTACCTTTTGAACTTCTGATAAAAATAAATGTGTAACATATCTCTGTCTCAAAAGTATTAAGAGAGTTTGTATCTATATCTGATACATCCTTATACACCCTCTCTAGCTTAATTACAAGGTTAACGTATTTTAGTAAATTGATGCATTTTAGTAAACTAATAAATTGATATTTGTAATAGGTATTAAAATAAGTTTGATTCTGTACATGAAAATATAAACAGCATTAAAATACTTTTTATTATTATGAAAAGGACATAATTTATATGGTCCATGGATGAGCATTTAGTTCATGCTGTAGGGAGTCTGATAATATAAAACCATTATTTGGAGGAAAGGGAAGAAAGTTCCATTGTAGACTTTATTTAATGAGCAACAGCTGGGGAGACCAGAGTCTACAATTGCATCTAGTAGACTGAAAATGCAGGAGGACTCTGAGATCACATGAAAAATTTGCTGTTAAAAACAAAACTAAGATGAAAACAGAATGGCACATTTAACATAATTATAGATATTCTTAAAGGAAGTAGGTAAGATTACACTTAGTATTTACTTAGTATTATATATGAATTTAGCATTTGAGCAACATTATCAGTCCAAGTTGTTTGCTTGAGTTAAATTGATTTTATTCATTAATCATGGTCTACTGAGAAATGGTATTATTTCTTATTAAGTGTAGGAACATATATAAGAAAAATAGTTAGCTCTTATTTCAAATAGTTAATATACCTTTCTGAGTAAAGATAAAATGAAAATTAAAAAAAACAACAAAGTAACTCTTATAAAGTGCTTCATGAAGGATATAAATATAATGAGATGAACAAGCATAAAGAACTCATGATATGTTAATTAGAAGCAATTATCCTATATAATAAGAGAGGAATACGCTAATTAGCCATTACGCTCTGAGGAGTAATGACCAAGCAGTCACGACCAGATCACGGATCAGCAGGAGGGTGGCCCAGTGAGTTACAAGTGGGCTGTGGAGAGCTCCAGGAGGGAGCAGGGCAGCAAGCTATGAGGGGTGGGGTGGGGAGGGGGCCAGGGAGAGTTACAGGAGGGCGGGGCAGCAAACTGAGAGCTACAGGAGGGCAGCAGTGACCTACTGGCTACAAGCGGGCAGCAGAGAGCTACAGGGTGGGACAGGGCAGCAAGCTATGAGGGGGGGACAGGGGGAGCTACAAGAGGGTGGCAGAAACCTACTGGCTCATGGATTCATGTGCAGGGCTACTAGTATAACATAAATATCAATATTATATGGGTCAAAATTCATTAATGTTTGTATAAATGTTCATTCAGCCCCTTATATTATTAGCAAGGCATTATGCTGGCTTTTGTGAAAAAGGCAAAAAATATGTTATATTCAGTAAATAAGAGAAATATATGTGATGGTAATGTATACACACTACAATAATATAAAAATTAACAGAGACACACAGGATTTTAGAAAAGAATTAGAACCATTTCTAGAAAGATGAGGCAATGTTTTGAAAATAAAACTCATTTTCTGAAATCTCTGAGCTCATGATTTTTACAAGATCATTAAATTCCTAAAAGACAGAGAAAGGATTTGAAACCAGGCAGCCTTGACTCCTACTTTCAATCACCTCTAATAAAAGCTATGCTAGTGGTTGAGATAACATGAGGATACAGAAGAGAGAGCATCTATTATTTCTATAAAAAGCCAAAAAATAAATTGCCCAAGAAGCTATTTTGAACATAATATGGAATAAAAAGGTCAGATATAAAATTAAAGATATAAAAATCTGACAAAAACAATATATAGATATAATTAATCTCTTAACATTTAGAAGTGAACATCATTAGGGAACACAGTAGCTAGCATGCAACTTTTCCTTTCCTTTTTTTTTTTTTTAATCTTGCATCAGGTCCAAATCAGGAGAGAAAATATTATGTATTATATTTTTTTACAATTGAAATTAAAGTATTTTGGTTAACTAGAATTGGAAAAAAATAAGTATACTTGCTATTTGAGTTAATTACTTTATTAAAAACAACAAAGTCAATGAAAAGGTTGGTACAAGACAAATTTTAATATTCAGGAATATTTTTAAAATAGATATTTAGAGGCAACTTTCTAGTTTTGAATGTGGAAAAATGTTTTCTTATTGCATCATTCAATGAGTTTATCTCATGTGATGTTTGACATGGCTGTATGGAGACAAGAAAGGTGCACCGTCAAGAGAGATTATGAGGGAAAACTAATATTGAAGATTAGTAGAAGTTGGGGACATAACAACAGAGAATGAGAAACAATAGACAGATACAAACTACTTCAGGATACTATTTACAGAAAGGGTAGTAAGCAATAAAAAATGCTGCACAGAAGATACTGAGTTGGGGACAGAAAGGCATTTGATTTTGAGTTTAGGTGATTATTGATGCCTTTGTTGAAAGCATGTTTGATAAAAAGCAAAGTTAAATTTCTGTATTATCTGTTATCATGAACAGACTAGTTTAAAATCAACCATTTTATTTTTCTCATGACTGTCCCACTAGGCATTAGCTGGGGTGCCCAGGTCTGGAAGATACACTTCTAAGATGGCTTCTTTATTCACATGTCTGGTGCTTTAGGGTTCTTTGATAACTCTCTCTCTCTCTCTCTCTCTCTCTCTCCCCACTACCTCTTTCCCTCTCTTTCTCCTCATCAATGATCTCCTGTAAAGATATGTTAGAAGTTTCTCAAAAGAGTTCATTTGGGTTTACATAATCTCTGTAGTAATTGTGGAATGTCTACATCCCCCAAGGTAGAACTTCCCTAGTGTATTGAGTGCCAGGGAGGGTCCTAGGGGGAGATGTGGGGTCATCTTCCCAGAGAGAAGGACCCAAGGCAGAGAAGGCAAAGTCTCCCTGCAGACCTCCCTTCAGCTCTGCTGACTGGCTCTCCTGAGCATGGAAAGAAAGTCAGGTAAGAGAGGAGGGGGCCCCTGTGAAACCAGGGGCACAGAATATATGACTTCATAAAGTCTCTGATGAGCATGATTTATTATTATCATCTAGTTTCTCCATAGCACCTGCTGTTACATTTACTTTTCCTAAAAGATAACAAAAAAGCACTGTATGTAGAAACAAACAAACGTAGAAATATGGGACATGGCACAGAACGAAACCCTGTCAAGTAAAATCTTACTCCAAACACTCTCTTATCCAAATATAAATATTTAAGTGACACATATTTAATTATGTGTCAGTTTTTATTTTATTTCACCTATTAGTTGGTTTATAATGATGCGTCATTTCTATTTATCTTTAACTGATGTCAACATTGCTTATCCTCATAGAAAACAATAAAACACCAGCCTTCTATAGGATTTATAAAAGCTGTATATATGCGCATATACAATATAAATATAACATTATAATTATTATATTAATTCATGAATATAACTTTACCTCAAACATATATTATATTATTTATATTCATGTTATTTTTATTAACATTAAAAATGCATATTCTGTATGTTCATATGTGTTAGATTGACATATTTTTTTTATTCCAATGGCTGGCAAAGTGCTTGTCATATAGTGGCTACTCAATACATTTTTGTTGAATGACCAAGTAAATGAATGACTGCTCAAATAACGTTAATTCCTCTGTAGCTTCTGAGAAAGAAAAATCATTCTGTGTTTAATATAAACACCAATCAAACAACCCTTTTTGGAGCCATCATCTTTAATACAGAAAGAAAATGACATCAAGAGAAGGTTGTAAGAGAAGATAATTAACATTCTGATATCAACCTTCAAGGTTAGCAAGGTTCCCAGAATATCCTATTTACCTTTATCACCGCCTATGGGTAGAACACACACAAAATCTGTAACTTCTACTTGAAAACTGAAGCTACCCTTAGGATAATAATCTTCCAGTTGGCTACTTAATGAATAAAAATGTATTTTCGGGTGTTTAAATTTGCTTTAAATCTAAGTCAGTTGGTCTGAAGCAAGGACTGATAATGGAGGCTCCTTTTGAGACTATTATGATGTAACATTATTTCAATTCTGTTCCCTTGACTTCAATACTAAAAAGTACAGAAGGAAAAAAAAACAACCAAAACCCTTTAAGAAGTGGGGTTGCAGTTCCTCCAAACCCAGGTATCAAACAGCTGCCACCTTATTCCCTCCAACTGACTCAGTCATGCTTCTAGCTTCTTCCCAATGATCCCAAAATGTCATGCATTAGAAGTATCAAGGGTTTGAAACCAACGACTCCTCAGCCCAGGAAAATTCTATAGCAGCTCCCATTGAGCACGTGGGAATTGTAAGATGCAGAAGAAAATTCCCTTGTTTTCTCACACAGATCTTTCAAATCTACTTACGGCTAAGGCAGGTCTCCCAGATTCTCTGAGATCTTTTAGACATTAAGAAGTTACATTTTGGCTTAATAATAGCCTCATTTTAGTTATTGAAATATCCAATCTTGTGTAGTAAGCATGAGTTCTTTATCTCTGGGGATCTCTCATCTTTCCTTAAAACAGTGCTTCTCCCCTTGTCAGTCAAACAGAATTTCTCCTTCATTATCAGGTTCATGTTGGCCCAGCCTGACTCTTTCTGTGGCCCTTTAACTCAATGGCACTCTCCATTCTCGGGGACTTCTTGGCTGAAACCAGGTGTTCTCCCATTCAGTTTGTATTGATTATTATCTATATACATTAAACAACTGTCAACTTTGAGTTGACATTTATTCCTATATAGAAAATTCATTTGCCTCTCTCTTTTGTTGGAAACCCTGTTTCCTGGACCCCAGGAAGTTTATGTCTTATTTTGAGTGGCACATATCCGTCAAAGAGAGAACACATCGACCTTCTTTAAATTCTCTACTCAGAATTGTTTGCCTACCATGTGTATATGAAACATATTCATTTTTCACTCACATTGGATTGTTGTTACATAAAGTTTCTCCGGGCTGAAAGACCATAAGAAAGGGCTGACAACTCTATCATTATATCAAGAGTTTACTAAGGGAACTTACATACCAGTAAGTCTCTGTGGCAGCGAGTCAACCTGGATATCTTCCCAGCTGTATGGCAGATGCTAAGGAGGCATACAGGACAGGGTGGGAAGGGTAGAGGTATGAGGACATTATGTGAGCTACCCCAGATACAGGGAAAATGCCTTATGTGTTTGTCCATGGTGGGGCAATAGCCTGTTTCAGTAACCAGCACAAATCAGTAGCTGTGGGGCATAGGAGAGAGGCTGAGGCTGGAGGCATGGCAGGGATTTTCCAGAAACAACTTCTGTTCTGGCCAGAATCTAGCTGGTGGGTCTGGCAGTGGTCAGGCAGCGGTCGCTACATGGAATATTCTCTCCTCCACATTGTGCATCAGGCCTGGCATAGATTCCTAGATTTGGAAACCTGGTGGCAATATTTGCTACCTGTCTATTTGATTATTTAAAAGTTTGCTATGAAAGGTATGTATATATGTGTATGTACATGTGTGTGTGTATGAATTAGTGATTGTACCCTGATTTTTTAAAAATATTTTTATTACTACATGATATCCTGAAAATGTTTATGTGCCTTAATGTAAAACATTTTCTACTTACTGCATGGGACACTTAGTGGCTACCTCAATTTGGAAACTCATATTCTGGAAAATTTATTTTATTTCATCTTTCAATGTATTTCCCTCCACTAATTTCTCCCTTCTTTCTCTTTCTGAGTCTATTCTTGGATATATGTGAAATCCCCTAGATTAATTCTCTAATTTCCTAGTTTCTTATCTATGTCCTATCTGAGTTTACTTTCTAGCCTAGGTGTACCTGAGATTGGCAACATCAGTGTCATCTGCAAGCTTGTTAGCAATGCCCAGTCTCAGGCCCTGCCCTAGATTACTGAATAGGAATGTGCATTTTGTCAAGTTCCCCAAGTGATTGTATGCTCATTAAAATCTGCAAAGTCCTGCTCTACCAGAACCGCTGTGAATGTGTGCTTCAGTCATTATGTGGCAACATTTCTGCTGCCGTATTTTTATGTCACTGGTCTCCTTTGTTCTCTGAATAGTCCATTTTATAATAGCATTCTTCCCTTGATTTGCAAAGAAAATATTTTATTTTATCACTCCGATAATATAATTATACATGTTGAAGCTTTCCCCCCTACTCTTGCATGATCTCTGTTTCTTTAAATGTCTTAATCTGTGCATTTGTTTTGGTCTCTGTCATTCATGTTAGAGTTGTTCTTCAAATATCTAGTAATTTTGACTGTTCAATTTTAAAGTGAGATAGCAAAAACCTGAATGGTAGCTTCCTGTGTGTTTTGGACTTGTTGAAATGGAGATGAGGTGAGTGCCTGGCTTTGTCATATCAATATGTGAAGAGTGTGTGTGTATATGTGTGTGTGTGTGTGTGTGTGTGTGTGTGTGTGTGTATGTGTGTTCTCAATTCTACCACATTATAAGCCTGGCTTTATCATATCAATATGTGAAGATAGTGTGTTTGTTTGTGTGTGTGTGTGTGTGTGTGTGTGTGTGTGTGTGTGTGTCCATTTCTACCAGGTTTATAAGTTTGAATGTGAACAGCATGCTGGTGAATTTTTTAGAAGAGAGTTGAGGGGCAATCACCATTCAAATTACAGATTTTACTTAAGCTACTTTTATTCAGTAGGATCATATATCCAGCTTCAGTCGGCCTAGTGTCCCTGAATTCAAAGTCAAATGTATCACCGTATATAGAAACTGAATCTCCCATCCTTTTGTCACAGAGGAGAGGTGGGGAAGAACTACTGCTGGTTGATGTGTGGGATCTGGCAGGTTAAATGCATGATGTACCAATTTTCTTATTGTTAGCATCACCCAGTGTCCTCACCTTGGGATGTACTATGTCAACTCCCAAATCTTAATGAAGTTTGGGACCACAAGTCGGTTCTCTTCTTAGTGTTTCTTCTGCAGATACTCAACCTTCAGCTTTCTTAACTCTAATACAGCATCTGCTATTCATATCCAAGCTTTACATATTCAAAAGTTTTGCTGATGTGTCTTGTCTCTGGCACCCTCTCGCTTACCGTTGTTGTTGCTGTGAATTTATCCTTGCCATTGGCTATCAGTTTAGTGGCAAAAATATGGGACACTTTTTTGAAAATTATGTGTCCTATGGTCCCTGCTTACATGGGTGTTTTTTTTCCTTACTTTTTATCTTTTTAGCAATCCTGTCCCCTAGTGATTATATTGCAATGAGCTAAAAAGGGAACTTTTGAAAGATAACATGCTTCTCCAAGGTAAAAAACGATTAAAGACATTCAATGTAACTTGTAGCTACATTTTCTGACTTCTAGATCTCTGGTTTTCCTACTACACCCACCTATCAGGGGTGGGTCAGCAAACTACAGACCATCAAATCTGGCCCTCTGTAAGTTTTCTAAATACTGCTTTATTGAAACAGTCAATACATTTATTTATGTATTATGTGGCAGCTTCCATATCACAGGGGTTGAATAGTTCCAAAGAGTCCAAAATACTTACTATCCAGACCTTTGCAGAAGAAGTTTGCCAATTTGTATTCTAAATACTTACATGGATGCTACCCTAATACCTTGTTCTACCAGTCCTTTCTCAACCTTTGCACATAGTCCTAACTCTGGAAAATGAACATCTCTATCACACTGTACTGTACCCTTTAAGACACGTGTGTGTGTGTGTGTGTGTGTGTGTATGTTGTTCAACCAGCTCCTTAAATGATTGTATAAGATATATAAACTCTGATTTAATCCCCAAGTTGTCCAGAGTCATGTTTTTACTTTTTATTTTTGCTCATAAAAATATTTACAACTCTCAAGACACTTGGTAGGGTTTTGGAAAAGGACATTTGGTCCAAAATGGTTTGCACAGTTAATGGTTTTAGAATGTCACCACCAGCTATGTGAACACATCTGGATTTGGTCAAATAGCATAATTATGTCCTTGCTAACCAAATAGGAGCATCTGTCATGTCTTATTAAGTCCTAAGCGATACTGGGCTTGTTAAAAGCATGGACATTTACAAAGATTCTGAGGCTCTATCTCATTCAACTTATATTTTATGTGAATATTTTCCTATCTCTGACCACACAAAATAGGGTACATACATAAAGGTAACCTATTGGCACATATAGGCAATTCTGCAATATGAATTTAATGATTTCAATATTCTTAATATGTTTTTAATGTGTGTCTCATTAGGAGCACTGTTTTTAATTCAAGGCATGACTGTGATAAAGACTTTTCGTGTGTATAATTCAAACCACAAAAAAACTTAATTTCCAGCACGATGGAATTTTTTGCGTTGCCATCAAAGGCACATTCTTTGGAGATTTGCTGCCATATAATAAAACCTCACATTCCAAAATAATTAGTCAGTAATGTAGAAGCACATTTCAAAGTGAAAAAGGACAAGCAAACTGCATTGAAATAATTCTGTTTGACAAAATGTCACCAGAAAGACATTGAAGCAGATTGAGAAAGGATAAGCATGCAGTATTGTATGTAACATTATACAAAACAAAGACAGGGTGGTATAGCACCTGAACTGGGCATCAAAGTAACTGATTTTACTCTCGTCTCTGCACTAGCATTCTCTGTGACATTTACTCATCTATGGCATCAGCTTCATTACAGAAAAGTGAAAATACAGACTTTTTTGGGCGCTAAAGAAAAAACCCTGATAGCAGGATCATGTTACACGTGGCCCTAGATATATTTCCATTTTCATCATGTCACAAAGGGAATTTTTCACAGAGCAAAATCCTCACATTCAAAATCCTGAGAAAACTAAAGGGAAAATTAGTGATTCCGCCAACTCAGGAAACAGCTTGTAGAAACGCACCTTGGAACACAGACCTAAAGGAATGGCTCTCTGTTTAAAATATTCCAACAGGAAAAAAATCAGAACTTGAACATCCTTGTCTGAGCTAAGAGTGTCTTGTTGAACGGCATATGATTAACCATGTGCATATTATAATACATTGAAAAGTGGTTTGAATTGTGTTATAAAATAATTTTAAGACTTTACTTTTAGATTCACAGCAAAAATAACAGGGGAGTGCAGAGATTTCTTGATACTCCCTGTCCCACATGCATAATTTCCATTATATACATCACCTGCCAGAGTAGTACATTTGACAATTGATGAACCCAAATTGACACATTATCATCACCCAAAGTCAATAGTTTATCTTAAGAGTTTGCAATCGGTGTTGTAGTTTCTGTGGATTTAGAAGTATAATGCCATGTATCCATCCTTATAGTATCAAACAGAGTATTTTACTGTCCCCAAAATCCTGTGTTCCAGCCATTCACCTTTCCCCTGTTTCCCCATCCCAATCCCTGAGAAATACCAATTCTTTTACTTTCTCCACAGTTTTGCCTTTTCCAGAATGTCATATAATTAGAATCTTATAACATGTAGTCTTTTCAGATTAGCTTCTTCGGTAATATGCATTTAAGGATTTTTTATGTATTTTCATGGCTTCATAGATGATTTCTTTTTTGTTAATCCTCACCCAAGGACATTTTTACATTGATTTTTAGAAAATGGAAGGGAGAAGGGGAGATAGAGAGAAACATCGATGTGAGAGAGACACATCTATTGGTTGACTCCTGTATGCACCATGACCAGGGCAGGGAAACCTGCAACCAAGGTACGTGCCATTGACTGTAATCAAATTCAGGACCCTTCAGTTCATGGGCTGACGCTCTATCCACTGAGACAAACCAGCTAGGTCCATAGATGATTTCTATTTTAACACCAAATATAGTTACTTTTTCAAGATGTACCAAATATGTGTATCCACTCACCTACTGAAGGACATCTTGGTAGCTTCCAACTTTTGTCAATTATGAACATTCATGTGCAGGTTATGGTGTGGGCTGAAACAATAGTATGACCAAATTTTAGAGTTACAGTCTATCCTTCCCATATGCTTAATTCACTTGGATTATCCAATTCTCAGCATTAGACATTCACTTCAAATAAAATTGGGTTGACAATATTGTTGTAGGTTGAATTGTGTCCACCAAAATGACATGTTGAAGTTCGAACTCCCGGTACCTGTCAATGTGACTTTATTTAGAAATGGGGTTATTAGATATGCAATTTTGTTGCAACACGGTCATATTCTATAAAGGTGGACCTTAACCCAATATGATCGGTGTCTTCATAAGAAGAAAAAACAGACCCAGACACATAAGTAAAAACACCATTTAAATATGAAAAAGAGAATGTCCTTTGGTTGATCTCTTATGCCCTCTTCCCAGCCTCCCCTGCCTTTCCTCTGAGGTTTGATGGTCTTTTCGATGCTGCTCTGTCTCTGGTTCTATTTTTGTTCATTGGTTTATGTTGTTCATTATATTCCACAAATGAGAGAGATCCTATGATATTTATATTTCTCTGACTGGCTTATTTCACTTAGCATAATGCTCTCCAGGTCCAGCCATGCTGTTGCGAATGGTCAGAGTTATTTCTTTTTTACTGAAGAGTAGTATTCCATTGTGTAGATGTACCACAGTTTTTAAATCCACTCATCTGCTGATGGGCACTTAGGCTGTTTCCAAATCTTAGCTATGGTGAATTGTGCTGCTATGAACATAGGGGTGCATATATCCGTTCTGACTGGTGCTTCTGTTTCTAAGGATACATTCCTAGGAGTGGGATTACTGGGTCAAATGGGAGTTCCATTTTTAATTTTTTGAGGAAACTCCATACTGTTTTCCACAGTGGCTGCACCAGTCTGCATTCTCACCAGCAGTGCAGGAGGGTTCATTTTTCTCCACATCCTCTCCAGCACTTGTCCTTTGTTGATGTGTTGATGATAGCCATTCTGACAGGTGTGAGATGGTATCTCATTGTCGTTTTGATTTGCATCTCTCTAATGATTAGTGACGTTGAGCATGTTTTCATATGTCTCTTGGCTTTCTGTATGTCTTCTTTCAAAAAGTGTCTATTTAGGTCCATTGCCCTTTTTTTTGATTGGATTTTTTATCTTCCTTTCGTTAAGTTGTATGAGTTTTCTGTAAATTTTGGAGATTAAACCCTTATCGGAGATAACATTAGCAAATATGTTATTCCATGCAGTGGGCTTTCTTGTTGTTTTGTTGATGGTTTATTTTGCTGTGCAGAAGCTTTTTATTTTGACGTAGTCCCATTTGGTTTTTTTTCTCTTTATTTTCCATTGCCCTAGGAGCTGTATTGGTAAAGATATTGCTACGGCATATGTCTGATATTTTGGTGCCTGTGGGTTCTTCTAAGAATTTTATGGTTTTCTGTCTTACATTTAAGCCCTTTATCCATTTTGAGTTTATTTTTATGAATAGTGTAAATTGGTGGTCTATTTTTTTTGCATGTATCTGTCCAATTTTCCCAACACTATTTATTGAAGAGACTGTCTTGACTCCATTGTGTGCTCTTGCTTCTTGGTCAAATCTTAATTGAGCATAGTGGCTTGGATCAATTTCTGGGTTCTCTGTTCTGTTCCGTTGGTCTATATGTCTGTTCTTGTGACAGTACCAGGCAGTTTTGAGAACAATGGCTTTGTAATACAGCTTGATATCTGGTATCATGATCTCTCCAACTTTGTTCTTCTTTCACAGGATTGCTGTGGCTATTTGGGGCCTTTTTTTATTCTATATGAATTTTTGGAAAGTTCATTCTAGGTCTGTAAAATATGCCATTGGTATTTTAATGGTGATTGTATTGAATCTATAAATTGCTTTGGGTAATATGGACATTTTAATGATGTTGATTCTACCAATCCATGAACACAGTATATTCTTGCATTTGTTTATGTCTTCCTCTATCTCTTTTTCCAACGTCTTGTAGTTTTCTGAGTAGGTCTTTTACCTCCTTAAACACGTTTATTCTTAGGTATCTTAATTTTTTGTTGCAATGGTAAAAGGGATTATAGTTTTTAATTTCTCTTTCTGTAAGTTCACTATTGGTATATAAAAATGCCATGGGTTTCTGGGTGTTAATTTGGTATCCTGCTACATTGCTGAATTCATTTATTGAGTCTAATACTTTGTGATGGAGTCTTTAGGGCTTTTTATGTACAATATCATGTCATCTCTTAATAATGACAGTTTTACTTCTTTTCCAATTTGGATGCCTTTTATTTCTTCTTCTTGTCTAAACTCTATGGCTAGCACTTCCAGTACTATGTCAAACAGGAGTGGTGAGACTGGGCATCCCTGTCTTGTTCCTGTTCTTAGGGGAAATGGTTTTAGTTTTTGTCCATTAAATATGATGTTGGCTGTAGGTTTGTCATGTAAAAATTTTATTATTTTGAGGCATGATCCTTCTATTCCCACTTTGCTGAGGGTTTGTGTCAATAAAGGATGTTGGATTTTGTCAAATGCTTTTTCTGCATCAATTGATATGACTATGTGATTTTTATCTTTCAATTTGTTTATGTGATGTGTCACGTTTATTTATTTTCTGATATAGTACCATTCTTACATCCCTGTGATAAATCCCACTTGTTCATATTATATGATCTTTCTAATGTAATGCTGAATCCAAATTGCTAGAATTTTGTTCAGGATTTTGGCATCTATGTTAATGAGGGATATTAGCCTGTAGTTCTCTTTCTTTGTAGTGTCTTTATCAGTTGTTTTTTTGTGTGTGTGTGTGATTAAGGTAATCCTGACTTCAGAGAAAGGGCTTGGAAGTATTCATTCTTCTTGATTTTTTGGAATAGTCTGAGGAGGTAGGTTTTAGTTCTTCTTTGAATGTTTGGTAAAACTCCCTTGTGAAGCCATCTGGCCCAGGGCTTTTGTTTGCTGGAAGACTTTTGATTACTGCTTCAATTTCCTCCATAGCTATCGGCCTATTCAGATTTTTTAAAAATAAAACCCTACATCTAACAATTGCAGAATACACATTCTGTTCAAGGATATGTGGGATGTTCATCAATGTATGTTCTCTGCCTAGTGTAGAATTACATAAGAAAGCCACCACACAAAATATCTTAAAAACCCCAATATTTGAAAATTAAATAATTCACTTCTGCATGACCAGTGATGAAGAAACAGAAATCATAAAAAAAAAAAATTATAAGTATATGGACAGAATAATAATAAAAGTTTAACACATCAAATTTTATGGTATGCAAATAAAGCAGTGATTAAACAGGATATTTACATCCTGAAGAACTATATAAGAAAATAAAGAAAGGTTTGAATGCAATGATCAACATTTTTACCAAAATGAAGTTAGTAAAAGATAACTAAAGTAAACTCACCATAAGGTGAAGGTAGAAAATTGTCATTATAAAGACAGAAATCAGTGAAACAGAAAGTAGTTCAAGGAAAAAAAGAGTTCAAGCCAAAGTAGGTTTTAAGAAAAAAAAAAGGTTTAAAATCAATAAACCTATAGAAAGGCTAAACAAAAGAGAGAAAACAAATTACCAATGTCAAGAAATGAAGGAGGAGATAAGTCTGACACTCCTGATCTTGGAACAAGAAATATGATGAACAAGCTATGTCAATGAATTTGACAACTCAGATGAAATGGACAAATTTCTTTTAAAAATAACTTTACAAAAAGTTAAAGTAAAAAATTTTGAATAGATTTTTTAAAAAGAAGGTTGAATTATCAATAAGCTTTCCATAAAGAAAATGCTAAGCTCAGATGGTTTCACTGATAAATTCTAACATTTAAGAAAAAAAAAAAACATTTCCAGTTGTACATTAACATGCAGACTGTACAGGATAAGGAACATTCCCCAACTGATCTTATGTGACTGGCATAACCTTAATACCAACACTTGCCATTATAAAAATAAAAAATAAATTGGACTAAAATCTCTAAATAGAAGGATACTACTATATAAATCTCTAATAGTTTAAAGAAAATATTAGCAACTAACATACAATAAAACATAATAATATATAAAAGAGTAGTTTATCACTACAAAGTAGAGTTTATAAGAATGAAAAAAATGCAAAATTTGTTTAAAAATGAAAACCATTTAAGATTAATCGCCACATTAACAGAACAGAACAAATGTGTGTGTGTGTGGGGGGGAACTCCATTTTAAATAGTCTCCATAGCCGCAGAATAAAGTATCTGACAAAACACAAAACCTGTCAGAATTAAAAAATGAAGATGAATGTGGGGAAACATATTGGAAAAATAGGAAGCAGAGGGAAGTTTTAAGTCCAATAAACGAAATCAGAGAAGAATTGTAGCTAACAGAAATAAGTATTGGTGAAATATTGAATGTTTCCCCACTAATGTCAGGAACAAGATAAGGGATGTGAGGTAGAGAGCTACAATTGACCTCTAAATTCTAAAATTTCACCACATGTTAATTTTACCTCAAAAAGGAGTTCTAAACAAATACTGACTCTCAATAAGTTTGCTTTCACAGTGATTTGCGTTAGAAAAGCTGAAACTAACTTCTGTGTCTTCTATCCTTAAGCAGAAGAACAAATACATTGAGAATTACGGAAGCCAGTTTTCTCCCCATTACGAAGGTGAAAATGTGGAAATTGCAACAACTAGAATGTACCCACTACTGTTGGATTGAAATTGGAGATACTCTGAAATTAGAGATGTATATAAAAATGTAAAAATAAGTATGAACATATGCTTAATGTGTGCATATGTGTGTATATGTTAACTCTATGAGAAGGTCTAGAAATAATGGCATGCCCATAGTAATGAACATACTTAGGACCCAGGTCTTGTTTTGCACATACCATTCAACATGAAAAGGAACCAAGGCTCTTTGCAGAAATGCTTGACTGCAGGTTTGGGGAAGGAGAAGTTCAAGATGAGCCTGGATCATCTTGCCAGAGTGAGGTAGTGCTCAAGGAATCAAAGGGACATGGCAAAATGACACAGAAGTCTTATTGGGAGGACTTCCTTTGGTCAAATCTGGGATAATTTTTGCAATAAAATAAGTAATGACAGTAATAAACTATTAACAACTAGTGGCCAGTGCATGGATTCATGCACATTGAAAGGAAATTAATTAGAAGAAATATTTTAGTATTGCTACTCACCCTTTCTCAACAATAGAAGTGGCAACCAAATTCATGTTTGACAATGACAGTTTGAAATATATGCGTGCTATTGGCACCAGTGAGAGCTTTATATGTATTGTGCATGTGTGAGTAAACTTAGCCTTTTATATATGCTGTATAATAAACTTGCTTAATTAGACCTGCTTTCTGATGTAACTAAACTTTTTCCAGCCCAGTGAAGCACCCCAACTTCTCTTTCAGGTAATTGTCAGCAACACAGCAGTAAATATCAACATGAAGCAGATTATTATTGTAGATCACACAGGGAGAACAAAGGGTAAAATATTTAACTGCACCAGTGTTTGACTATGTTCTGCACAGTGAGAAAACCTGAAGTCATTTTCAAGGTCCACCATTTCTTACTTCTTTTCAGTCAGGTCAAGTTTCTAAACTTTCTAAATCTCCATTTTCTAGCTAATGAAAAGAAAATAGGATTCCACCGAGTCTTCTATGTACCCACTCCAAGACTTCTGTGAGGATCAAATGAAATGAGGCATGGGAAAAAGCTTCACAGACATTTGGTTAAAGTGTGAAAAGTTTGTACCTGGATATAAAGCAAGTCATGTTCATGGGCTGAAAAAAACTGCAAGGAGGCTAGTCGTCACTAGGGAGAGGAAGTCAGGCATTGCTACGTGACATCATTACCTGGCGCCCACAGCGACCGTTTCTGGGCTGGGCTGTGGGCTGCGGGCTGCATTTTGCACCACGGGGTCTCAGCAGCATCGGCTGTGATTTGGTGGCTATTGCTCCTAGGTGGTGGCAGGGCCTGTGTCCCACTTGGGGGAAGCTGAGTGTTGCTTTGTGGGTGCCAGGTCTGTGGTGCCATTTCTCTGTGTGCATGTCACAGCAACTCCTGCATGAACATCTGCCCCCTGGTGGTCAGTGAACATCATAGCAACTGGTAGGAGGGTTGGACACTTAGCAAATTAGCAATATATATATATATATATATATATATATATATATATATATTGCATAAAATAAGAATCAATGAGGCCATACTGATATAAAAATTAATTAATTAATAGAATGCCAATTAACAAATAATATAAAGAATAATGGAATTTAAAATTTGTCAATTGTTGTTAAAAGCAGTGGCCAGAAATTTGATGGGAGTCAGATATTTACATTATATCAAAGCATCTTCCTACAAATTGCGAGTAGGGAGACATCACCATAACTAAGTGACAGAACTAACATGGGCACTATTAGGATGAACTGGCATCGTGTGCCTCCTGATGTGAAGCTTTGGGAAGACCAGACCATTTCCTCTGTGCTACCCTGGCCATAATATGAATCTAATTATGAGGAAAATGTAGACAATCCCAAATTCAGGAATATTCTTCTAAACAAAACTCTCCAAAAAAAAAGAAAAGAAAATAAATCAAGAGAAAAATAAACCTGAGGAATTATTTTATCTGAAAAAGGCCTAAAGAGACATATATTTAAACCTTAAATATGATCATATATTGGATATTGAAACAGGAATAAACATGAAATATAAATGTCATTGTGGTAAGTAATAAAATGTGTAAATAAAATATAGTTTAGATAATGATACATCAATGTCAAATTTCCTAAATGTATAACTCTTCCTTGGTTTTATAAAGCTGTTTCTTTGATTGCAGGAAATAGTCACAAAGGTATTTAGGAGTAGTATGGATCATAATGGTTAAAATTATCCTTACATATACACATAGTGAGTAAGAAACAAATGGCAACTATAAACAGTTGGTGAATCTGGGCATGTGTATAAAAGATCCTCATTTTATTCGTGCAACTGCTCTGTAATTTTGAAATATCAAAATAAAAAGAAACAAAGAAAGGTAAAGAATTTAGAAGACTTCTTCAAAAGTGGTTGGTAAATTTAAAGCTACAACTAGTTGACAGATGGGGTTAATTACTGGGAGAGTGGGTTTTTATAGAAGGGCTGTCTTTTTCTCGAGCTGTTACTTCTGTGTGGTACAATCAGAGCAATTTTAAGGGGAATCAATAAAGATCTCAAAGCTTCCTGGGTGTTATGTCCCTGCTAACTACAAGTTGGCTTTCACTGCAAATAGCAAATTCTTTCATTCCAAAGGCTGCGTTAACGCAGTTCTTCACACTCAACTAACTACTCTGCACTGCACTTTCCTAAATAATTAGGTCATTTGGAAACTTTAGTTCTGTGATTTCTTCCCAACTCTCCAAATCTGTATATGACTCTCAAGATACTCTGTGCCATCAGCTATCTTGAACTTCTTCCTGCCTCAGAAAACTTGTTCCATTTTCCAAATTTGCTTCCCTTTTACTAGAACAACCCTATTTCTCAACTACTTCTCTCATCCTGCCTGGCCCCCTGAAAAAGAAATCTCACTCTATCACATAGACGGGAAGCTTCCAAAGTCTTTCTTCCTTTTGCATCTTTACTCTAGCTTTAATTTTCTTTGAAATAGTTTCCACCACCCCTTCATGTAGTTGAGCTTTTAAGGCTCGATATTTTTAAAGCAGATTTAAGTTTACAAAAAATTTGAAGGGAAGTACAGAGATTTCCCATATACCCCATAGCCTTCCCCATTGTCAACATAATTCATCTGAATGGAACATTTTTACTAAGGCTGAAACTACATTTATTTTTAAAATAAATTTTAATTGATTTTAAACAAAGGAAGGGTGATGGGTAGAGAGACAGAAACATCCATGAGAGAAACATCGATCCCCTGCCACCTGCATGCCCCCAAATGGGGATCAAGCCTACAACCAGGGCATGTGCCCTGACTGAGAATAGAACCAGAAATCTTTTGGTTCATGGGTCGACACTCAACCACTGAGCCACACAAACCAGGAGTGAACCTACATTTACACATCATACGCACCCAAAAGTCATAGATACTATTACTTTATTTTTATTTTTTGGAAAGCAAGAATGGTTTTCTCTTGACTTTAAACTTGAAATTAATGCATATATGTATAAAATATAGATTTTTTTGTATTGCATAAATCTGCAGAAAATTTATCCTGGCATTAATATCACTATGCAGATGTCTGAAGCAAACTTAATGTTTCTTGTACATCACTGATTTTTTACCATCTGCATGCCTAAAATTAAGATATATTATCAGAACATACTCTGTGCTTGTCCTTAAATTGTTTGAACTATCTTTCCAATTAGATACAATCTTTATATCAGAAAATGTTTTCCTATTGTGTAATTGAATATATTGTTCATAATCCTGGCCATATAATTTAATTAGCCTGATATCATTGGGCAAAGTCTCCCTTCTCTCATGATATTCCTGGATCATTTGTGGCTGTTGAATTCCATGAGCACCAATCCCAGACAATTGTGATTGGCGCTATTTAGTTGTACAACATGTTGGCCTTGGCTTATCCATACCCATACAGACAATCCTCCGAATAAACTATTTGCGGGAAGATATTTTTAGAACTCTGACAGTTACCTCTCCTGAAGTTGGTATAGTCTTTGAAGTCAGAGAGGTATATGTTATTTCTAATGCCTTGGCTGAATCGTGAACGTTAATATTTCATGAGGGATATTTATCTATCATTTCCTTTTTCTAGTTATATCTTTTTGTGGTTTGCTAGCCTTATAAATGAGAAGAAAATGTTTTCTTTTATATTTTCAGGAAGAGTAGTATAGAATTGGTTTTAATTCCTCCATAACCATTTGATAAACATAATAGTGAAGCCACCAGTTCGAGAGTATTTCTTGGAATGATTTTTAAACTGCAACTTAATCAATGAAAATTCAACATTATCTACTTTTTCATGAATAGTCTTCAGTAATTTGTGTCTTCTAAGGTATTTCCCCATTTTATCCAAGTAGTTAAATTTCTTGGAATGTAATTCTTCACAGTAATATGTTGGTATTTTAATGTTAGTAGTGACATCACACTTTCATTCCTGAAAATATTTGTTTTACATTCTCTACCTTTATCAGTCTTTTTGGAGACTTGTGAAAATTTTTGTTCCTATTAGAGAACCAGATTTTTATTTTATTAATTTTCTTTCTTGTTTGCTTTCTATTTCATTGGTTATTGCTCTTTTCCTAATTATATTTTCCTTGCACTTACTTTGCATTTAGTTTGCACCTTTTTTCTATTTTCTTAAGGTGGAAGATTACATAATTAAATGAGATCTTACTTGTTTTCCAATATATCATTTAATGCTATAAGTTTCCCTTTTGGCACCGTTTTAAATATGTTCCAAAATTTTTGATATGTTTTATTTTTAATTCATTTTATTTTAATTCTTAGTGAATTGATCTCTTTATTATTATGTAATAGGGAGGTTATTGTTTTTGTTGCCTTATTGTGAATCTTGTAATTTTTGGTTAAATACCTGACATCATGTGTAAAATACTAGATACTGTGGCAAATCATGTTAATACCTGCAAATACGATTATATCATGCAGTCAGTAACAGTATTGAGTCAATGTTTTTAGGATTTGAAGTGAGTTGTGGTTGCTATGGTTACCTTTAGTGCAATGTAATTTATTTATTTATTTATTTTTTAAATATATTTTATTGATTTTTTACAGAGAGGAAGGGAGAGGGATAGAGAGTTAGAAACATCAATGAGAGAGAAATATCGACCAGCTGCCTCCTGCACATCTCCTACTGGGGGTGTGCCCGCAACCAACGTACATGCCCTTAACCGGAATCGAACCTGGGACCTTTCAGTCCGCAGGCCGACGCTCTATCCACTCAGCCAAACCGGTTTCGGCTAGTGCAATGTAATTTAAAATTCCTCCAATGGCTTTCTTGTACTGGGATTTGAGTGCTGAAGGATTTCTCACTATATTGGTGCTCCGCCTTTCAATTTTAGTCAAACCTGAATACCTGTACCATATAGGATTCTCCCGCTGTGCTCTTACCCTCCAAGAGCTGTAGATTCTACCTACTGCTTAGCAAGGGCTTTCCAGGTAGGTTGTGAAGAGGTGGGAGAATGCGCTGTTGTTGTTATTGAAGCTCAGTCTTACATAAGCACTGTGTGTCTGGGTCTTGGAGGTGGGCAGTTGGCAGCATTCCTGGCACTCTTTTCCAAGGCAGACAAATGCTGTCTTGTATCTGCAATGGACCTTGTCTGAGAGCTTTCTGTTCCTATACCAATAAAATGCCCCGAATTAAATTTTTCAGGGTTTGAGAGTATTCTTTCTCCTACCTTTTCCCAGCAAAAACAGCTATTTAACTTTTCCTTGCACGTGACATAGTTTTCTACCTTCCCACAAAAGCTTAAACATTTGCCCTAGCTGGTTTGGCTCAGTGGATAGAGCATCAGCTTGGAGACTTAAGAGTCCCGGGTTCAATTCCAGTCAAGGGCACATGCCTGGGTTGTGGGCTCCATCCCAAGTAGGGAGCGTGCAGGAGGCAGCCAACCAATAATTCTCTCTCATCACTGATATTTCTATCTCTCTCTTCCTCTCCCTTCCTCTCTGAAATCAATAAAAATTATTTTTAAAAAAGCTTAAACATTTTGTTCCATATGAGAGAATAGACTGGACTATCCGTGCCTTTCTTGCAACACATGCTGACCACTTCTGTATCAATCAGAGTTCAATAGGAGAAGTAAATCACTAAAATATACCTATAGATTTATTACTGGAATTTGGCCTTAATCAATTGTGGGAGCTAGTTAAGCAGCCATTATGTCTTTTCACCTAATACTGGAACTTTAAATCCATTGGAAAGGCAATTGGGAGAAGAAGATGCATGTAAAGTGGGAAGATGAAGAACGTGCTGGGAACTTCAAGGACAGGCTAAACTAGAGTCTCATAAGGATACACTGAACCACTGTCAGGTTTTGTTGCTTCTGAACTGGGGATCCGGGGAAGGGTAAGGAAGCATCCAGCTGTAAAGGTGGGTCAGCCTACCAGCAACAAAGCGTGCAAATGACAAATGGCTGCTGACACCCTTCCACTCTCCAAATCCCTCCATAATGCCTCATATAGCCACTCTAACTGCTCACACACACTAACAGTAGTTTAGGAAATATAATAATTATTGAAAAAGCCCTCATACCTTTCTCAACTTCTGTACCCCAAGGTAAGATCTTTCTGGTCTCTCCTCACCACACACTAAGTTTTTATATGTACCCACTCATTTTCCAGGGTCATGGAAAAGAGCACAGGGATGAGCATGAACGTTACTCGTGTCTGAGGACCCCACAAACTCAGTTCAGACTGAGTGAACAAAAACGTCCATTCAGGTGTATGATTAAAGCTACCTGCATTCAAATAAAGAAGAATCTTAACATCTATAAGACAGTACAGGGAAGACTTTGATTCACAACAGTATTTATGAGGAAAAGCATGGATGGCATTTGAAGTTGGCTGCAAGCAAAATATAAGAGGACAGGCTGGTGTGATTGTGAAAGTAAACAATGCATGCTTCCGTTGCAGGAACAGAAGGATATTTTCAGCAGCAGATATTGGCAGTTGGGAATGAGTTAAGGAACAGGCAGACAAGAGGTCTAAAGCAATACCTTAGGAAAAATATTTGGGATAACAGAATATTATACTTGGATAAGAAGAGGCTTGGGAGAGTCTCAAATACTTGAGGACTGTCATATGAAAGATGTAGCATACTGTTGTGTGTAATCTTATAGTAGAGAAATATGACCAAAGTATAGAATTTACAGTGAAGCAAATTTTGATTCATTATAAGAAAGAACTAAAAATGATAGATCTTTGGTCAGGCAAAACAGGGCCAGTGGTTCTGAAATCTGCCTATGCTAGAGCATCAACCAGGAAGTTTTTTTTTTTAATTTCTTTATTGATTACGTTATTACATATGAGTCCTTATCCCCACTGTCAGGACCCTTCATCCCAGGGTTTTAATAGATGTAGGATTGGGGATAGGCATCACCTTTTTAAAAAAAAAAAAAATCCCCTCAACTGAATCTAATGTATTACTGCCAAGGCTAAGAATCAGTGGATTCAATGGTCTCTAGGGTCCAATAAAACTCTTTAATTCTGGAATATTTAATTAGACTACATTTCTATTTTAAACATGGAAATATATCTTAGAATTGCATTCTGTTTACCATAGTCATTTTCTGAGGTTGCCAAGAATAAGGATAAATCAATAAAACTGCCTTTCTCTGGCCCATTTCTACAGTTGTTCTCTTTAAGAATTACTTAAATGAGTAACAATTGCTGCCCCAATTCATCTAATTCTCTAGCTCTTACTGGATGATTCAATTTTGAATTTTCTTTATCTCAGTGCTTTTCAGCCATGTGCATTCTGGTTTTATAAATTCCTTTAGAAAATACTGTTTCTCATGTGGAGTGTATCTGTAGTATCATCGCTATATGTAGCTGAATCCTTAACCACTAAGCACTCCCAAACTTTTATTTCTGTCAGTCATAAATCCTGTTACTTGAACAGAGATATGCCTCTATAATATACCTCTAGTGAGAAATATATTTTTCCCTTTTAATTTTGTTCTCTCACTAGAAAGCTGCATGGCAGTCTCCTTTTTTTCTTTAATCAAATGTCACTCCATCAGAGATGCCATTCTTGAGTAACCTAACTACCTTACACTTGTGTATTTCCTTTCATAGCACTGATCACTTCATGCTGTAATTTTAATTGGGTTTGCCTGTCTCTTTTCATCTTCTAGCTAATATGTAAACTTGGTTGCTTTTGATGACTGGTTTTATCGCCAGTGTCCATATCATTGATTCACACATAACAGGTACTTGATAAATATTTGTTGAATAAACAAGTGAAAGAATAGATAATAGGGACATTTCATGACCAGGATTGTAATTTGCTAGTCAATTAAAGACTGGTGTCAGAGCTAAATCTGGATTATCCAGGAGTCCTGCTTTTCTCTGTATGGAGACCACTGGTTGCAGAGATGAGAATCAACACAAGGAGAGGGAAAGAGATTTGAGAGCTAGCCCAGTGGAGCCTTAGGTTTTCATTCTTTTAGTTGTGGTTGTAAAAATGCGTCCTAGTTAATTTAGCCTATAGTAGAATACACAAAGGAGGCATCATACACAAGTATGGAGAAATGAAAAACTACAAGTAATAAGAGATGTAATTTCCAGGGCACACACAACAAACACTCATGCTGCACACTGTTATGCTTTCAAGGTAGCATATTAGCTTGGCTTTTACAAAGTATTTCCCTTAAACATAGTAATTCAATTATCAGTTCCATTTAATTACTGGGTAATATACTTAACTGATATACTCTAATTTCAGTCCTGTTAAATGGAACATATCTCTGGTGTAAAATAATTTTACAATTGACATAAAAATAGTGAGCACATTAGTGTAATTTTATATTCTGCATAGATTTTAACAGTTTAGATCAACCTATAATTAAATCTTGCATTACAAATATGAATGTTTTGTACACATAAGTGGTTTGGGTTTCAAACAGCTGCCTTTACAAATATATTGTAAAAATACATTTATCAAGTAAACTGATTTCAAATTTCTCTGGAGGATACATTTTAAAAAATGTTTGAGCTAGCCAAAATCTCCCTATCTTTATGAAATTTTCAACACTGCTGCTGTACATGTAAGGCATTTACCAATGCCAGTTAACCCCTTACTTTCTAGGCTCTCTCCTAATCCTTTCCTTACCTCTACAATAATAGCACAAAAATTTACTTTGGTCAAATTCCTTGTTGTTCTCTACGTGGCAAAGTCCTTCATTAAGTCCAAAATGAGTCAATATAAATCTGAATTACTTGTTTTCACTTAATATCAAATCATATTTAAATTGGAATTATATGACAATGTGTATATACATAAAGGAAATTGATAAGGATAAAACACTTACATAATCAAGTATCTCTGAGTCAAGCATACTTAAAAATGAAATGTAATTTTTTATATAAATAACCAAGGTTGGTTAAAGAAGAAAAGGAAGAGGAGGAAGGCAAAGTGGAGGACTTGAAGAGATGAACTCTCATTGTGCATTGGAGCAAAAATGTAGATGGGAAAATAAATTATGATACCAACCCAGTAAAAATTATTAAAGCCCATGACCAATTTTAAATAATAGAATATAAATTTTCCTAAAACTTTAAGTTTATATTATAGCAACTCTTTTTCCAAAAGTATAATAGTTGGAGAGAGAGAGTGAGAGAGAGAGAGAAACACATACATAGATTTACATATATTGACAATCAGGAAGAAATGAATCAGTTGTAGGAACGGAGACGAGACACTGATTTTTGCAACTTTAACTTTTCTGAGTCTCAGTCACATCATCTTTAGAATGGTGTTAATAATTTCTGTCCTATATAGGTCTCAAGGTCATGTTTAGGTTCCAATGGAATTCAATAAGGAAGCCCTTTGTGGCTGTAAAGTTACGAGGAGGCCAGTAAACCAGCTCTTTGGTTTTCTATCTCTCCTAATTCATCTCATTCTGAATGATGAGACTGTGCCTTAGTGACGTATCTGGCTTTAACCACATTCTAACTAAGGTCCATAGTATACATTAGGGTTCACTCCTGGTGTCCTCCTATGAATCACAACAAATGAATAATGACATGTATCCACTATGATAGTATTATTCAGGATAGTTTCACCACCCTAAAAATCCTCTTTGTCTATATATTAATTTCTTCCTCTTCCTCCTCTCCCCTAAACCAATTGCTTTTTGCTGTTTCTATAGTTTTGCCTTTCCCAGAATGTCACATGGTTGAAAGCATACCAAATGAAGCCCCTTCAGACTGTTTGTTTTTTCACTTAACAATATGCATTTAATTTTTCTTTATGTCCTTTGGTTGCTTGGTAGCTCATTTCTTTTTATAACAGAACTAGAGGCCCAGTGCATGAAATTTGTGCACAGGTAGGATCCCTAGGCCTGGCCAGTAATCAGGGCCAATCAGGTTCCCCATCTCCCTGCCTCCCCACCTCCCTGCCTCTTCCTTCTCTCTATCCTCAGCGCCCATTCACCTCTTCACCTCTGCTGCCCCTGGTTGTTCACCATGTTCCGCACCACCCCCTGGTGGTCAGCACACATCATAGCGAGCAATCGAACTCCTGGTCTCCTGATAGAACTCCTGAGAGGATATTTTGCATATATATATTATTTTAGCTATATATATATATATATATATATATATATATATATATAATTTTATTGTATGAATATAACAAGTTTGTTTACCCCATTTACCTATTGAAGGACAACTTGGTTCTTCATAATTTGGGTCAGTTATGAATAAATAAAGCTGTCATTATAGACATCCACATGTAGGTTTTTTTCATGAACAAATGTTTATAACACATTTAGGTAAATACCCAGGGACATGATTGCTGGATTGTATGGTAAGAGTAAGTTTAGCTTTTAAGAAACTGTCAAACTGTCTTCAAATTAACTATACCATTCCCTCCTGCAATAAATGAGAATTCCTTTTGTTTTATATTCTTGTCAGCATTTATGTTGTCAGTGTTTTGGATTTAAGTCATTCTAATAGGTATGGAGTGGTATCTCAATTTTTAATTTCCAATTACATAATGACATATAATGTTGACCATTTGTCCATATACTCGTTTGCCATCTTTATATCTTCTTTAATGTAGTGTTTGTTAAGGTATTTGACCCATTTTTTAAAAATTGAATTGTTTTCTTATCATTGAATTTAAAAGTTCTTTGTATGTTTTAGGTAATATTACTTTATCAGATATACATTTTAAAAATATTTTCTCCCAGTCTGTGACTCATATTTTTAATCTCTTAATGCATTGAATTTTCATTCAGGGTAAGTACTATTATCTAAAGGAAACATCAAACAGAAACATTCATTGAATATGTCAGGCATTGTGCAAAGGAAATAGTGCTGAATGAGATGCTCTTTGCATTTAAGAATCCCTGTGTTTAAGGAGAAAGTTAGGAAAAAGAGAAAAAAAAAAAAGAAAAAAAGATTATTCCATAATGTGTGTTAATACAGAGGTGGTAAAGGCATCATATTCACCATGAACATAAAAAGTAATACAGAATTAAGGCTTCTTGGTGGAGGTAAATTCAGTCTGACATTTAAAGTATGTTAGATAGTGAGTGAGAAAAAGACTTTGCAGAAAAAGAGGTCATTTTGAGACGAGATATGGACGAGAGAAATAGCATGATTTGTGAGGGTAACCATAAACCTTTTCGTATTTAAATCAGGGGATGACAAGAGATGAGGCTGAAGGGTTAGTTGTAATTAGGTTGTGGAGCAACTAGAATGAATCTGAGAGGTGATACATGAGGACACCTGGTGAAAATTTATGTGAATAAAATTAACATGTGATTAAGAAAGAAGGGAAGAGGAAATAAAGCCTACATAACAAATAAAATCTGCTCATAAACTATATAAAATATTCATACAAAGTCAATTGCAATCAAAAGCAAGACCATGGCTGCCTCTGCTGAGGAAAAGAGCCTGATTTAATAACAAGACAGTTTGGGTCCAAAGGCACATGCAGAAGTTCACCAGTAGAGCATGGATGTTGAATTAGGAAAATAATAAAAAAAGAAGAAAAACACCAAACAAGTTATCATGTATAACTGATAACATGACAAGGAGGCAACAAGTCCAGTGAGAGGATGGACTTTCCTCACTATCTTTAACAAATCTTAGGGGGCAATTTATATAAAAAATATCTCCATTTTTATATGCAGCTCTGTCTTAATTATATGAATAAACAATGACCATGGTAGTAATTCTTCTTTATTTATTACATTCTTATATTTTGTAGAATTTCAAGTCAACTCCAGAGGCTATCTTCTTAACTTTCCAAAATGACTAATCTGAAGAGATAAATTTGCATTTAAAATATTCAACGCAAGGCTCACCTTCACCAGGTAGCTCACTTACCTAAACATTATTTATTTAAATGTGCTTAAGGGCATCAGAACTTATAATTTGGTCTCATTAAAAGCCTCTATTTAGCAAAGCTCCCATTCAGGATAGAGAAAACTGGAAGAAGTATTGCTTCCATTCTAACAACAAGAAAAACAGATTACACAATCAGAGGTTGTCGTGAATCCATCAGGAACCTTGGGCTACATGGCAATAACATAGAGTGAAAGTTAAAAGAAAGATAGGAGTTTCTCAGGAAGAGACAGGACATGTGCCCAAGATTACCTGAAACATGAAAGGAAAATATACCAGGTGCTATAAAAAGCAGGAAGAATTCAGTTACATGTTTAACACACTCCTAAAGTTGATTGCAGGCTAGCATAAGAGTATGACAGAAATGAATTCCTGGCAGCCACAGACACACAAGTATCCCATTCACAGTTCTTCACCAACCTCCACTGCATGCTTAACAGAAACACTGGGACCAGGCAGAGCCCCTCGTGATGTCTACCTACAAAGACAATTCAGCAAGTTTTATGAAGTTAAACATACACTTAAAATACAACTGAACAATCTCACTCCAAAGTGTTCACCAAAGATAGTTTTATTCACATAATATCCTATATGTCAGTGATGGTGAACCTATGACACACGTGTCAGAGGTGACACGCGAACTCATTTTTTTGGTTGATTTTTCTTTGTTAAATGGCATTTAAATGTATAAAATAAATATCAAAAATGTAAGTCTTTGTTTTACTATGGTTGCAAATATCAAAAAATTTATATATGTGACACGGCACCAGAGTTAAGTTAGGGTTTTTCAAAATGCTGACATGCTGAGCTCAAAAGATTCGCCATCACTGCTATATGTGAATCTTTGTATTTTTTTCTTTGTAAATATATATATATGTTTAATTTTTCAAATACACTTGATGTACAATATTATATTAGTTACAGGTGTACAACCCCATAATTAGACATTTATATAGGTTACCAAGTGATCATCTCAATAAATCTAGTACCCAACTGACACCATTCATAGTTATTATAGTACTAGAGGCCCGATGCACAAAAAATCATGCAAGAGTAGGCTTCCTTCCTCCGGCACTGGCTTCCCTCCAGCACTGGCTTTCCTCTGGCACCCGAGACCAGGGTTCCCTCCTCCAGCCACCTGCAGGAACCCAGGGCTTGGGTTGGCTTCCCTCAGGCCACCCGCAGGCACCTGGGACTCGGGCTAGTTTCCCTTGGGCTGCCTGTAGGAATCTGAGACCCGGACTGGCTTCCCTCCAGCCCCAGCTTTATCAGGAAGAACATCCAGAATGACTTACGGAAGACGTACAGTCTAATTAGCATATTACTTTTTATTATTATAGACTAGAGGCCTGGTGCACAAAAATTTGTGCATTTGGGGGGGGGTGTTCCCTCAGCTGGCCTGTGCCCTCTTGCAGTCTGGGACCCCTCGGGGGATGACCACCTGCTGGCTTAGGCCTGCTCCCTGGGGGAATGGGCCTAAGCTGGCAGTCAAACATCCCTCTGGTGGCCCGGCAGCCCTCGGGGGATGTCCAATTGCCAGTAGGGAGCAGATCTAAGCTGCAGTCAGACATCCTTAGTGCTGCTGAGGAGGCAGGAGAGGCTCCCACCACCACCGCTGTACTGGTAGCCATCAGCCTGGCTTGTGGCTGAGCAAAGCTCCCCCATGTGGGAGCGCACTGACCACCAGAGGGCAGCTCCTGCATTGAGCATCTACCCCCTGGTGGTCAGTATGTGTCATAGTGACCAGTCATTCCCAGTCTTTCTGCTGTTAGGATCAGTTTGCATATTACCCTTTTACTATATAGGATAGAGGCCTGGTGCACCGGTGGGGGCCAGCTGGTTTGCCCTTAAGAGTGTCCCGGATCAGGGTGGGGGTCCCCTGCTTGGGTGCCTGGCCAGTCTAGGTGAGGGGCTGATGGCTGTTTTCAGGCTGGCCACACCCCCTTTAGGGTGGGGGTCCCCACTGGGGTGCCTGGCCAGTCTGGGTGAGGGGCTGAGGATCGTTTTCAGGCTGGCTGATGACTGAAGCTCCCAGCCTCTCCTTTTTTTCTTTATTTTTCATTCTGGGATTTATTTACCTTCTATAACTGAAACTTTGTTCCCATCACTGGAGCTGAGAGCCGGGCTCTTGCTTGCTCCAGCTCTGAGGCCATGGCCTGCTGAAAGCAGGTATCTGGGGTTTGTCTAGCTTCTATAATTGAAACTTTGTTGCTTTCAGAGCTCAGAGCCGGGCCGTGGCAGGCGGGGAACCTTGGCTTCCTCCATCACTGGAGCAAGCAAGCCTCCTGCTTGCTTCAGCTGGGTGGCTGCCGGCCGCCATCTTGGTTGGGTTAATTTGCATATCACACTGATTAGCCAATGGGAGGCATAGCGAAGGTACAGTCAATTACCATGTTTGTCTATTATTAGATAGGATTATTGACTATGTTCCCTTATTCCCTGCTGTACTTTACATCCCCATGGCTATTCTGTAACTACCAATTTGTACTGCTTAATCCCGTCACCATTTTAACCTATTCCCCTATATCCCCTCTCATCTGGCAACTATCAAACTGTTCTTTTTGTTCATTTATTTTGTTTTTTTAGATTTAACACATGAGTAAAATCATCTGGCATTTTTCTTTTTCTGTCTGATTTATTTTACTCAGAACAGTACCCTCTGTGTCCATTCATGTTGTTGCAGATGACAAAATTTCATTCCTGTTCTATTGAATATGTACAACACTTCTTTATCCATTCATCTATTGTTGGGCAATTAGATTGCTTAGATATTGTGGCTATTGTAAAGAATGCTGCAATGAACTATGTATGTATGTCTTCTCAATTTAGTGTTTTAGGTTTCTTTGGATAAATACTCAGAAATGGAATTGCTGGGTCCTCTTTTGTCACTTGTTGTATCCTTTGTTTTAAAGTCTATTTTTTCTCATATAATCATTGTTACCCCAGCTTTTATTTTTCATTTCCCTTTACATGAAATATTCTCTCCATCCTTTTACTTTCAGTCTGTATCTTTTGATCTGAAATAAGTATCTTATAGACAGCATCTGAAAGGATCTTGTTTTGTTATCTATTCAGTCACCATGTCTTTTGATTGGAGCATTAATCCATTAGCATCTAAAGTAATTGTTGATAAATATGTATTTATTGCCATTTTGTTATTTATATTTTTATTCCCCCTTTTTATTTCTTCTCTTCTTAAAGAAGACCACTTAATATTTCTTCTAATACTGGGTTGGTGGTGATGAGCTCCTTTAGCTTTTTCTTGTCTGGAAGCTCTTTATCTGTCCTTTGATTCTAAATGATTGCCTTGCTTGGTAAAGTAATCTCAGTTGTAGCTTCTTGCTTTTCTATACTTTAAATATTCTGTATCAATTCCTTCTGACCTGTAAAGTTTCTGTTGAGAAATTATCTGACAGCCTTATGGGAACATATTGCAGTAGCTAACTGCTTTCCTCTTGCTGCTTTTAAGATTCTCTATTTATCTTTAACCTTGGGCATTTTAATTATGATGTTCCTTGGTGTGGGCCTCTTTGGATTCATTTTGTTTGGGATTCTGCACTTCCTGGACTTATGTGTCTATTTCCTTCACCTGATTAAGGAAGTTTTCCATCATTATTAATTCAAATAGATTTTCAATGTCTTGCTGTCTCTCTTCTGGCACTCACATGATGCAAATGTTGGTATGCTTGAATTTGTCCCAGAAACTCCTGAAACTATCCTCTTTTTTGTTATTCTTATTTCTTTTTGCTGTTCCTGATTGCTTGTTTCTGCCTCCTTATCTTTCAAATAGTTGATGTGATCCTCTGCTTCATCTACTCTATTGTTGATTCTCTGTAATGCAGTCTTCAGTTCAGTAATTGTATTTTTAATTTCTGACAGGTTCTTTTCTATGGTTTCTATCTCCATATTTATGTTTCCTATTTCTTTTTTTTAATTTCTCACTGAATCGATTGATTCCCCTAATTTCATCGAGCATCCTTATAATCAGTGTTTTCAATTCTGGATCTGAGAGATTGCTTGTCTCCATTTTGTTCAGTTATTTTTCTGGAATTTTGTTCTGTTCTTTCATTTGGGACACTTTTATTGGTCTCCAAACATGCTGCCTCACTGTTTTTATGAATTAGGTAGACCTGCTATATTTCTCAGTCTCGCTAGAGTGGACTTAAATATAAGTGTCTTTGTGGAGCCCAGTGATACAGCCTCCGCTGTCACCCTAGCTGGGTGGTCCAGGTGCATCACCCCCCCACCCCTTGTGGGCTGAGTACACCCTCTTGTTGTAGTTGACATGTCAATTGGACTGATTTGCCCCCGACTCACTGCCTTTCAGAATGGCTGTGACCTCTGTGGAGAATATGCTGCACAGTGGCCAACCCCATGGAGCAGGACCCACTTCAGCAGGGCTCAGATGCTCTCCGAGTTTTCCCCTTACTCTTGGAGATATTTGGGTGGTGCTTCAGCCTGATCTGAAGCTGTCCACCAGGTATGCTGGTCCTCAGGCCTCCTAAGAGGCGCAGGCAAAGGTCTGCTCACAGGGCCATCCGAAATGAGCTAAAGAGTGGTTGGCAGATCACTCCTACTTGTGCTGGGTTTGGGTTCCAGAGAGAGGCCAAGCTGCAAACGAAGGCCAGTGGATGTGAGTGCCCAGCCTTGGGTCACTTAGCAAGAGGCGTATAGCATGCTGAGGCCAGATGTGGGCCTGTAAGTTGGGTGGGTCAGGGTCTAAGGCAGGGGTCCTCAAACTATGGCCCGCTGGCCGCATGCAAATACAAATATTTTATTTGTTCCCGTTTTGTTTTGTTTTTTACTTCAAAATAAGATATGTGCAGTGTGCATAGGCATTTGTTCATAGTTTTTTTTTTTTTTTAAACTATAGTCCAGCCCTCCAACAGTCTGAGGGACAGTGAACTGGCCCCCTGTTTAAAAAGTTTGAGGACCTCTGGTCTAAGGGAATCACCAGGGAGGTACAGAGGTTTTTAGTAAGGTTGATGGAGACTTAGACATGGCATCCACCTCTGTGATCTTTAGAGGAGGGCTCAGCAAAGGGGCAATGGCTTCTGCCAGCACTTTTGTGTAGATGAAAGCTGTCCCTCCTGCAATCACCATGAAGCCACACAATTCAGTTCCTCCCTGTATGTTCCAATGGTTGAGCTGCTGCCCTAGTGCTGGAGCTCAGAGTGAGAGAGTCTGAGTAAGTCTGTGTGAGGACACTTTAAGAGGAACTCCATTGCCTTGACTAGTGCCCTCAGTGGTTAGAGCACAGGCCAGTGCACTGAAGTGTCATAGGTTCAATTTCTGGTCAAGGGCACATACCTGGGTTGTAGGTTTGATCCCCAGCTTCCATCAAAGTACACGCAGAAGGCAATAAACTGGTGTGTGTCTCTTTCATATCAATGTTCCTTTCTCTCTCCCCTGTTTCCTTCCACTTTCTATAAAAATCAATGGGAAAAAATATCCTCGCTTGAGGAGTAATAAGAAGAACACTTTGGACTCCAGCAACCTTCCATGTCACTCAGCCACAATCCTCATTGGTTTTCACAGTCAGGATTGTGGGGACACCCTGGGCTGGGGCCGGGGGGAGCTGGTGTGGGCCTGGGACCCCTTGCTGCTCAGGGGCAAAGTAACTGAGAAACCCTCCAAATTGTCATTCACTACGTGTGGGTGTGGGATCAGCCGTTCTGCATCCTTGCTCCTCCAACCAGTCTGGACTTGGCTTCTGCTTTATAGCCTTAGTTACAGCACTTCTGTTCGCCTATATTTCAGGTGGTTCTGAATGATGGCTGTTCTGTACTTTAGTTGTAATTTTGAGGTGGCGTGGAAGGATGCGAGTACCACATTTGCTTATGCCACCATCTTGACCAGAGTTAAATATAGCGGTTTTATTCATAACTACCAAAAACTAATATGCATCAAATAGTGAATGGATAAACCAATTGTGTTGCATCCATATAATGGAAGACTAGTCAATAAATCTCTAAAATGCTTAACATGAATTAATATCACATTCACTACAAGTTCCACAAAGCAGAATAGAAAAGCTACACACTGAAACAACTTTATTTATATTACACCCTGAAGGTACAAATACAGGGATAGAAAACAGATCGGCACTTTCCTTTGGCTGGGGCTGGTCAGGGTTTATCTTGAAGGAAGCATATACGACTTTTTTGAAGAGATGAAACTAAACTATTCTCTTTTTTATTGCATTGGTAATTATAGGAATGTCTACATTTGTCAAAGTCATAGTACTATGCACTAAAAATGGTGAATTCTACTGTATGTAAGTTATACCGTAGTGAAAATACAATATAATAATGAAATCTCGTCCTGTTTTACAAACTGAGCCATTGACCCTGTCTTGACAAGTGAGAAGAGAAGCCACAAAGTGATTTTAGTTTCCAGGATCAGTCAAATGCCCATGTTACATTTGTCATCATATTTCTGCTCTCCTTTCTTTAAAACCGAGCTGTAAGTGACTGAACAGTCTATTTGGAAAGCTGAATTCAAAACAGCAAGTGGAATTTTGCATTTCACGTCTATATGTTTAAATTCGCAGCAACGCTCTAACAATACTCTAATAAAATAAAACAGTCCAAAACAAAATAGTGCTTATTATTTATAAGAAAAAATGAATAAGAATTCTATAGTAGTTTTTAATCAACCTGTTATTTTTAGGACAATAATTGACCTTGAATAAGTGCTATTCCCATGTAATTTGAGAAAATATTTTAATCCAGTAAAATTCAAGCCAAAAATGAGGTGTGTGTGTGTGTATTTGTGATTAGCTCACATTTTCATAAGCTGCTAACTGGTTAAAATTGCTGTGAAATACAGGGGTAGGCAAAAGTAGGTTTATAGTTGTTCATGTGGAAAAACATAATAATGAATAAATAATAGTACAAAAATAAATTCTGTGTTTCACATACTCTAAACTGTAAACCTACTTATGCTTACCCTTATACAAAAAAAAAGGCAGTGTCCTTGACCTTCTCAAAAATAGATACATATGCCATCTATACTTTTTTACTTGGTTATAATTTGCATGAAGCAATGTAACCAGGACTGTTGCTATGAGGCAAGAAAAAATAAAGATTTCAGTAATGTGCTTTCTTTGTAAACATTGAAGAAAACAGTAAATGGGCATCTTTGTTCCTATTCCGGCACCAGGGAACCCGGTGGCCCACCTGAAATCACAGATGTCATATCAGGAGCACTACCTTGTCTAGTGTCTGACTTCTTGGCAGACTGTCCCAGAGCCAGTTGGTGAGACTAGCAGCTCTTGAACTGCCTTGAGGGCTGTCATATGCCTTAGTGGTGGTTGAATTGGTCCTCTCAGTAATCCTGACCTCAAATTCTTTAGTTTGCTTAGATTACCAAGCTAAATGAGTAAGTGAATAAAAATGAAATAAAATTGAAGTAACTTTATGATTTCAGCAGTCTCATAAAATGAAATTACAACCATTTCCAAATTGGTGTGTCAGAGAATCAAGTAACTGAAAGTGAGCCATTTGTTTTGCTATTTATGTAACCAGGGCCATTTCTTTGATTGCTCATTTATTGAGCAAGTATTGTATGCCCATCATTGTTGTAAGCACTGAATATACATCGATGAACAAGCATGGGCCTTGTGCTCAATAACTGAAAGTCTAATAAGCAGGATAAATATATAACAATATCGAGACATTGCTGTCTAGTGGAATTTTATAGATATCTGAACACTAGACCAAGAAACACACCAAAAAAAGGGCAACTAAATCTTTTTTAAGGCATTGGGGAAAGTTTCACAGAAGTTAGATATAATTGACCTAAGTTTTAAAGAATAAATATGAATTTGCCAGGTGGAGAAAGAGAAAAAGGCACTTCAAGCAGAAGAAACGGCACTTACAAAATTAAGTAAATGATGAAATATTAGAAATAACTAAAGAAGAATACATTGAGGAGAGTTGCAGTATATAAGACTGGAGCGTTAGATATAGATTAAATTGATAAATATTGTTTATGCTTATTCTAGACACAGCTCTTTTGTTGCAAACCATAGAGAATCCTAAATAGACAAACTGAGGGAAAAATAAAAAGAAGGCTCTTCGAATATAAGAACAGATCATTTATCTCAGACAGCAGGTTGATTTCCTTTCTCACCCCATGATTGTTTCCTGTAAGACACAGTATAGCTGCCATTCTGTGATCCTTTTCAATTTCAAGATTTGAGGCAGCCTTCAGCACAGACATTTGCTTTTCTATTCTTTGGTCATTGTAAAATTTTTATCTTCATCCAATCTCCTAAATACTCATTAAACATTATTGGAATCTCTGGATCAATTCTCTGTATATCACAACACTTTTCCTTATATCAGATAGCTTTGTCCTTTTGCTTTATAATTTGAAGATTTCTTAGGTCAATTTTTTATTGCCTCATGAAATGTCCTGCTCTGTGCTTTCTTTGTAAACATTGAAGAAAACAGTAAATGTACATCTTTGTTCCTATTCTGGGACAAGGGAACCCAGTGGCCCACCTGAAATCACAGATGTCATATCAGGAGCACTACCCTGTCTAGTGTCTGACTTCGATCTATTAGGGCAATTCCCCCCCTCCTCATCCTCCTTCTTTTAATGAATATTAGTCAGGTTAAGCTATACTGGGCTAACAAATTAAACCTGAAATTTTAGTGGCTTAACACATTACTAATTAATTATTTACTCAATACATATTGACAATCAGGGAACTTTCCTCCATTTTGGGGCTATGAAATCAGAACCATGTAGCTTTCACTGTCATAGTGGCAGAGGAAGAGATGCTGAATGAATTCATGTAACAACAAGGCCTACATGACTTCCACTCCCTTCTCATTGTAGGTAGCCGAGTCATTCAACCTAAATGCCTGGGAGGTTAGAGAACAGATTCAGAAAAAGAAAAAGAAGACAATATTTGATAAAAATATATTTGTTTCTGCCATAATTTTAATATCCAATACGTCTATAGGTTATACTGGTATAAATTTTGTTTAGATATTACCTCCATTTATCTAATTTTTTTTGTATTCACTATTACTGTCTCTGCTGCAGAAATGGGTCCTAAGATTGTAATTGACATTCATCATCTCCTTCTTCTATTGAGAATTCTAGATGCTACTCATCCTCAGCCAACAATTCTGCTGAACTAAAGAGCCAGATGTTCATCCCTGGTGGGGTAACTTAAATCTTCATCCTGTTTGCCATGCCCTTTCAGACCATGCTTACTGCAATTCCCCACCTACAGTTATTACCAACAGAGAGAACCAAGAGGAACCTTAACACATTCTGATTTCAGACACACTCCTCCCTACTCCAACAACATAGCAACAACACTTTCACCTCAATATAAGAAGTCAATTACTTCTGCTAGAATAATAACTCCTTTCTTTACCTGATAGAACACTGTCATAGGAGTGGATAAAATAGACCTCTGGGCTTAACGGAACCTTCTTGTGTCCACAGTATAAGAACTCTCCCTTCAATGCTGGAACTCGAATCAGGCAGAACCTGATCTCTGAAGAAAGGTGGTAAAAGTCATCCAAGTGAGACAATGACTTTCAGTGATGGTGAAAGGGATGTACTCCTACTTCTACTCTCAGAGACATCTATCCTACCATTGAGGATACTTCACCATATATTTAATAGATGTTGGCTTAAACTCCATACCCACAAGGATTCATACCAAAGAGCTCAATTTAGATATAACTTATTAAGTCATTCTAATGTTTTACCAGAAAATAGTTTCTGAATGATGCAGCACAGTATAGGACCAATGGATCTCATGGTCTTATATTTTTATATCTGTAGTCAATCATCTCTCATGTATTAAAATATAATTTCTTCTTGCCCTGGCTGGTTTGGCTCAGTGGATGGAACATCGGCCTGTGGACTGAGGGATCCTGGGTTCGATTCCAGTCAGGGGCACATGCCCATGTTGCAGGCTTGATCCTCGGTGGGGCGCATGCAGGAGGCAGATCAATGATTCTCATCATTTTGTTTTCTCTCTCTCTCTCTCTCTCTCTCTCTCTCTCCCCTTTCCTATCTGAAATCAATAAAAATGTATTTTTTAAAATGTAATTCCTTCTCAACCAATTGTTGTTATTATTTTATTGTCATTATATTCGGTGTTAAAAAAAGTTCATGGGCCATATACACACGTTTCTCTTGTAATTTACCGCTTTGAAGCTTGGTGTCCTTAAGCAACTCTTTAGTTTTATTTAAGAATAACACCTAAGTAATAGATAGAGTTGTTGCTGAAATTCTACTAACAAAAATGAGGCCTGAAAAAGAATACCACTATGTTAGGTCTCTTTTTCTTTTACTTGGAACAGCATAAAGAAGGCACTAAAAAAGATGACAGGCAGGTAAATTTGGTGCTCGCATCCTCTCACAACCACATCAAAATTTCAACTAAACTACTGAACAATCATCATTCAGAACAGCCTGAAATCTGGATGTGCAGAAATCCTATAACTAAGAATATAAAGTAAAAGCCACATTGAGACTAATGAGACATATGAAGACTCAGAACAGGCTGGTCATACAAAATCCTGTGGTGTTTAAAAATTGAGAGGAACATCTCAGTTGCAGAGGTCCCCCTGAGGAGTGAGGTACACCAGCCACAGTCTGGACTGCCCCCGCCTCCTCGCCACAGCCCAGGGTTCCAGTGCCAGAAAGAGAAGTCCCCATAACTGCTGGCTGTGAAGTCCCCATACAGTGGGGGTTGTGGCTGAGTGAGACAGAAGGCTAGTGCAATCCCAGGCACTTCCCATAAAGAATCCATGCACAAACTTACTCAGACTCACTCCCTCTGAGTTCCAGTGCTGGGGCAGCGATCAAAAGGCATCAGGGGCATGAAGGAAAGAACTGAATTGTGTGGCTTCAAGACAAGAGCAAAAGAGATAGTTTTCTTTCAGACAAAGTGCTGGCAGAAGCCACTGTTCCTTTGCTGAGCCCTCTTCACACAGAACCTGCAGGTGGGCACCATATCTGAGTCTCCATCAACCTGTTTACTCCTCTCTGCTGATTCCCTGAGACCTTGCTTCATCCAACTTGTGGGCCCACCCATATCCTTTCCAATGACTTTTCCATACAAATGGCCTGTCTTGCCTTATGCTGTGGACATTCCTAAAACCTCTTAAACAAGCAGCATCTGACCTCCTCATACTCTACACCTTTTGCTAAATGGCCCCAGGATGGGCACTAGCAACAGCGGCCTATGTTTGCAGTTTGGCTGCTCTCAGGCACTTCCAAGTCCAGCACAAGTAGCAGCCATCTGCAGATTATTTTGTAGTTCTTGCCAGGTGACCCTAAGCAGAACACAAGTGGTGGCTGACCTTGGCCTGCACCTAGAAGGAGGGGCCAGAGCCAGCACCCCTGTGGACAGCTTCAGTACCAACCAACAATACCCACGAATAACAAACTTAAGGGGTGGTTTCTGCAGGTACCTAAGTTTCACCAAAGTGAGTTATGCTCCATTAGTCATCCCCTGCAAAGCAGATCCTCCACTGTGGTCACAACCAGTCCTTGCAGCCAATTGTTCTGGGTGTAAATCACTTCCATTGACATGCTGACAGTAATAAAGGCTCAACTACAATAAGAGGGTGCACAGAGCTCACATAGGAGGCATATCTGTAGCATCCAGCTCAAGTATCCATGGAGGATGTGCCACTGTGCCCTATTACACAGAAACAAACACAAGGAGGCAGCGACAATGGGAGACAAAAAATGTCCCAAATGAAAGAACAAAACAAAACTTCAGAACAAGAACTAAACAAAATGGAGATAAGAAATCCAGATGAAGAGCTCAAAACACTTGATATAAGGACACTCAATAAAATTATAGGAACTCAGTGAGAACTTCAACAAAGAGGAAATATAATAATACTAAAAAACAGCTTGGCTACAGGGGGCACAGTTGTTGAGTGTTGACCTATGGACCAGGAGGTCACAATTCAATTCCCGATCAGGGCACATACCCGGGGCATGCAGGAGGCAGGCAGTCAGTGATTCTCTGTCATCTTTGATATTTCTATCTCTCTCTTCCTCTGTATTCATCTCTGAAAACAATAAAAATATATTTTTAAAAAGGAAAACTTAAAAAAAGAAGCATGAAGGATACATTACAGAAAATCAACAGTATAGTAGATAAAGCAAAGGATCAAATCAGCAATCCCATAAAATAAAACCCTAATATGCAAATCAACTGGACAGCAGAATGACTGGTCGCTATGATGCACACTGACCACCAAGGGGCAGACACTCAACGCAGGAGCTGCCCCCAGCCCGCAGGCCCCAGGCTAGCCAAGGTGGGTGCCAGTGGGCCTCCCCCCCTCAATTGCTCCACCGGTTGCCCCACAGATTGTTCCTCATTGCTGGCCAGGCCTGGGGACCCTACCCATGCTCAAATTTCATGCACCAAGCTTCTAGTTTTATTATAAAAGAAACAAGATGACAATCATGTGTGCCTACTACAGATAATCTGTTTAGAATTCATAGTCTAATATTAAGAACTTATTTCACAAGAATATGATCATCCAACTAGGTCTGTACATTGGTTTTAGTTTTACTTAGTCACATACTTTCCTTACTCAGGAGACCTGTGGGTAATCAGGGAAAGTCTATGGCTGAACCTTCAACAGTATCCTATTGCCTAATAAATCAATATATACTTTCTGACTGATTGTTACTAGTAGAATGTTCCTAAAATACTTATCAAACAATGTCTCATGACACTCAGCAGAATTCCTTGGGAAATCTGATGAAAATCTCATCCCACAATGCCCCTCCACCTCTACCATGCTTCAGCTCTTTACAATACAGTAGCCTCTAGCTTGATCATGGCGGGGAGGGGGTCCATTCCAATAGCCCCAGTGAATGCCTGAAACCTTTGATAGCACTGAATTCTATACATACTATGTTTTGTACTACACATAATAATTTAATTTATCAGTTAGGCATATGAGGGATTAAAAATAACAAATCCTATATAATAAAGAAGTAATATTCAAATTAACCCTCACACCCTCACAAGATGGCTGCCTATGACCAGGCCAGCAAGGGGGTTAGTGAGGGACAACCTAACGACTGAACAGCAGTCTGTGTGGAGTGACCAGGCCAGTGTGGGGGGGGCGTGAGGGGCGAACTGGCCAGCAGAGGGGAAAGTGAGGGGAAAATAGGCTGGTCGGGGGGGGACAGTTGGGGGCAACCAGGCTGGTGGGGGGTGCAGTTGGGGAAAATGAGGCCAGTGGGGGGCAGTTGGGGGTGACCAGACTGGCAGAGGGATGCAGTTAGGGGTGACCAGGCCAGCAGAGGGGGACAGTTGGAGGTGAGCAGGCTGGCAGGCAGATGAGCGATTAGGAGCCAGTGGTCCAGGATTGTGAGAGGGATGTCCAACTGCCAGAAAACCAGCAGTAGGATATCCTCCAAGGGGTCCTGGATTGGAGAGGTTGCAGGCTGGGCTGAAAGGACGCCCCCCACCCCCCATACACGAATTTCATGCACCAGGCCTCTAGTAATAAAATAAAAGAATTATCCTATACAATAAAGAGCTATATGCTAAATAGATCAAACAGCAGAATGACTGTCTAGACGACCTTCCGGATTAAGCCGGGGCTGTGAGGTCCAAGCCCCTTGCACAAATTTCATGCATCAGGCCTCTAGTAGCAATATACTGTAGTAAAACCTATGTAAATGTGATGTTTCTCTCTTTCTCAAAATATTTTATTGTATTGTACTCATCTTACCACTTAAAGAAAGCACTTTACAGCGTCTCTTTGAACTATCCAAACTAACTCTTATGCTTTAGGGCTATTATTACCTGAACTGTGATCCAGGGACAGTTGCTCTGATAAGCAAGATGGCAGCTACTAAGTAATAATTGGCAGGAGAATGTATACAGCGAATATATACAGTGATTATATACAGTGAGCATATGCAGTGAGTATATACAGTGAGTATATGCAGCGAGGAGATAGTGGACAAAGGGATGATTCAGATCCTGGGCAGGACTTAAGAGATTTCATCCAGCTACTCAGAATTATTTCTAGAATTTTCCATTTAATATTTTCAAACACAGTTGCTGAGGGTAACAGAAACAGCAGGTAAGTGAGCGTGCAGAAGGTGATCCTGTGAAGGGGGGTGGCTGCATTTGTTCCACGTGCCTTGAATTGGTAGACAGTGACAATGTCCCTGAAATATTTACTGGACTCCATAGACAGCACTAGGTTGCTTTGTCATCTGTTGGCTCCACATAAGACATGATGAGGAACCTGTGATTGCCTCCTCCAATAATTTCATAGCATTAAAGTTTTAAATTTTAGTAACATAATTTGAACAATGGTAGTTTGGAGCTTTAAAAAAAATTGTAGAAATCCAAAATACAGGCTAGATTTTCTCAGACCATGCTCTTTGAATTATCTGAACCATAATCACATGGACTATTTATAAAAATACATATTCCTGAATTCATCCAGACTCCACAAACCAGTGTCCTTTAGTCTAACTTTAAAGAATTTTACAGGAAACCCAAGGTGGTTGTTTTTCTAGCATAATGTTTGAAAACCACTGCTCTGGCCTGTCTTTCTGAAGATGCATATTTTGTGTTTTGTAGGCAAAATGACATCAGACTTTACTTTTGCAGAGGGATCAAGGGTACATTGATACCCCAAATTACTCAAAGGTGTTTTTCTGTTTTGTTGGCTTTTAATGGAAAATAAAAATAGTGATCTTAGGTGATATTCTGCAGTTAGACAATAGATTAAAATCTTGACATATAGGAAGGAATAAGAGCAGAAGTAGAATTAGCATACCTTATGCATCCTAATTGAATTTTCACACAAATTGCTCTTTGGTTAGATTCATTTATACCCCCTGACTTATTGAGGTGAGGACAGAAAAGGAGAGGACACTAAAGAAAAAAAGAAATAAAAAGCAGTATCTGAGAGGTTTGTCCCATCAGATAGCAAAGATACTGAATTAAACAGACTAATAAAAAAGGAGAAGCAGTTATTGCTAAAAAGGTATATTGATAATAAAATAAATAAAATAAATGTCCATATCAACCCAACAGAAAACTTGTCTGATTCCCTCACAGTTATTAGCAGTTGTAATGAAATTCTAGCAAAAACATAATGAGTTTTCTGCATAATGGCTAAATGTAGAAAATACAGAGGAAAGGGAAAATTATATCATAAACCATGTAGAACATCCCAATATGCCAACCAGCAGGCGACTTTAAGCAGATTAATAAATATTTTGAACTAATATAAAAGTAAGAGACAAGGGAACATTACTTTATATAAAAAATTATAGGTACTTTTATGAAAGCAACAACATTTATTACATTGTATTTCTCAGAGAATATCCTGTATATTAAAATATATATTTACATTGGCATCAAAATTACCAAACACAATGAATGCATTACAGTTTAGTACACATAATAGGAGACTGTTTTCTCCTGTTACCTTTCTGTGGCCAGCAAACCGTGGCTCCCCTCACTCCAACCTCAAATTGCTATTTTCATATTTTCATTAACGGCATTAATAGCAAACAAATTAGTATTTTCTATGCCAAATGCTAGTAATGCTTAGAACCCTCTCCTCCCCATAGGTTGCTCTCAGGAAAAATGTGTGATATAAGATTTTCTGTCTTTAATATGACTTTAAGTCAATATACACTTCTCTAAAATGGAAGTACATATGTTAAGTTTGAGCTTACAATCTAAAAGTCTTCATATTTCAGAGATCTTAAAAAAAATGAATGCAGTTATGTAAAATATTAGTCAACATAAATTTCAGACTTTCAAACTATTTATGTTAGGGATTTGAAAGGATTTCTGCATTGCAACAAAAAGTTATGTGTCTTAAACTATATAGTCACAATCTTCAAGCAAAGTTTTAAATGCTTAAATTCTGGTGGCACCAGTTAAATTATGTACAAATAAGTATAATGTTAATATCTATTCTATGATATGTTTTACTCACTGTTGTAAATCTAGGCACTGGGTAAAATTTGTGGTACTTTAAGATGATCAAATATTTGTTAAATACTGAATAAAAGCATGCCCAGTTATTATTTTTAGTTTCATATACATTATCTTATTTGGTCATCAAATACCCTGGGTTTATTATAGCATATTACAAGTGGTATAATATTCATTTTAAAAAATAACTATATATTTAACTTTATTGCTTGAGAAATTTCTTATGGATATGTCTTGATTTGAGAAGACCTCTTAGGTTAATCCAAATTGCATTCTCTTTAGAGAAAGTGACAAATGACCTACTCTAAAGATAAGACCTGCACCTGGATGAGGGAATTTAAGCATAAGGAGAAGCATTAACTTTCTAGGTCACACAGCAGTTGATGATGGAGTAAGAATTTGACCGAGGCAGTCAGAATCCTATGCCTGTCCAAGATTTAGATCACGTAAGATAACCAAAAGAGCACAGCTGCTTGCAGTTTGGGGGAGGAAGACGTTCCAGGAAGGAAAGAAAAGGGGATTTATAATTTCAGCAGCGCATTCCAGGGCAGTGAGGAAGAAACATTTTTACCGAAACTGGGTAGGAAGCCATTTTGCAGGAGGTAAAGGTTGGCGTGAAAGAAAGAGGAAGACAATGAGAATAAATTATTTTTTGTGTTTACAGTTAAAGAAAGACAAGGAAATAGTCAAGCAGATCGAAGGAGGAAAGTGGATGTGTAAGGAAGGAAAAAGCTGGTGGTAAGGAAAAAATTAAAAGACACATAGAGAAAAAAATGTAAAAGAAAGCAATATTAGAAGAAGTTCTCAGAGGACAGGAACAAGGGCACACACTGAGAAAATGGTATTACGCGGAGTAGATCATTTGTCTGAATCTACCATTTAATCATTAGACTAGAACTAGTAATCACACTGAAAAATCTAGGTATCTTAAAATACAGCAGTCTACTTGTATATTTCAAGTTGATTTCAGAACATCTTGATACAGCTGATATCTATATTTTCAAGGGTAAAAGTCTGTTTTAAGGAATTTCATATACAACTTTTGACAGTACCTATAAACTTCATTTATGAACTATGGAGTTAGTTAGGAAATAGTCATAAATATCTATGTGAATAGATGAATGGTAGAGCCATAAACATCAGCTTGTTTAAACACAACTCTAAACATTTATCTCGCTGAACAGAAGAGGTATTGAAACCTTCTTTAGCATAATGTCTTTGTGATGGCTTTTATGGGAGCAAGGACCCTCAGTCTGCTATCCACATAGAAAACTGGATAAATCGGTGTTCCCAAAATGCATTACTAAGATCTCCACTGTACAGTGAGTGTGTGTGTTTAACCTTTACAAAAAGAGCTTGAGGGAAAGACATTAAAAGAAACAACAATTTCAGTTAAAAGCCATTGGAAATGTACCTTTCTCAAAATGTAATTGATTCAAGTAATATTGCTGAATTACATGGTGACATGTAGTTTTACACCAGAGTCAGTACTCTGTTTTATTACAATTTTTGAATTTAAAAAAGAGTAAGGGTAAATGCAGGAAATTAAGTGGATTTAAGTTCATATTTATCTTTGCATTATGAATACCCTAAAAGATCTAGAAGTATTGGGAAAGAAGAACATTATACAGTATTTATATGATGTTAAAAAAATAGAAGAGAATGTTTTATTTGTTCTACCTCATATATAAATAGTGGTATTATATCATATAATAATGTACAAAAATTTCCTAATCAAGAGAATCAAAGTAAAAAGTAACAAGGTTTGTCAAAATGGAGCTTTAGAATGATATTACAAAGATTCGGGAGGTGTAATGTCTTTTGGAAAAGACATTAGAAACTATCTCATCTAACCTGTCACAGAAACAGAATTTTCTCTAAAATGTCCATTTCAACATATAATTACCACCTCCTGTGCACCAGTCCCCAGATTTGTAAGATAACTAAGACATGTTTCTTACCCTCAAGAAAAGTACAGTATAGAAGTAAAAAGATCAAGAAAATAAATAGCTTGTAGGTAATGTCAATTTTCCCCTAGTAATTCAACAATACCACAGAAGAGGGAGTGAATAATTGTGATAGGTCAGAGAAGGAATCAGGATGAAGGTAACAATGAGAGGGTTACAGAAGTATTATAAAAACTTATCAGGAAGAGACAGCATAAATGGGATCAGCAAATATTTTAGAAATAAAATAGTGATGTGTTTGAGAAAAGTATTTTTTAGTGCCTCTGAATGGTAACATACTTATATGTACCCATACCAGTAGGTATAAGGGGAAGGTTGTTGGGTTAGGAGATTGGAAAGGTGGGTAGGAGCCAGATCATCTGAGTTCTTATATGTCAGGCCAAAATATTCCAACTTTAAACTGGAAGCATCAAGAGATAGGGGAGAGAATTAAATAAGTGATAGACGGTATGATCAGATTTGGTTTTAGAAAGATCACAGTAGTGGAGCATGTAGAGTGAGGCCTGATTAAGGACAGGGAGGTCACGCAGGAGGTCATTATAACAGTCCAGACACAACCGAAGGGAAGAACAGGGTTGAGAGATATGCATGCAGTAGAATTCCAAGATGTGTTATTTTATTAGAAGTAGGGTTAAAGAAAGAGTTGAAGATAATACTTGATGTGTGAAACAGGATAATTTAATTGAAATTAATATTGATGTAATGCTTTATTCCTGGATGAAATAGTTGGTTCAGCCATCGGTGCTTAGGGTTCTAAGAAAGACTGTGAACTGCCTTTAATGAATGTAAACTCTTCCGTGATGGTTTTAAGACACTCAGGATGCCACTTACTTTATGGTGAGAATGTCCCAGGTACCTGTGATTAGTGAGCATTGCCTTCTTCATAGGCCTTTAGCTGCCACATAAATCAGCAGTGTATGTGTTTCAGGGAGCATTTGTAAATAACTCACAAATTAATTGCTCCTGTTTTTCATATAATTCTACAGAAAGATGAATTAAATTAAAATTTTTCTGTAGTTTATTTGGCAGAACGGAGGGGAATTGATCTATTAACTTATGCAAAACAAGGCATATATACATACATTTTATGGTTATCATGAAAACCATAGTTAAGGAAAAAATCCTTTTGATGTGTTGTTGGCAAAAAGCACTACACAAAGTTAACTTCCCCATATCAAAACGACATGCTTGGACCATTTCACAAATGAAGATGCTATGAGGGCTATTCCACCTTTGTAGAAATCGCTATCACTGAGGCATCTGCACCAATGTTTATTTAGCTTCTCTGTGCTCATACCGCCTGCAGAATGAGCTTTACAGAAAATAATGATTTGGATCTCAATTTCAACCCTTGGCATAGCTCTCTTGGGAGGAGTTTGTACTCACTGTTTGGCTCAGGAATTTAGGCTGCTGAGAAGAAAATAAAATTATTCAAGAAGCTTTAAAATTTTATCAGTAACATTTTATTTTATACTTCAGAATGCTCAATCTCAGTTTTTTTAAGGAAAAATGTCTCATTTTAATTTCTATTAATGTATTCGTATTTTTATGACCTCTAACCCTATTTGTATTGTACCATGGATAAGGTAGAAAACACTGTTCTAGTGTATAAGTTCACAAAATTTATCTCTTTGGCAAATCCAATCATTAGAAAGTTAGTGGTGTAACAAACAAACAAGAAATTATAAAATAAGCTAGGTATTTTATAATATTATTTCCAATTTTACAATTTTATTAAAGACTAATTTACATAAGCTCAAATAAAACCATTTTATGTATACAGGTGATGAGTTCTGAAAATTTTACAATGTTGTATAAGTACAACCAAAATTAAGATATAGAACATTGACCTAATTCTAAAAATTTCTCTGCTATTTACAGTTGATCTCCTCACTAAACTCGTGGCTCTAGGTGAACAATAATTTACTTTTGTTGAAATAGTTTGAGCTTTCTATAATTTTATATAAATGGATTCACACAGTTGTAGTCTTGTGTTTTGCTAATTTAATTCAGTATTATGTATTCAAGATTTATCCTCATGTGGTTGTTTCTATTGCTGAGTAGTATACCACTGTATGGATATACTATAATGTATCCATTCACTGATTTATCAATTTGAATTTTTAAAATAATTTAGTGATTTTGAATAGTATTGCTATTGATGGTCTAACTGGAAATGTTATGATGGAAACAAGAAAAGGAGTGATGAGAAGAAGGGTCATGAGCCAAGGAAGCCAGGTGGCCTTCAGAAGCTGAAAAAGATAAAGAAGTGGATTCCCAAAGTCTACAGAAGGAATACAAACCTGTCGACACCTTGATTTTAGACTCTGTCCTACAGAACTGTAAAATGATGAATTTGTGTTGTCTTAAGCCAATAGTTTGTGATAATTTGTTACAGCAGTTATAGGACTTCAATCAGGAATGTGAATGAGGCTGGTCTGGCTAGGACTGATGAATATTAGGGGTGAAAGATGATACTGCCTGTATTGTGGGACTTGAATTTTTGCGTGATATCCAAGGATGAGAGATGTATTTTGTTCAAAATTGAGATTTGATGTGGCATGATGTCTGATGTACTCTACCTGGTCAGTTTGTTTGGCTAACATAACTCAGCTTGATTTGATATGGAACCAAGAATAAAGGATGAGATCTTACCATTCTGTGTAAATTGATGTAATCCCCTGATGCATGTCAGGGACTTCTGGGCATAAAATGAAAAACATTTTTGCAAAGGCACTCAAGGGTCTGTGAAGGGGTTTCTCATTGGACCCTAAAATGGATTGGAGTGTATCTTCAAGGTTCACCAAGAAACCAATAGAGAGGTCTCAAATAAACAAAGTTAGAAAGGAAAGAGGTGAAGTAACAACAGACCTCACAGAACTACAAAGAATTGTTAAAAAAAAAAAAAAAATACTACAAACAACTCTATTCCAACAAACTGGACATATACCAGAAAAAATGCAATCTTCCAAAACTCAATCAGGAAGAATCAGAAACCTGAATAGGCCGATAACTACACACACAGATCCTCCAAATTCCCATCATTGTCACCTGAATGATTCACTGGACTGTTTGTCCCCACTAACAAATCTGGATGAAATGACCACTAACATGACTTGATCAATCTTCAGTCAGTCTTGTTTTCCTTGCTGCCATTTGAACTTTGATCCCCCTTCAACCTGAGTAGGCATCAGAATTTAAAACAACCCCTTCAATGGCTCCTGTTGAGAAGACAATAAGAGAAAGAGAGAAGGAAAAAACAAAGGAAAGAAGAAAGGAAGGAAAGAAAGGAGGGAAAGAGGGAGGGAGGGAGGGTGGGAGGAATGAAGGAAGGAAGGAAGGAAGGAAGGAAGGAAGGAAGGAAGGAAGGAAGGAAGGAGGGAGGGAGGGAGGGAAGGAGGGAGGGAGGGAGGGAGGGAAGGAAGGAAGGAAGGAAGGAAGGAAGGAAGGAAGGAAGGAAGGAAGGAAGGAAGGAAGGAAAGATCAGAAAGAGAAATATCTTTTGTTCAACTATTTGATTCCACCAAACACATACATCTGGGTATTTCTAGTTTTGTTTACTTAATAATAATAAAAAAAGCCATTCTGTCTGATCTTTGAGACACTTGCAATTCTTATAGTAAGAGTGCTCTTCTTTTTACAACCGTCCTCCTCAGCTTTTACCATATTGCCTCACCCTCTATTGCAATAGTCTTTATCAACAAAGTTTCTCCTTACCAAAGGTCAGATTTGCTTTTATCTGCTACTTATAAAGGATGGTTAAATAGCACTACCTGAACTGATCAATCTTATCACCAAGAGTAGACAAATCAGGCAGTATAAAGTACTTGGTATGATCCACAGGAAATGCAAGTCACCACCTATGACGTATTCTAGCCAAAACACAAACAAACAAACACTCCCCTCCCCCCCCCAAAAAAACAACAAAATAACAACTCGAACTTGAATTTCACCATGTCTCTAGCTCCAACTACCCATTATAGGAAATAGGAAAGATGGAAGAACACATTTTTAAAAACACTACTAGGTTTTTAAACAAGATCATGGAGAATTCTACAGGACAAATTACCCAGTTCTTTCGATGAACTATTCTCCTGAAGAAAATAGGGGAGGGGGAAGAAATCTTAGGTTTAAAGATATATTAAGAAAGATACCTAGACTTTGATTGGACCTTGATTTTAATTATCTGTAAATAGATATTTGAGAATATTAAGGAAATTTTAACATGGACTGAGTATTAGATGGAATTATTAATTTTGTAGGGTCTTATTGCAGTTATGTTTTTGAAATTACCTCACTTATTAGAGATATATGCTGAGATATTTATGGGTAAAATTGCATGCTACTTGATATTTGCTTTAAAATATGCAGCCAAAATAAAAACAGGGGAGGCAAAGATAAAACAAATCAACAAATGCTGCTATTTGTGATGGATTGTGTAATGGGCACATTAGGGCTCTGTATACTACTCTTAATACTTTGTGTATATTTGATAGTCTTAAAAAGTAAATGTTTAAAATAATGACTCTGGACTTACAGTTTCAATTCTGTCATGAAAAATAGCTTGTAAGTCATCATTTCTGTCCTGTCAACAAGAAAGAAAAATGCTGAACAAACTGAAAATGAGATAACTTTTCTTGGGCCTGTCAGGGAATTAAGGACACAGTGCAAAGTGGAACCAAAATATATTCAGAATCAAGAAGAGATCAGCTTACTTAGAGTAGAAGCCACTGGGACCATGGACTGTGAAGGGAATGTAAGTGGTCATTTTGATGAATTGCCGAAGAGAGTGAGAAACTCCGGGTGCCGAGTCTGAAGGGACAACCACACATTCATGGCTTTTACCGCCAAGAGCCCCATCGGGTCCGCATGTGAAAATCTCCCCAAAACATTCACTTTAGTTTCTGTCACGAAAAGGGAAAACGTAACCTTTTTGAAATATTCTCAATATTCTCGGAACATTCTTCATAGCAAGGGACTACTTTCTAAGGAGACAACAACAACAAAAACCCCACAAACAAACAAAACAATTACCAGATCCTCTTCTGACCTGAAGAAGGACAGTTTCTCACTCTAGGCCTATCTGGCCTTCTTGTCTCTCGAAGGGTAGAAAAGGTGTTAAGTAACACTTGTGAAGGCCACAGCCCTGGGGCCCAGGGCCATTAAAAAATTGAGATTTATGATGTATCCATAGGGGTTCATGAATTGTGATAAGTGAACCATAGTCACATAAAATGTTAATAGTAGGGGAAATTGGGTGTGGGATAGATGGTGTCTCTATACAATCTTCACAATTTTTATGTAAAAACAAAACTATTCTGCCCTAACCGTTTTGGCTCAGTGGATAGAGTGTCAGCCTGTGGACTCGAGTCCTGGGTTCAATTCCGGTCAGGAGCATGTACTTTGGTTGTGGGCACATCCCCAGTAGGGGGTGTGCAGGAGGCAGCTGATGGATGTTTCTCTCTCATTGATGTTTCTAACTCTCTATCCCTTTCCCTTCCTCTCTGTAAAAATCAATAAAATATATTAAAAAAATAAATAAAACTATTGTAAAATTTAAAAAACAAACAAGAACACCAATACTTAATTACTGAATTATGTAATATTCCCCCATACTTTACCACCACATGGATAGGGATTTATTATAATAAATAGAGGCCTGGTGAACAAAGTTCATGCACAGGAGGGGCAGTTCCTGAGCCCAGTCTGCACCTTCTCCAATCCAGGACCACTGGCTCATAACCGTTCACCTGCCTGCCTGATTGCCCCTAACCCCTCTGCCTGCCTGCCTGATCACCTCTAACTGCCTCAGCCTGCCTGCTTGATGCCCTTAATTGCTCCCCTGCCAGCCTGATTGCCCCTAACTGCTCTCCCCTGCCAGCCTGATCGCTCCTAACTGCCTCTGCCTTGGCCCCACCATCATGGCTTTGTCCAGAAGGACTTCCGGAAGGATGTCTGATCTATCCTTTCTAATTAGCATATTTTACCCTTTTATTAGTAGAAAGAGTGGATTACAGCTGGAAGAGCTACAAGACACAGACTCTACTTACGAAGGAACCCTTTGTCCCTCTTTGCCAAAAATAATGGGAGAGACAAAGCAAGGACAGCCAAAGGAACTGAGCCTCTGACACCCACAGGTGCTGCAAGTATTAAACACATCCCAGCTCCGTCCAGGATCTGCATGGAACCTCACACTGGGGCCTCCTTACACAGGTCCTGTTACTTGAAACGTCATGTCTGGCTTTTAACAAGAGTTACAGGACATGAGGCAAAGAAAAATCAAGTAGACCAACTTTGATCCAGCACATAATTAGTTCATTTTGATTTAAAACTAGCAAATTAGTAATAAAAGGTAGGATTAATAAATATGTGCAACATTTCTTAGTGTCAATGTATCTTCTTTTTTATTTGAAACTCAAGACATTTCTAGGACATGTTTGCTGACATCTGTAGCAATTTGTGATCAACCTTCCGAGTTAAGTAGCCTTGATTTAAAAAACAACATTTTTATAAAATTGTAATATTCATGTGTAACTATACCAATTAAGTGGATTCTTTAATTTTCTTGGGAAAAAGAAATGTCTAAACCCCTTCTTCCTAAGGAAAATAAATAATCTTTTGGTAAAGAGAAGTTTTCTTTAAAAGGCAAACAGAGATAGATGGCCTTGGCTATCCCACTCATTCAGTGACTACACTCTTGTTAACTGGTTTGAAGAAATAACATCTGACAAGGTTAATACAAGTGATTTATTCTGAAGGTGAATAATATTTCAGAAACCGTAGAAATGTTTTTTTTTTTTAAAAAACACACACATAGAGAACAAGTGCTTCTATGGATCTGCGAACAAATTTAAAGGCCATGAATGACACGGCAGCTGCAGGATATATATAGAGGGAAATTACACATTTAGAGGGAAAGACTGAGATGTTGAAACAAGAGCTAAATTAGAGAGGGGTGGACTCAGACGACAGCCAACCCTCAGAAGCCATGAAATGCAAAGCTCAGTGTATTAAAGTCAAGTTCTTGTCGGACTTGGACCGAGACCAAGGCAGGCCGGCCGGATGAGTCTGGAAATGAATGCTTTTGAGAAGTATTTCGGGGACTCATGCTTAGCAGGATGGGAGCAACAGTGGCGAGATTTAATGGGGGTGCACAGGGCATAGATGACCCTGAAGAGACTGTTGCTCTACCTCATCCACGACCAGGTGGCTTAGCTCCACCCCCTTGTGGAAGCAATCCCGCACTTGTCCCCACCAAGCCCAGGAGGAGGGCCAGGACTCAGAGCTGCTGTGCCATTAGCCAGGCATTGGCCTCGGGGGCCTTAGTAGCTTAGTTTAGTCTCTGTCGCCCAGGCCACATGGCTGCAATCCTGCGAGAGAAGCAATCCTCACCCCATCCCTACCACTGGCCTTTGGTAAGCTTTGATTATATTTCCGGGAGCTTGGGGGAGCAGGCTTTCTTTCAAACTAACCTATCATCTTCCTAATCCTCCCCTTATCCAATCCCCTTTTCGATCCTCTGGGAGTTTCCTGCCCTATGCTATCCAATCTTTGGCCAAGATTTTTGCAGGCTAGCCTCCTCACCTTTATGGTCCCCATTCGGACTCCTACCTAGCATACCTCAGAGGTTTGCCTTGTCATCTGCCTTCTACTGTGCATGCCTCAGCAGAAGAATTCCCCCCATCGCTGCTTCTTGGTCCACCTGCTAGTCTGTGGACCAGACCAGCTGTTCCCAGCAGAGATTGGAAAGCTGGTCTTTCCTGCCTGCTTGGGGATTGAGTCCCTTTGGCAGAAGATACAGCTGTCTCCTGGGGTGACTGTGAAGCTGTAGTTTCCCAGTTAATCCTGCTTAATTAGATGTCTGGCTCTCTTCTCTTTCATTAATATCTAACTAGCTGCCTGCTGTAACAAAGCCATTGCAGTGACTTAACAACTATTATATGTTCCTTGATTTTCTGCTAAAGTTTCATTGTTAAGCAATATACAGAAACAGCAGTATCTATTTCAGGTACATCAGGAAAGGGTCAGAAGAAGGTAAAGAGATAGATGAAATAGAATTAGCTATAGGTAGGTATTTATTAAAGCTGTGTCCTGGATATATGTGATTTCATAACACCCTGCTTCTTATAGTTTTATTTGCTAAGTTTTCCTCAATAAAATGTTTCACATTTTTCCTTTGACCTTGAGAATATCAATGAATTCTTACTGGTCTACCTACCATCAGAGTATCAAGACCTTTCATTGATGTATTCATTGTTTATTGTCTTGGATTTATCACATTTTTTCATATTTCAACCAAGAACTTAGAGGGGAAGTAAAAAGAATGATAACACTTATCATCAGATTCTAAAGAGTACTAGAACAATGATGATCATGATGCATTTGCAGTAATTATACAATATTTCCCAAACTTAATAGAGAACAAATGAATAAAGGCAAAGTAATCAGTAAACTGGCAGAATAATCAAAATTTTTGTCAACCAGAGCCACCTGCATGGAGTCTGCTGTTGCTCAATAAGAAGAATTTAACACATTAGAATCATAATATCATCATAAGGTCAGAATAGTTCTGTTTATTGTAAAATAAAACTGCTTTACTTCTTGCAACTTGATTAACATTTTCTCTTTACTACAGATGCTTTGTATTGAGAAAGTGACAAATAAAATTCACTTTATTATTGGCAAAGGAAAGGAAGTAGGTAAGACATCTAATAGTGAGTTACTGCCTTGGGACTCCAGTCCAGTTCCCAAATTCTCATGGTTCTCAAGGTCATCACTCAGCATTTCCTGTGTGCCTGAGGGTGAGACAGAGCACTAAATATCTTGGGTGAGGTGCAGTTCAAGCAGAAAACGCAGCTGCCAGTAATGCAAATGAGTTATTAATGATTTCACAGTCACATATTTTTCTCTATAAAAATTTAATGTAGCTATTTGACTGTTGAGTCCCTCAACTCTGTTTCTTCGAAATGCCCTCTCTCTATAATAAGATCTTATTTAAAGCACCAATCAGGAACTAATTGAAAATGACTTATTTCTGCTAAACAAGATATTTCATTTAATTTTGTGTCTTCCCATTCTCTCAATACCACCTTAAATTCAAGCCATTCTAAGGGCTGTTGAACCTGCTGATTCTTTCATAATGTCCCCTCCTTTTATCCCTGGTTTGCTATAGGCTCACATTGTTTCTAGTGGGGTCTAATGCAGTAACTATGACCTTGTCTCCCTTCCTACACAGTGACTGCACCCTGTCCCTCATACACTCTGTGTGAGAGGGATTTATATATTTATATAATGATTGCATTTATTGCCTAAAATTCTTCAATAGGTGTTCCTTGTCTTCAGAAAAATATCTGAGTTTCACAATTTGGTATGTTAGTTATTTGATGATATCATTCCTGCTTTTTCTTCTTGTCATCTCCAACCATGCTTGCAAGCCTATTTCTAGCTTTGATCATCACTTGTTCTTCAAAATTGCCATTTTTGTGCTATTATATATAACTTTCTTTCATTTGCAATATTTAACTTTTCAAACAAGTTACCTGCTCATAATTTTTAGAGCCAGATCTCTGGGGGACTTTGTTTTAGAAGTTTTCAATCACCTACCCTCTCTGAACGATCCCAGGTAAACATAATTGTCTTTGTATTCCCCACACACAAGCAAATCTTTACCTTTATTTTAACATGTATCACTTTAATTGTTGGTTTTGTAAGTGGTATTTCTACTAGATTGAGCTCCCATAGACGGGCTTTATTGCCTTAATTTTCTATATAGCTTTGTGTCTAGTACTCTGTCTGGGATATAATAGAAACTCACTAAATGTTTACTAAATATATTAACATTTTGTAATAACAACTGTTCTCAAGATATGTCTCCTTTTTCATTCTGTCTTTTACTCTGATTTCATATTTATCTCGAGAAAGTAACTGATTGAGCATTTTACTCCTATTTAAAAATTTTAAAACACTTCTCATTGCCAAGTAAATAAACTCCAAGAGTGCCTTTCAGTAGTTCTTTTGCCATGTTTTTTGAAAAGCTCTTTTTCAGATGAGGTGTACCCAAGTAAATTAGATATAGTTACTCCAATTCTTTACACAAACTATGCCTATCTTTGTCTTCAAATCTTTGCTTATGCATCCCTTGTGCCTTTAGTGTTCTTGATTATTAAAAACTAGAGGCCCGGTGCATGGATTTCTGCACCTGTGAGGTCCCTCAGCCTGGCCTGCAGGGATCAGGCGGAAACCAGCTCTCTGACATCCCCTGAGGGGTCTCAGATTGTGAGAGGGCAGTTCTCAGGTGACTCACCCTGGAATCAGGCTTTCTCTCTCTGGTTCTGGGCACATCACCGGAGAACCACTGCTACCAAGTGACCACAGCTCAGTAGGTCCTGTGTTGAGTATCTGCCAACTGGTGGTCAGTGCGCATAATAGCTACTGGCCAGCAGGCCAGTCGCTTAGGCTTTTATATATATAGACTAGCAGCCTGGTGCATGAAATTTGTGCATGGGGGGGCTGGAGGGGGGGAGAGTGGTGTCCCTCAGGCCAGCCTTCACCATCTCCAATTGGGACCCCTCAGGGAATGTGCGACTAATGGTTTAGGCCCGATCCCATTTAAACCAGCATTCAGACATCCCTCTCACAATCCGGAACTGCTGGCTCCTAACCACTTGCCTGCCTGCCTGGCTAATTGTCCCTGACCACTTCTGCCTGCCAGCCTCATCACCCCCAACTGCCCTCCCCTGCAGGCCTGGTCCCCCCCTCCCCCCAGCTGCCCTCGCCTCCTGGCCTGATCTCGCCCCCAACTGCCTTCCCATGCTGACTTGATGGCCCCCAACTGCCCTATCCTGGAGGCCCAGTGGCCCCCAACTTCCCTCCCCTGTCAACCTAATCACCCCCAACTGCCCTCCTCTGCTGGCCTGATCACCCACAACAGCCCTCTTCTGCCCCAACCCACCTCCTTGGCTAGGACCGGCCTTCTCTGTGTGAGACTGTGGAGATGCCGGGACCAGCCTCTTCCGCACCGTGCAGAGCTGTGGGACCCCCAGGCTTCACCGTGCAGAGTGGCCACTGGGCCCTGCCTCTGCTGTGCACACGGCCATCTTGTGACGATGTTGTGCAAGGGAGTCGTGAAAGGGCATGCTGCCACTTAGGCTTTTATTATATAGGATTATAAAGACCTAACCTGTTTGGCTCAGGGGATAGAGCATCAGCTGTGAACCAGAGTCCTGGGTTCAATTCATGTACCTTGGTCCAGGACACGTACCTTGGTTGCAGGCTCCTCCCTAGCTGGGCCCTGGTCAGGGCTCATGCAGGAGGCAACCAATCCATGAGTTTCTCTCACATCGATGTTTCTCTATGTTTTTCCCTCTCTCTCCCTAAAAATCAATGGAAAAATGTCTTTGGATGAAGATGAACAACAACAACAAAAATGTATAGAATTTACACTAGAAAAAGCATAGACAATCTTATCAGATCTAATTTTATTTCACTGTTAGAGTAATTTTCTCATTTCCCTATGGGTTTAATTAAAAACAAGAACCACACATTAATTTTTATTTCTTACAATATATTGTACATCACAATTGATCAATAATTTTTTGTTGTATGAAAAAATGAATGAATGAATAATAAATAAGTAGTTAGTATATGTGCACAAGTATATGTGTGTGTATTTGAGTGTATACCAAGTTGATTGCTATAACCTAATTATGGAGATTCTGTATTGCACTTTCTGAGCAACTTTTCAAAGTAGGTAATTCATTGAAAATTTCAGTTAAGTCTATCATATAAATAAGATAATTGTTTAACAATTAATAGGCAGTTGGGTCATTGTTAATGACTAAAAGCAATATTCAAAATCTTTTAAAAATTATGGAAAATCAGAAGTTATAGCAATGCAGAACAAAACAGAAAAATTACAGAAAATGCATATATCACTATTATTAGGCATATGTGTCATTTTTAAAACGTCATTTCCAACCTCTAAGTCTTATGCAAAACTAGATGGAAGAAAGAGGAAAGGGGGAAAAAGAGTAAAGTGTATTTTGAATAATGTCCTGACAAGAAGAAAATTTACTTAGGTCAGTGCAGCACCAGCTCCCAGAGGCATGGAAACTTAACCCAACAATACTTCTAATTAGACTATTTTTATAGCATGTTAACAACACCTTGAGTAGGCTCTGACCTTAACATGTTAGTCATTTTTAATAATTACTTGTGGATATCAGAAATCCTTTTCTTTATAACTTATGTGTCTCACTGAATTTAGTGAAATATCAAATACCACTGGTTCATTTCAAATTCAATTTTGCCAGACTACTTCCACCAATATTCTTTTAGCAACATCAGAAATGCATCCATGTGATCAGAGAAAAGATGGACATTTGAAACTATCAATAAACCATCATTACAAGTAATTATAAAGCCATTCATATTATAGAATCATTACTGAAGATAAATTTTAAGTATAGGCACAAATAAATAAATAAATCATTTATTTAGGTCAATTAAATATTGTTTAATGAAAAGTTTTAAACCATATATACAATTTTTAAAATAAATTCCATTTCTGGAAACTGAATGTAAGTAAATAAAGGTAGGTAAAAATAATTGGTTAGAGGGATGGCTTTTGCAGCACTGTTCATTAGAAAAAACTGTAATATGGCAATAATAATAGTGTTGCATTGAACACTGTGTATCTAGTATTCACAATATGTTGCTAGATATTGAGCATACTTATACTTACTCACTTGGGTAGTATTCACAAATGCAAAAGAATAGATATGCCATTATGTATGTCATGATTGTAATTTGTATAGTGTAAAGGATAAGAATAGCATCTGGGTCTTCATGTGAACACAACAAGCCCTCAGTCCTTGATCATTACTTATGGGTTTATCATCTAGGCAAATTGTTTAGTATTTCTGGGTCTGTTTTCTCAAGTACAAAATAATTTACCTAGTGAAATGATTTTACATGACTAATACATAATGAAAGATTTATATTTCAATGTTGGATGCAACCAGAATGACAAAAACAACAAACCAAACAAAAAACTACCACTCCCCCAACACACAAATACAACTCAACTCTATTTTGATTCTAGTTTGCAGTACTTAGCCACTAAGAAATAATGAGGTGGTGTTTAAAATTTATATACTTGCTATATTTTTATATTCCTCACCATTCAGTTAGGATCTAGAGTTCTAGACTGAAAGCAAAGTGATTTCAGTTGCACTGTTAGCCTAGATCAGTGGCCGGCAAACTGCGGCTCGCGAGCCACATGCGGCTCTTTGACCCCTTGAGTGTGGCTCTTCCACAAAATACCACGTGTGGGCGCGCACATACAGTGCGATTGAAACTTTGTGGCCCATGTACAGAAGTTGGTTTTCGGCCTGGGCGAGTCTATTTTGAAGAAGTGGCATTAGAAGAAGTGGGGAGTGTTGGTTGGTCGGGCGATAGGAGACATTGCGCAGGAGGGCAGCCAGGATACGCAGCGCGGAGGAGGTACGTTGTTTTGAGGTACCTTCCCTGAGGTCAAGCCCTTCCAACTCTCCCATCCCCACTCGTCTATCTGAAACAAGTATACAAGACGAGTGTGGATGGGAGAGTTGGAAGGGGTCTACCTCAGCGAACCAGCGAACATACCTCAATCAGATTGAGGACGTTTTTAGCCTTTGTTTAGGAGTACCCTAATTAAGTTAATGACAATGTATCTACCTATATAGTTTACGTTTAAAAAATTTGGCTCTTAAAAGAAATTTCAATCGTTGTACTGTTGATATTTGGCTCTGTTGACTAATGAGCTTGCCAACCACTGGCCTAGATTATCTAAACATTTCATGATATTGGATTTAACAAGAAATCTTTCAAGTTCTGATAACTATATCATTTATAATTTAATTTAAAATGCAACAAGTCATAATAATGGCGGCATTAAATTGTCTTCATTGAGTTTATATTCCTCCCACAAAACAAGAAAAATATCCTGTAATGAGATAGAAACATTGATGACAGAGAAATATCGATCAACTGCCTCTCACACGCCCCCACTGGAGATCCAGCAAGTCCGAAACCCAGGCATGTGCCTTAACTGGGAATCAAACAGGTAATCTCCTGGTTCCTGGGTTGACGTCTAACCACTTAGCAACACCAGCAGGGCCTTTTCCTTGACTTTTAAAGTTTCTAGAAGCCACTTTTACCCTCTGGCTAATGAATGGCTGTTTCTTCAACTTCAAGGCAGCAGGATATCATCTTCAAATCTCTCTCTCTCTCTCTCTCTCTCTCTCTCTCTCTCTCTCTTCCTCTCCCTCTCTCTCCCTCTCTCTCTCCCAGGTATAGGACACTGATGTCTTTGGGGGATGAAATGGGAGATAGGGAACCATGATTTTGTTTATCATGCCTTCCTTCTAAACAATCTTTTAGCACTAATTTTATTTTGGGATAATTGCACACCCTTATTAATATCCTTCAGTGATTTCCCATCAACTCCAGGAAAAATCCAAGATCTTACCAAGAAGGTCACTACTTAGTAGATTTCCATTTCCATCCATAACTTGCACCAGTCTTCCACTTATATCTTCTGTTCTAGTTGTACTGACGTTGTTCTGCTTCCTCTTCCCTACACATGGCCTCCTCCCTTGGTCCAGGTAAGAAGCAAAATGGGAATAAATGAAGTGATAGCATGATAAATGAAGAAAAGAGGAGATTTTAGTGGCATATAGGAAGTATTATTATTTTTGCTTAGTGATCTCTTAATTCTGGGTTAACTAGTTTGAGGGGTATGAGAGAGGAAATTAGGAAAACAAAATTCTAAATAAAGAACAGGTCTTTGGGTGGAGAAAGATCATAAGTTTAGTTTGTGACATAGAGTTCAAAATATACAATAGATGTTAGGATAAGAGAATTGTTAACTTTTATGGATCTTTATGCAAAATTCAAGACGATCTTTTATAGTCAATGGCTTAGTATGCATTTTAATTATATATCTAAATATTTGAATTATACATTTTAAAATCCAGACAAACATCTACAATAAAAGAAGTTGTCATCTACAAATACTCCCATGTAATGGCCTCTGAGTGTTCCTTCTCAGGTGTTCTGCACAATCTTAAAAGACCAATGCAAGTGATAAATGAAAATATTTTTTATTTGCACAGTAGTGCCAAGCATCTTGTCAGCTGTAAAAGACAGTTGGCGCACAATCCTCAGATGTTAGTTTACTCAGTGCTTTTGATTTAATTCCAGGAGCAGGCTATGAATAGCTAACTCGGTGAGATTTGTCTTTAGTTTGCTTGCAAAGCTTTATTTGATGCTGATTCATAAATTATACTTGCTGCATTACAGAATCTCATTATCCTTCATTAGAAAAAAGCGTACTAAATAGAAGTTAGTATTCCATGGCAGGCACTGCCTGTGAAATGAAAGAGCAGTGAAGGCAATGGCATTGCAGTTTACATAAAGAGGCAAGAAAATTCAGGCTCTAATCCTTCTGTCTTTGATATGTAGCATAGCGTAAGTCTTATAATACAAGACAGTACTTAGACTAATATCTGATTAATATATAAGAACAATTAGTAAACTCTTTAGTCAGATGTTTATTATATCCTAAGCCCTTCACAAAAGACTGTAGCTAATATAGTGCCTGGCATATAAAAACATGAATGATAAGTCTTTAAGTAAATGTGATTATCAACTTTATTCCCATAAGTGAAAATAATTGTATTTGTCAACTAGGAATTTTAAAATCTGCATAAGGGGATATTAAATATTCATTACATAGCCATTTTAACCAAGATATGCAATGCTTATGAACATTTCCCTTTACACACATGTATACATGCACAGACACACAGCTTAAGACAAAAATTCAATACTTGTCTCTAATTTCTCCCTTACTTTGTTACTATAATGTTTACAAAGTACCTTAAGTTGATAAAAAATAATAGAAAACACAATCTATTACCTCAAGGACCTAATGGTATAATAGAGAAAATATAATGGAACAAACTAGAATACTCTTAATAGTCAAGTCACTAATTTCAAATACATTTATATCATTTTAAAGGCGTGCAAAAATATGGTGACAGGAGAAGATCTGACTTTGGGTGGTAGACACATGGTGCAATATACAGATTTTGTGACATAGAAGCCCATACATGAAACCTACATGATCATGTCGACCAATGTCATCCCAATAAATTTAATTTAAAAAATATGTTATGCAATGCATGCATATCATCATACAGGTTCAAATGAAGGTTTCTGTTTGATCTTATAGTGTGATTAAGACCTTTTCAACAGAAGAAGAATAAAGGTCATATGTTTACTTCAGGAATCTTATGATCAGCACCAATTGATATTGTTAACTGGTAATGCCCATGATCTACATGAAAAAATATCTCAGAAAGAGTCCAGTCATTCTGGAGTCTATGTCTGTATCTTTACCATTATACGTTAGGCTTAAAAGTCAGAATTCACATTTTCTGAAATAGCTGGCCCTGGGCATTTACTTTTCTTTCAGATTACTTATAAAGTATGGCTAGGATGACTTAGACCAGGCCTGGATAATGAAATTTAGTACCAGGACTTTAATTCCAACTAAGAAAGAGGATCTTTTTTTCCCATGGTATCCAAGCTGGAAAGATTGAAGCTGGAGCTCCTGAGAGCCTGCCTGATAGAAAATACAACACAGAGAAAGGAGAACGGAGACATGCAGAGAGAGTTCCACTTGGCCTGCAGCCAACCATGCATGTAGCAGACAATGATGAAGATAAAGGTCATGTCTATACTTATAAATTTTAAAAGCCAATAAATTCCTTGTTTTCCCTTAGCTAAAAAAAAAATGTGCATACTAAATATCTACAATTTAGTGTTACTATAAATCAGACGCTGTCTTTTTTTTTTTTAAATCAAATATTTTAAACCAACTTCTTAAAATAGAGAGTGCTTGTTAGAACTGGGAACGTTTAGATTTTAGGGTAGTCAGTTTTGAAGAGCTTTGGAAACAACTAGAAGCTAATAATTCAGAAAACACAGGACATTTAATTACAGCTGGACTGAACTCTGCAGCACAAGGGCCTTTGGTATTCCTATCATTCCAAGCTGCTAATTTAAAGGTCTCTATGCACCAGATATGAAGGAAGAATAGGGATGATAACACTGCATGTGCCACCTGTAAGAGTGCTAGGTAGAATTTGCACATATATACCAGGTCTTCTGTGTGACATTTTAAATTGTGACAAGGTTGAGGGGTAAAGGAGCTGGAGGGAGAAGTGATCATAAATAGTGATCTGTGTGAAAGAGCAGTAGAGTCATGGGTAGAAATAAATATATACATACTTAACTTTATCTGGGAAATTTTTTAAAAATATATTTTATTGATTTTTTACAGAGAGAAAGTGAGAGGAATAGAGTTAGAAACATCAATGAGTGAGAAACATCTATCAGCTGCCTCCTGCACACCCCCCACGGGGGATGTGCCCGTAACCAAGGCACATGCCCTTACCGGAATTGAACCCAGGACCCTTCAGTTCCCAGGCCGATGCTCTATCCACTGAGCCAAACTGGTTAGGGCTGTCTGGGAAATTTTTAAATGAGTAGACATTTCTGATTTGATTTTCAAACCATCATTTATCTGATTAAATGAAAAGAAAGTAAGTTCATATAATTCAAGCAAGGGAGTATGTACTAATTTTATTGTTTCAGACCTAGGATACTTTGAAGATGAAAGAGTTTGAAACAATAAAACCAATTCAAAGAGGAATGGAGAAATAGTTCACCTGATCAGATTTCCACTTGGAGCAAAAATAAGTGAAACAGACTCAGAATCCATGTGCTGAAATGATGAGCATCATGAAAGATGTATATGAGTTGAGGAAAGACAGAAAAATTAAAGTTGAATTTCATTATTCTTTGAGTGTGGTGATTATTAAAATGATATTGGAGAGGGAAGAAAAAATTACAAACGTTTAGCCTCTGTAACAATTTTGCTCTTTTTCTGAAGAAATCTATACTAATAAAAGAGAAACATGCAAATTCGTGTCACTCCGCTACACCCACCAGCCAATTAGGATGAGTATGCAAATCAACCCAACAAAGATGGCAGTTAATTTGCATATTAAGGCACAGAGCGATGACTGAAGACTGAAGCTGACTGAAGACTGAAGAGGCTTTCCTTCTCCACTGAGGCTGGAGCGAAGGCCTGGGTCCCAGGTGCCAGAGGAAAACAGGTACCGGCAGCCAGGGGAAGGCAGGCCTATTGCACGAATCTTTTCATGCAATGGGCCTCTAGTATTTCATAATTGCATGTCATTTTAATACGGGCAAACAAAAGGATCATTGAAGGGGGAGAGAACAAAATATTCTGGGATTTATTTTTAAGAAGTTTCCTTTAAAAGACTATATTAGTCAGGGTTCTCTAGAGAAACAGAATCATCGCTAAGATCTTTTTATAAAATATTCAAAGAAGAAAATCTGAACGACAGTAGATAAACAAAAGAGAAATCATTTCTCCCTATTCAGAATTTGATTTGTCAATTATTTGCTTCATTTTTTCTGTTAGCTTGCAGTGGACAAAATTTTAGTTCTTTCATTTTCTGAGGAATGCCTGAACATAGATAAGCTAATAGTAAACTCTGGGAAATTGCCATATTCAAGGAAGCCCTAATCACTCACTAAACCCTGCTGCAAATGAAGGAAAAGATCTAATAGTTTTTCCTTCATGGCTGGTTAAATATTTATATGAAAGAGAGTAATGTATCTCAATAAATAAAATGCATTTTCAATTTATAATAGTTGCAGAATAAATTGTCACTGATTCAAGCAGAAAAATTGCATGGAACAATGCATTCATATTGAAGCAAAAAACTGTCCTTTGTTCTGATTTTTGATTTTTGATTTATTTTTTAAATATATTTTATTGATTTTTTACAGAGAGTTAGAAACGAGAGAAACATCCATCGGCCACCTCCTACACACCCCCTACTGGGGATGTGCCTGCAACCAAGGTACATGCCCTTGACCAGAATCAAACCTGGGAACCTTCAGTCCACAGGCCAGCGCTCTATCCACTGAGCCAAACTGGTTAGGGCCTGATTTTTTAAAATTTATCTTTATTGTTGAAAGTATTACAGATATCCCCTTTTTCCCCATTGAACCCCTACTCCTTAATCCTACCCTTCCCCATTTTAATAAAGCTTTTTTATGTAGCTAGATTCTAATATTATTTTACTAATTTATTAGGTCTAATTATTTTCCATTTCAAATTGAACTACTTCAGAATTTCCAATTTGCAAGTTTAGTATCTAAAACAATTCTCTTGCTATTTTTTGGCACCCATCCTGTCGTTTTATAATATTGCTGTACTTGCCATCCACTTGCATCACCCATGGTCAAATATTATAATAACAAGTAATAGCAAAATGCTTAGAGCAGCAGAAAACTGATTTGCTACTGCTGAATCTTAACTTATGCTTAGAGTTTCCAAGACCCCAAATGGTTCAACCATGCTCAATTCTGCATCTAAGATATAATGACAAATTAAAAAATAGCTTGATAAAAAATTTCAACATCATAAATGCATTTTAGAGAAAGCACACTTACGGCCTTGCTCTGAATCTGGCTTTAAAAATGCATAAAGATTGAAATATAGGCACAATATGAGAATGCTTTGAGATCATGGTTTTGCTACTTCTGAAAAATATTCATTGCTACCATTGGAAAATGTTTTTCTTAGGGTAAAGGGATTCCAAGTAGGAAGAAAAATCCATAGTAGTTTCATTATAGGTTTTGCAGAAACTGACTCTTCATTCATTTAAAGGAGTGGAAACATTTTAATATATTATTCCAAATGGATAGGCATAGTTTAAACATTGCAATGGTCATTGGAACCAGGCATATTGAAGTTTTTGCAGTTCTGCCTTCCTTCCATCCTTCCATGGCATTGAATGTTCGCTCACTGCTTGTTTTGCCTCAGGGTGATCAACTGCTAAGGAAAATATCCTCCACATTTTCCCATGAATGGGAATCATTTATGTCTGCTTCCATGGATTTTTATTACATTTTGTATAAAATTGTCAGCTTTGCCTATGGTACATTTCAAAATAGGAGGGCATTATTGAAAAGTTTTTCCCAGCAAGCTGTTTTGATGTAGGAGCCCCTAAATTCACATCTGTATATCTAGGAGCACATGTGTCACAATTACAGAATAGCTAAAATTTTTAAATTTGGTCTGCTAATACCTTTTGTTTTTTCATTCCATGATATGAAATAGCAAACTAATTTAGTATAAGATTAGTATGACATATAAGTTAGCCCAAAAGAAAACCATATTAGGCTACTTTATTATTTATTAATAACATGAGAGACAACCAGATATATCTATACTAATAAAAGGGTAATATGATAATTTGACTGGATAGACCAGACGTCTTCCGGACATCCTTCCGGACAAAGCCATGATGGCGGGGACCGAGGCAGAGGTGGTTAGGGGTGATCAGGCAGGCAGAAAGAGCATTTAGGGGCGATCATGCCAGCAGTGGAGAGTAATTAGGGGCATCAGGAAGGCAGGCAGAGGGGTTAGGGCAATCAGGCAGGCAGGCAGGTGAACAGTTAGGAACCAGTGGTCCTGGATTGTGAGAGAAATGTCTAACTGGATCAGACCTAAACCAGCAGTTGGACATCCCCCAAGGGGTCCCATACTGGAGAGGGTGCAGGCTGGGCTGAGGGACCACCCTCCTGCACAAATTTTGTGCACCAGGCCTCTAGTATTATTATAATATTAGAGAGTATGCTCTTTGTTCCTAAGACTTTCCACAAAAAAGATACTAGAATAAAAGTTATCTATTTATTTACTAAGGTCTAAAGTTAATGTTTTATGCAGGTGATTAGAAAATGTAGGAAATGACCAAGGATTTTGTCTGAGACCTTCAAATGATAAATTCCTATTCAATACAGGCTATTTTCCACCCAGTACTCAGTAAATGTTAGTAATGATGACCAATGTAATGGGTCAAAGTGACTTTAGAGTTTCTGTGAAATCTAATTGTGCTTTTATTCTAAGAATGAAATTATGAACCAAGAATTTTTACCTATAAAAAGATGTGTTAGGTATTGTACCTTGTGCGAATTGTTTAAAGCTTCAAGGTTTAAGAATTTTAAGTTTTGTAATTTAATTAATATATTTACACAACAGTAAATACATTTTCAAGCTGGATACTAAAAAAAATTTGTGAAGGGAAATGCATTATGACAAGTTATGCAATTACTATCTTGGATTATATAATCTGCAATGATTATAGTTAGGCCCCTTTCTGCTTATTTTATTCAAATATGAATACTCCTTTTCATGAGGGAGTCTGACATTCCGTAAAAGTTTATTCAGTAAAGAAAGTTTATATACCCATGAAACAAATATTGTTCACATTTCATTTTGAGTGAAAAATTTTAAAAATTCTTTAAGGCTAGTGACTATTAAATAGACAAAATTATAAATACAGCTTAAGAAAATAATACAAGTAATTTTGGGGTGAGATACTTTAATACACAATAAAATTCAACTTCATTTGCAAGAATCTTAAAACCAATAGAGTGAGAGTCAGAATTAAGTTCTTATTAGCTACAAATATTTACTTGTCCATTTCACCACTGGGCACTGAAGAAATATGAAAGACAGTATATACATGATCTGGGATTAGCTAATGGCCAAATATGTTTTAGAAATCATATAGAATTTCTCTTTCTCTTCCAAATAGTGTTGCAGCAAAAATATATGCACCTGTGTCACCTAGAGTGTTTCAAACTTATTTGGCCATAGGATCTTTATTTGAGGGCCATCTATTAATGGCTGGTAGAACCAGCATGCTAAGGATCATAGTTTTGAAATATGTAATAGTATCGCTTAATTACAGCTATCTTCTCTAAATAATTTATCTATTAATACAGTTCAGCTGGATATAAAAAAAGATTTGGGGATAGAATGGTGTTTTATTTCCATTTCAACAAAAGTATATGTCCATACAGGTTTATAGGTGCATAAAAAGAGAGTGAAGGAGAATTACTTTTGTTAAGTTAAAAAGTATTTTCACATTCTTTGATTTAAAAAAATATTAACAGGTGTAAAAATTTATCATAAGTACATCTGTCCTGAGATAAGCATAGGGTTTATCTATTCGATTTTATTAATATGAAATATTAGATTTTTTGACTACTCAAACATTATTTCATTCTTTACTTGTTAATGGCTTATCATTCAATTGATAATTTACTATAGATGATTTGATAAAATTTTATTTAAGATTTTATATCTTTATTTATGAATGAGATTTATTTCAAATGCTATCTATACAGTATTTTGCATCTACGTTGCTATATACCTTTAAATTATTTTCAAAATTCTTTTTTCTTCAGTTTTTAAAGAGTCAAATAGCACAGAATTATTTGTTTGAAGTTTACAAAAATGCAACTATATAATCTTCTGTTTATGTTGGTTGTTTTTAACAACTATCTCCAAGATATTCCAAGGCTCTTTGTCTATTCAACTTACTACTTAATTTTGTGATCATTTTGATAATTTATATTTACTAGAGAATCATTTCAACCATATTCAATTTTATTAGCAATGTAAAATACAAAGTGTCTTTATATCTCTTTGCTCATGCTAAATTTTTTACAATTACTCTCTATTTTTTTTTTCTTAAAGGTAGCAATAGGTTCATGTGTTTTATTGTTTATAAGGAACTGACTCATGACTACATTTAACAGTATAAACATATTTTGTTTTCTACTTAGATACTTATAGATTTTAATTGTTTTAGTTATTAAAATTATTTTTCCTTATATTAGTTTTGTGGCTATCTTTGCATTAGATTTTATTTCTGATTCAATTTATTTTAATATTATATTATTATATAGTCAAATTGTCTAAGAAGAGAGACTTTTTCTGACAGCATGCTTTTCTACAATTTGTATTGCATGATATGTAGAACCATTAATAGCTACATAATTGTAGTTAGAGCTCATTTTATGAAAATTTAAAATAGTGTAAAGAAATGTTTCCTGCCCTAACCGGTTTGGCTCAGTGGGTAGAGCGTCGGCCTGCGGACTGAAGGGTCCCAGGTTCGATTCCCGTCAAGGGCATGTACCTTGGTTGCGGGCACATCCCCAGTAGGGGGTGTGCAGGAGGCAGCTGATCAATGTTTCTCTCTCATCATTGTTTCTAACTCTCTATCCCTCTTCCTTCCTCTCTGTAAAAAATCAATAAAATATATTAAAAAAAGAATAAAAAAAGAAATGTTTCCTGACTGGTATAAATATGAATGGCATTTATTTGTTTTATTGATGCCTGTCATCTATTTCCATGTTGATTATAGTGAACACAAACTATTTTTCCAGGAACAGATTTTCTCTAGTCATGATAGTCTATAAACCCTTGATTGGGAGCAAACCTTCTGGTCTCAATACAAAACAATGGGATGACTATGACAATAAATTGTATGAAAATATAATATATAAAAAGAAAACACATTAAATGAATACATGACTCTGCATGGAGAGGGAAGGGTTGAATAAGGATGAATCCTGTGGTCAGCTGGAAGCAGGAGGTTTGGTCAGGAATTGGTTTCAGAGCAGTTCTAGGATTAAAACCATTGTCTGTGTGGTGGAAAACAGAAGGTGAAGTCGGTCGGGCTCCTCCAAAATAACTTAACCTAGCTAGTAATCAGAGGAAAGCAGATTAAAGCAAACATGAAGCATTATTTCACACCAAATGATTGGGAAAAATGAACCAGACAATTTCAGTCTAAACACTGGAACTTTCCTCTGCTGCTGGTAATGGTCTGATAAATAATATCCATTTTGCATTTAACATGTCACACTGTTCAAAATGCTTTATACATATAACCTGTTTAATATTTACTGAAACCCAATAAAATATATATCAATATATTCATTTGACAGAGGGGAGCCTGAGTCATAAAGAAGTATCTTGCCAAAGTCAGATGGCTAATTCTCAGGGAGTATGACTCTAGGATCCATATAATCCTGAAAACATGAAATAGTACGATGACTTTGGAGAGCATATGGGAAAGTTGTAAAAGTGTTGAAGAGGTACACACTCAAAACCACATATTTCCACTTCTGGATGTCATTCCTATATTTTACAATTAAAGTTTTAAAAATTGATGCATAAATGATCCTTGCAACATTATTTATAATAATAACAAATGCATATAGTACTTGTTTTGCACCAAACATAATTTTTATATTTGTTAACTATTTTATTCAGAAAAACAAACCTATGATGAAGTTACTATTAATATTTTCAATTTAAAAATGAAGAGAATAAGGAACAAAATAGCAAACTATTGAATGTAACTAAATGCTTATTAAGAAGAACACATTTTTTAAGTCTGACATATGCATACCTGGGAAGCTTAAAGTACTTATACAATGAATAGTCTATATAATGAAGTATACAAAACTAAAAAAAATTCTAAAAATATTTATTGATGCTAATATATTTTTAAAGGTAGGAAAATATAATGTTCTACATGTACTTACAAATTTTCCATTGAATCAGTAGGGAAGAAAATGGAATTGGCAATTTTCTACCCAAGGCTGTCAATATCTATTTTGTCTCTTTTTTTTAACAACATAAACTCTAATGTTAATATAGACTTTTATTTTAAAGTGTATTTTTGTCTGGTGTAAGTATTGCTACCCCAGATTTTTATTTTGTTTCCATTTTCATAAAATACCTTTGGCCATTCCTTTACTTTAAGTCTGTTTGTGTCTTTTGCTCAATAGTAAGTCTCTTGCAGACAGCATGTGTAAGGGTGTTGTTTTGTGATCCATTCAATCACTATATATTTTTTGATGGAGCATTTAATCCATCTGCTTTTAAAGTCATTGTTAATAGATATGTATTTTAAGCCATTTTATTATTCATATTCTTATCTTTTCTTTCCTTCTTCAAAAAAAAGAACCTTTAACATTTCTTGCAATATTGGTTTTATGGTGATGAACTCCTTTATCTTCTTCTTGTCTGGATAGCTCTTTATCTGTTGTTCAATTCTAAATTATCGCTTTGCCAGATATTATAGGTCTTTGTTTTTCATCATTTTGAATATTTCTAACCAATCACATCTGACCTATAAAGTTTCTGTTGAGAAACCAACTGAGAGTCTCACAGGAGCTCCCTTATAAGTTACTGACTGCTTTTCTTTTGCTGCTTTTAAGATTCTCTCTTTATCTTTAACCCTTGGCATTTTAATTATGATGTGTCTTGGTGTGGACCTCTTTGGGTTTTTTCTTGTTTGGAACTCTCTGTGCTTTCTGCACTTGTATGTCTATTTCCTACACCAAGTTAGGGAAGTTTTCTATCACTCTTTTCATATCATTTTTAAAAATTTTTGTTGTTGTTTAATTTCTTACTCTCTTTCTCTTCTCCTTCTGGCACCCCTGTAATGTGAACATTGGTACACTTGAAGTTGTCCCAAAGACTCCTCATTTTTTGGATTCTTTTTTTTTAAATATTCAGATTCTAAATTGCTGATTTGATCCTCTGTTTTATCTACTGGTGATTCTCTGTGATAGATTCTTTATTTTAGTTAGTGCATCTTTCATTTATGCTTAGTTTTCTTTATGGTTTGCATATCCTTTTTTATGCTGTTGAAGTTCTCACTAAGTTCCTTGAGCACATTTAAATCCATTGTTTGGAACTCTGTATCTGGTAGTTTCTTGCTCCATTTCCTTTAGTTTTTTTGTTTGTTTGCTTTTGTTTTGTTTTGTTTTAGATTTCTTCTGTTCTTTCATTTGAGACATGTTTCTTTGTCTCCTCATTTTGGCTGCTGATCTGTGCTTGTTTTCAGTTTTAGGTAGAGTTGCTCTCTCTCCTGGACTTCACAGAGTGGCCTTATATAGTAGCCATCAGATAGGGCCCATCAGTGCAGCCTCCCCAGTCACTGGAGCTGAGTGCTCCTGGTGTGCCCCCTGTGTGGGCTGTGTGCACTGTCCTGTTGCAGCTGAGCCTCTATTGCTATTGGCACATCACTGGGAGGGATTGAGCTTCGGGCTGATAAGCTGTGAGGAAATGCTATGCAGAGGAATACCCCACTGAGCTGACTCACTTCAGTGAGGCTTTGGTGCCCACTGAATCAACCCCTTGAAGTGTGTTGCTCATGGAGGTGGTTAGGATGTAATCAGCTGTGGTCTGAAACTGTCCACTATGTACACTGACTCTGAGGCCTCCCAGGAGATGCATGATCAGCCAGAGCCACCCAACATAAGTTATAGAGCAATTTGCAGAAATCGACTACTTGTGTGTACTCGGATATGCTTGGAAGAGGCCCAGCTACAAACTGAGGCTGGCAAATGCTAGTGCTGGGCTTAGGCTACTTAGCAAGAGGTACGAGGTTCACTGAGGCCAGATGTTGCTTATTTGAGAAATTTTACAGAAGCCCAAAGCATGAACCAAGACAGCCTCATTGTATGGAAAAGCCACAAGAAATTACTTGAGTGGCCCTGCAAGTTGAATGGGGCAGGATCTGAAGGATACACCAGGGTGGGGCCAACAGTGTTAGCCAGGTTTATGGAGACTCAGATATGCACCCTCCTGCCAGCTCTATGGCAGGAGGGCCCAGAAAAGAACAATGGGTTCTGCTAGCAGTTCTGTCTGAGATAAAGCCACTCCTCAGCCCTCTCCTGAAGCCAGACAATTCAGTTTCTTCCCATATGTCTCTGATGCCTTTCAAGTTGTTGTTGCCCCAGTCCTGGAGCTCAGAATGAGCAAGTCCCAATAAGTCTGGGTGTAGGCCCTTTAAGAGGAAAGTTTAGGACAACAGCAGCCTCCGTTTCACTCATCCAAAATCTCCACTGGTTTTCAGAACCAGAAGTTATGGTATCTTCTCTTCCAGCGCCGGAACCCTGGACTTGGAATTCTGCTGTGGGGCTGAGACCCCTGCTCCTTGGGGGGGCCTCTGTAGTGAAGATATCCCTCCTGATTTTTAACCACCACACCTAGGTGTGGGAGCAGCAGGTTCTGTGTCTCCCCCTCCTACAAGTCTCCATGTGTCTTCTTTATATCCTTAGTTAGAAGACTTCGGTTTATCTAGATTTCAGGTAGTTCTGAGTGATGGTTCTTCTGTAATTTAGTTGTAATTTTGATGTGGTTGTGAGAGGTTGTGAGGACTGCATTAACCTACACCACCACCTTGACTAGAATTACCTTAGTAGACAAATGTGATTTTTCAAAACAGCTGAGTAGTGTGTATGCTACTGGTTTTATTTCTATATTTTCCACATGATTGCTATGTTTTATATGAAAATATGTGTCAGTGAGTTGAAATTGTATCCATCATATAGTAATCAATTTGACTAATTTTATTACCCTTATTAAAAATGTACTTGTACATGAGAACAAGTTATGAAAAATATCAAATATTTTTTACTATATTGGGAATGTATTTTCTGAAACTCTAAGTTTTTATATTATTTATTCATTCAATTATTTTATAAATTATATTAAATTGGGATAAATATTATTAAAATTGCTTGCTATAAACAAACAAAATGATTGAGCTGGGATTATCATAAAGGTGTCTGAAACTCACTTTGACTGGGCTATACTATCTCTATATAACAGTACAGGTAGCAGTATTGACTACAGAGGTCCCAGAATCTTTAAAAGGAGAAGCTTTTTCTGGTGTCATAACCATATTTTCTGGACATGAGTCCAGAGTAACTGAATCACCTGGACATGAGCCCAATACTGAAATCCCACATGCTTTCATTAGCATGGCCCCAGCGGTCATTGTATCTTTGACTTGTCTTGGGATCTGGGTTGTGCCAGGGTTTGGAATTGGCAATGGAAAAGTTATTTTATGAATAGATAGGAAAAGTTTAGAGTAATTAATAAAAAGCAAGAATTTTATATAGGTCAGCCTCAGCAACACAGGTTTCTACATCAGGGTGTGTAGAGCTGTCCTCAAATATGATATCACCCATGTGTGCACAAAAATGTGTGCACTCGGGGGAAGGGGGGTGGGTCGTCAGCCCGGCCTGTGCCCTCTCGCAGTCTGGGACTCCTCGAGGGATGACCACCTGCTGGCTTAGCCTTGCTCCCGAGGGATTGGGCCTAAGCTGGCAATCAGACATCCCTCTGGCAGCCTGGCAGCCCTCGGGGGATGTCCACTTGCCAGCGGGGAGCAGGCCTAAGCTGCAGTCGGACATCATTAACTCTGCTGAGGAGGCGGGAGAGGCTCCTGCCACCACCACAGTGCTGGCGACCATCAGCCTGGCTTGTGGCTGAGCAGAGCTCCCCCTGTGGGAGTGCACTGACCACCAGGGGGCACCTCCTGCATTGAGCGTCTGCCCACTGATGGTCAGTGTGTGTCATAGTGACCAGTCATTCCCAGTCGTTCTGCTGTTAGGGTGAATTTGCTTATTACCCTTTTATTATATAGGATATTTCTTGATTATCATATTAAATTTTTTCTCAGCTAAATTTTCTCCTTAATAGAATTACCAATCACATCACTAAATCCAAAGAAAAAAGATATTTTTTTCTTTGTAATTTGCCTTTACCAATGAAGTTACAGGTTTTGAAATTATTTATAATAAATGGTGTTTTGTATACTATGTTTACTTATGAAAACACTGAGGATAAAAACTCCTGTCCTACAACTCACATTTAATCAAATACAAGTCATGTTATGAGACTTTCACAGCAACTTCATATTGCTGATTACATCTACATATTGACTTCAATAAATTTTTTTTGTCTTCTATGATCTTATTGGTTCCAATTTGTGTGATGTTAAATACAGTTGTTAAATAAGGATCCATGTCCACATGTATAGACTTGTATACATAAAAGAAGAGGCTATAAAGCTCAACATTTCCTTTCCCCCCTGTAATTACTCTATGAGTATGTGATGCAGGTATCATGAGGATGTGCTCCAAAATACATAATGAGTGTCAACATACAGACACACTGCCTAAAGATATTATTTTATCAGTGGCCCCTTTCCTTTTAAAAAGCATGGTATATGTCTATATTTCTATAGTAGACATAATATAAATTCATATTTGAATACCCCATGACTTCTAAATCTTTATTAACCTTTATATTATTTTTCACTAAGATTAGAGCTTTAATTCTTTAATTTAACCTGCTGACACATAGCTAGTCCCTTCATCTCATCTGTAATCGATTTCCTCCTAGGTAAAACATGGTTTAAATATAAAGTTAATTTCAGATATAAAAATCACATTTTCTTCATTACCTCTGATAATATATATTTTTTATCCTTATACTTACAACATTCCCATGTTTGTTGGTTTTTCCCCCAATGATTTCACCCTGCACCAATATCCTGACAACACATTATCTCCTGCATACCAGTGATTTATTGTTGTATAACAAAACACCCTAAAACAGCAAGAACTATTGGGTCATTATTCTGCAGTCTGGGCAGGATTTAGTGAGGATGTGTTTCTGCTTTATGTGATTTGCTGAGGTGGCTAGCATTACTCTTATGATCATATCTAGTGAAGAGCTGTTTAGTGGACTCTCTTCTATGCCTTCTAAAGCACAAATTGAAATGATCCCCGAAAAAAGGATTTCTAGGAAAAAGAAACATGCCTTTGATATGCATAGAACAGTATGGATGAAGGATCAGAGAGAATCTTTAGAAGGAAAGCAAATATATCAGCTTTGTAGCAATTATCAAGGGAGGTTAGAACATATTGCTCATTTAATAAGTTTGCCTACTTGCCTACACATCACTTAGGGAAAGCACCTAGAAATGAAACTACCAGTTACTTCTGAATTAACATATTGGAAACCAAGACTAATATACCTTTGAATATTTTGTGACCTAGAGTTGAAAGCAGCTAGATTATAAGTTCTTTCAAACCCTAAGAGAAATACATCATTAAAAATGTGTCAAAAAGTTATCAGCTTAGCTGTTATTTCCTGTGTCATTAATTTGGAAAGCAGCTTAATACCATATACTTTTTTTGCCCTACACATATTTTAGATACTTCATTTTAACACATGCTAAGTCATTGCACACTGAAATACAATTTTCCCATTTTTCATGTGCAAAGACTTTTTTTTAACAGAGCATCAAACTGATATCACCCCCCAGAAAAATATTTGAATACAGTTTATTAATATTTTAAATAATAAGGTAATTTTACACTTGAATAAGGATCTCTCTTTCAGTAAGCCTCCTTTAGACTGAGACTGGGTGAGCTCTGTGTATATATCTATTTCAATTCATCTTATTTTGGCTCAATGGCACTTAAGGTAATGTTGCACCGAAGAATGTGAACTGATTTCCTTCAGCTAAAATAGTGAGTCAGTATGTCAGTCAGATGAATGCCAATGGTATTATTCATTATTATTATAGTTACATTTTTTAACATATCTCATGGCTTTTTTGGTCTACAACAGTAACTCTTAACCTTCAAGAAAGGGTGTATAATGAAACAACATTAAGGATTTTGGAAAAGAAATAGATAGATCTTATTTGCATGATCTAGTCATGCATTTTTTTAAACAACTACTTGCATATTCAAATCTAAGAGATATGTAAATTATATTTTTTACACCCAAGAGTTGAAAATTGAATAGAAAATATGACAAGCCCACATAAAATAGTGAAGAACAATAATTAAGAATTTAATTTAACATTAAAATAATAAATATAATAAGTATAAACTTTAAAGGCCAATAATCAAAGATGGAAAATTTGAGAATTTTTTTAGAGTTTAAAAGATTTACACTATTGGTGGGAATGCAGCCTTGTGGAAAACAGTATGGAGTTCCCTCAAAAAATTAAAAATGGCACTGCCTTTTGACCCAACAATGCAACTTTTGGGAATATATCTGAAGAAACCCCAAACACTAATTTAGCAGAATATATGCACCCCTATGTTAATTGCAGCATTGTTTACAATAGCCAAGATCTGAAAAGAGCCCAGGTGCCCATCAGTAGATGAGTATATAAAAAAGCTGTGGTATATTTATGCAGTGGAATATTACACAGCTGTCAACAAGAATAAAATTTTACCTTTGTGACAGCATGGATGGGCCTGGAAATTATATGCTACGTGAAAGAAGCCAGAGAAAGACAAATACCATATGATCTCACCTATATGTAAAATCTAATGAACAAAATATACTGATGAACAAAATAGAAACAGAGGCAGGGAAACATGAAACAGACTGATTGTTGTCATAGAGAAGAGGAGTTAGAGGATGAAAGAAAGTGAAGAGAATAAGCAAAAAATATATAAAACAGATGGACACAGACACCAGTGTGATGATAGCTAAAGAGAAATGGGGGTGGGGATAGGTAGAGGTGGGCAAGGTAGGGACAAAGGAGGATAGAAAGAAACCTTGCTTGAGGCCATGGGTGCACAATGCAGTGTGCAGATGATGATTTGTTGAGTTGTACACTTGAAACCTGTATAGTTTTGTGAATCGATGTTACCCCAACAAATTCAATTTAAAAAAGATTTGAGCCCAACTGGCATGGCTTAGTGGTTGAGTGTCAACCTATGAACCGGGAGGTCACGGTTCAATTCCTGGTCAGGGCATATGCCCCGGTTGTGAGCTTGATCCCCAGGAGGTGGCATGCAGGAAGCAGCCGATCAATGATTCTCTATCATCCTTGATGTTTCTTTCTCTCTCTTCTTCTCCCTACTTCTCTGAAATCAATAAAAATATATAAAAAATAAAATAAAAACGATTGGAATTAGATCCTACAAGATGTACAAACTTTGGGAAGAAAAGAAAATGTGGAGAGCATGATGAGCATAGGCAGTAATAATCTGCATTGATGTAAGAGGAAAACTAAACTCTATAATTTTAAATATAAAATATGAAATAGTGAGAATAGAATACTTAATTGTTTTATGAATTTAAAACATGACTCAAATCTTTGTTCAAAGAAATGAAAATTGAGTTTAAGGAGAAATGTTAACAAAAATACAGCTGTAGGTCCTCATGCTATATATGATTTTTAAAATTGAATCTTCACTAATCCATTAATCTCATTTCATCACATTTTATTAAGCACCTATTAAATGCCAATAAACAAGCTAGGAAAAAAAAAGGTGCTATTGCCATTTACTGATATACAAACCTCAGAAAGAAATGGTTTATAGTTTCTGTGACTAAGTTCAATTTTGGACATATTAAATGTGAGTTGTTGCTGGAAGATTGAAGTAGAGAAGATGAATACAAAACCACATATATCCATGTAGGGCTTGGAATAGAGGTTAAGACTGAAGATATAGATTTGGAAAGTGGCAGCATAAAAGAGTTACAGAAATTATGGAATAGATGGCATCACCCAGACAATATTAGACTAATTCAAAATGCACATAGACCCAGACCTTAATGAAATAATAAAAATAATAATATAGAAGCAGGCTTTAAAGTAGATTTCCTTAATACAACAAATGTGCTCATAAAACCCCTCAGCTTATGATCAAGAGATCTTGAAAATAGATATTTTCATTATTTGTTGATTTTATTACCAAGAATATCAGAGTAGAATATATTAGCAATCTGAGTATAAGGTGAAGTTGTGGAGTGGTTGCATTACATTGCATCACATTGCATTACATTGCATCGCATTGCATCGCATTGCATTGTATTGATTTTAAGAGTGAAGCTTGTAGATGTTTGGCTAATGAGTAGAAGCCCACCAAGAGGATGCAAGGTCTAGAAAGAATATTTTAGGATGGCGATCACAAATGTCAGAAATAGCCTGAATCTAAGAAATAGAGAAAAGTCTTCCTCTATTAAAGAAAATAAGATTAAAAAATATTTTAACCACACATACATTACACAGCTTAAAATTTTTTGAATCTGCTTTCAACTATACTCTTTCTGATTGGTAGTGGTCCCCTTAAAAAAATTAGCTCAATTCTAAGCCCTCTCTAGTTAATTTGTTATTAAAATTTTAATTTTGATAACTGATCATTCAAAATCATCAATGTAATTACTTATTTAATATATATATTATTTATTTATTTATTTTTGTATTCTCTCTTCAACAGAAGGATCCCTGGTAGCTCTATCCGCTCAGAAGTGGGCGTGGCTTACTCTGACTACCTTATCTTCTGAGCTCCACCACTGGTGTTAGTTTGAGGAGGCAAAGACTGCTTATCCTCTTGCTTGTAGGCCTGTGGTCAAAGATCATTACTCTCCTGGTTTGTCCAGAATCTGCTCCAATCCATGTTATTTATCACTGAGTCCACAATTTCACTGTGCTTCCATGACTTCCAATTTCAGGATCAAAAGGCAAGTTGGCATTTTTTAGATCTCTTGAAAACTAGGATATATAGGGAATCTTCTTGCTCTCCTCTCTCTTCTTTATTTCCTGTCTCTCCAGGGCTTTTGCTCTCTGTTCCAGCATCAAAAAGTAAATCAATATGTCCAAAGAATAAAGACATTTTCTATTTGGAAACAAAATGCTAGTGTGCTATCTTTACAGTACTCTCCATTATGCGAGTGATTTTCTTGTGCCCTTTCTCTCTTTGTTTGGGGAAGGGAAGCAAGTTCTTTGCCTCTCCATAGGCAAGAGAGCATAGGAAGCAGCTTCTTTTAAAGAGTCAGCCCCATGGAAGAAGGTCAGTGAGTTTGGAATGTGTGGTATTTAGGAATTTCTGTTCTTAACTTTGGGCCCTAGCAACACCTTGAAACAGGAAAATTCCATCCAATATTTTTTTAATATGTATAAGAATGAATAAAGATATAGGCTTTGAGGGGGGAGAAGAAATCAAGGGAGTTGTTATGCATTAGATTTTGTTTCTGTGGGAAATAAAAGTTGAGGTGATACTGGACATGAAGATCCAGTTTAAGCTGAGAAGTAAAAGTTTATAACTGTTAGAGATTGAAGAAAGAATGATGTACAATAAAACTGTGCATTTTTTGTTTAAATAGTTTTATTGAGATATAATTAACGTACCATAAAATTTATCCATTTATTGTGTACAATGTAATGGTTTTGATATATTCAGAGTTGTGGGTTCATCACCACAATATAATATTAGAACATTTTTTTCACCCCAAAGGAAAACTCTTTACCCTGCACAGTCACTCTACACCCTCCTCCATCCTCAGCAACCACTAATCTATTTTCTGTCCATTCTGGGCATTTAATAAATATAGAATATAATATTTTTTTTGAGACTGTCTTCTTTCACTTGACATAATGCTTTCAAGGTTTGTCCATGTTGTAGCATATATCAGAATTTCATTCATTTTTATTGCCAGATAAAATTCCATTATATAGATATACTACGTTTTATTCATTCATTCATCCGTTAATGGACATTTAGGTTGCATCTATTTTTAAACTGTTGTGAATAATGCAACTCTGAACAATTGTGTACATGTTTTTGTACACAAAACAAAATATACATTTCAATTTTTCTTGAGCCCTCACTGGTTTTGCTCAGTGGTTAGAGCGTTGGCCCACGGGTTGAAGGGTCATAGGTTCGATTCTGGTCTAGGGCACATACCTCGGTTGGCAGGCTTGATCTCCACCCCAGCCCGCCCCCAACTGGGGCACGTGTGAGAGGCAACCAATCTATGCCTCTCTCACATTGATGTTTCCCTTTCTCTCTATTTCTCCCCCTCCCTTCCACTCTTTCTAAAAAAGAACCAACCAAACAAACAAAAAAAACAAAACAGAAAAAATATCCTCAGGTGAGGATTAACAAAAATAAATTTCTCTTGGGTATATACCTAAAAATGGAATTACTGGCTTATATGATAACACTGCTATTCTTGAGACACTGCCAAACTGTTTTCCAAAGTTGTACTATTTTACATTCCCATTAGCAATGTATAAAAAAATGTGCACTTTAAAGACCCATCTACATTGAGCAATTTTACTCTTCAATGAATCAGATCAGCATATGCATAAAGTTTTCTTAAACAGGGTAGGTTTAGTGTACAGAATGGATTCTGAATTGAAAATTCAAAGAATAAACATTACTGAAGTCCATGGTGATCAAGGGAATTGAAGAAACTTGGAGAGTGTGTTTCAGATCCTTGATGTCTTAATCAATTAAAACCCAAGATTTGGGACTTAGAAAACCAAATCTTTGAAGCCAGTTGTTTTGAAAAACCAAACATATTTTAGAGTCAAAAATAGTGTGTTAATACAATGTCATTCTAGTTGAAAAGAAAAAGAAGCATGGATGGGAGATAAGCACATTCAGAATTTTAAAAAAGGAGTCAAACCAAGATAAATGGACAAGCAAATAGGGAGTAAATACAGTATAATTAGCTTGAATTTCAGAAGCTCACTGTGGAAACAGGGAAGGATAGACAAAGCCTGACTGAAAATCATTTCTTATTACTTTTAGACATGTTGACTTTGAGTCACCCATAGAACTTCTAGGTGGGCATGTCCGGTTGAATATAGGAGTCCTAAGTTTAGGGAAAAATCAGTTTTGAATTTGGAAATTTAATCATATAGACAATAGTTAAAATTTGAGAGTAGATGTGATTTCTCAAGGACGTCATGGGAGTAAAAAGATCAGTGGGTGAAGGATGGCCCACTCATTCTTAAGGGGATTTGAGGGAGTGTAGAGGGATAAAAAAAAAAAAAAGAATTGATAGAGACTTAGGAAGAAAAGAGCAAAGAGAAAAGGGGAGTGAAGACAGATTTATGTATGTGTCTAGAATGACTGGCATTTTTGAGAAATAATTTTATTAACTATTAACTTTAAGAAACTAATTAAATTATTTAGCTGATGTCTCAACTGCATTTTTTATTTTGCTATATAAATCTTATAATCATAATTAATAACCAATTATTTAAACTTTAAAATTAAGTATCAACTATACTAGATTTGTGAATATCTAATGATATTCAAAGTATCTTAAATATTAATTATCATTTAGAGTATCAAATAAGCATCTAAAGGAGAAGTTACTCATGCTTCAAACTTAATTTGTGAGATTATTGTGATAACTACTTCCTTTTTCTAAAAGAATGTCTGCCTCCAGACAAAGTAAATACTTTAGAAAGGTAAATTTGCTTTGGTAATTAACTTATAACTCACATAAAATATATTATTCTAAAGGTTATGTTTTTATCTCAATGATCTAATATTACTTTATAGTATATAAAATATTCCAGTCCTGCCTTTGCTGGGGTAACTGTGCTTACCACTTCCTGGTTCTGCACTTCATAGGGATCAATGGCCCATGTCCCTCTATGACAGTGGTTCTCAATCTTGGCTGCACATTAGAATCACCTGGGAATCTTTTTAAAATCCTGATTTCTGGGCCTCATCCTCTGGAAATTCTGTTTCTTTGTTATGGGGTGAGGCCACAACATTAGTAACAAAGAAACAGAATTTCCGGAGGATAAGCCCCAGAAATCAGGATTTTAAAAAGATTCCCAGGTGATTCTAATGTGCAGCCAAGGTTGAGAACCACTGCTCTATAACCTGGTGACTTCCTGTATTGAAGTAAATACACAGAAGAAGAAGAAGAAGAAGAAGAAGAAGAAGAAGAAGAAGAAGAAGAAGAAGAAGAAGAAGAAGAAGAAGAAGAAGAAGAAGAAGGAGAAGAAGAAGAAGGAGAAGAAGGAGAAGCAGCAGCATTATTCTTGGTCTCTGTATGCAGTAGTTCACTTTCAAACTTTAAAGTACTCTCTTTATGGACTGTATTTCTATTCCTCTAGCTATTTATTTGAATTTGCTTCCACTGCACATAGATATCTGTAATAACAGGATTTAACAATGTTAACTCTCCTTCAGCCTGTCCTCTGCCCAAATCCCTGTCACAGCTGTGTAGAATTGGTTTATCCCTCTCCACTGAGACAGCAGAACAATTACTTAAATTATTCTGGCCTTTGATATAGGGTGGAGTGAAGGGAAGGACTTTGAGATTAAGCTAACTTTAGAAAATTATCTTTTAAATTACTACCAAAAAAGAAAAAATCTCCCCTCTGGCTAAAAAATCTTTCAACAGCTCCAGGAGGTGGTACTATCACTCTTATTATTCCTATTTACATATAGTGACTAAGGCACAGTGGCCCAAGGTCATGGAGTTAGTGAATAATCAAGTCAGGGCATAAGATGGTCTTTTTTTTCTCGTTATGCTGCCTCCTGTGCAGCCAATCTCAGCAAGGCTTGGAGGAGAGAATAGAAAGCATGGGTCTTCGGTCAGAGCTTTGTATCCACTTACATGTGACTTCCCCTTATGCCAGTAAAATGATGCTCATTAGGTTACTGACAAGCCAGGAGGGGGCTAAATGCCTCCCACATCGCTGAGTCACTGGCCAGACAGGGAGAAATGGACTGACATCCTAACTTCTTCCAGGTGGCCAGTGTTTGCTGTTGCATTTCTTAGAGTAAAACAAGGTGGGACCACAAGGTCTTTGTCTCAGTCCCACTGCATTGTCCTGAGAATAGATAAAAATATCTCTTAAAATATGACAGTCATTTGACCACTAGTCTTGATCTTCAATATTATGACTATGCCGGTTGTTTGAGCCAAGGTGCCAAGATAGATATTTTAGTGCTACATGGGCAAAGGCTGCTTGAAGGTTTCCCACAAAGGCTTCCTCTTAGCTGAGAATATTCCCTTAAAAGCTCTTGGGTGTATGAGAAAACTCTTGCTGGTTAACTCTATTGACTTATTTAATTAATATTATGAACTCAAGGAAAATCATCTAATAATGCCATGATGAAATTTTAGTGTTTGATACATTTAGTATTAGCTTCTCTATGGGAGTAAAATCATTTTGGAATAACATTATTTGCAGACTTAATCCAGCCTTAGACCCTGATATGCCTTTTGATCCATGCATTTGCATTCTATGACAAAGAGATGCAATAAAGAATATTACAAAGACTAATAAAAGACCATAATAATTGCAGATACTCCTCAGTAAAAGGAGACTGTCCCCAGAAGGCAACAAACCACAAATCCATACTGATATGAAAGGTAGTATATTGGTTTTCTATAAAAATAGTGACAGCATTTTAGTTATGTAAACTATTCAATGACACCAGAGCTAACTGGTAGTATTGAAAGCTGATAATGTTAAGATTTCTATGGTTTTAACATGTATATAATATGTCTTTTACAACTAAAAAATTGAAATATTTTTCCTTGAATTACAGGTCCCTGAAAATAATAGGAGGGATATTTAACACACAGACTTATTTAAAATTTATGAAAATAACTTTGTTATGACTGCAATACAAAAAAAGCCTTTGAAACTTTCCCCCCTTCTCATAGGCTGCTGCCAAGAGGAGATGAATAGTGTCTTTGAGAGATTCACAAACATCCGGTGCAAATGGGGAAGTTCTGTGTGAGAGCCAGAATTTATTCTCTTTTCTCTATTTAAACCATTCTCAACAAAGGCTGTTCCCAACTCTGTGTGTTTACACTGTCTTCCTGCTGCACCAGATGTTGGACTATTTCTCTGTCCCTTCCTCCTTCAAACACGCATTCTCCCTGTCTTCCTCTTGCTTGTTTCCTCTGCTGAGATTGGAGGATACTGAGGTTTGTAATATGTCTTGAACTCCCAGCCTCTCCTCCTGCATCAAAATGGGGAGAAGTTCTGGGACATATGAGCAGGTCAGGAATTTAGCATCTGTGTGAAATGTGCTTCTTATTCTTAGGAAGGCTTTATGTTCTGCTAGACATGCAATGTCCCCAGGGGAGACTGCATTGGGTGAAACCAAATGTGAGCCTTAGCAGCATCCTCCTGCTAGGTAGGAACCATTCTCCCCTACAAGGAGGAGCCTGTGATTTGAGGAAGTATACATATATTTAGTTGCACCAGTTTTCCCTCCAGTAATTCTCCTGGACACAGAGTGTATAAAAAAATGACCCTTTCTACTGCTTACCTCCTCCAAACTTAATGCATGTAATAGATAACTTATAGGAGTTTCACATACCATTCCAATGGACCTAATAGAATTCTCCAAGAATACATTTACAAATATAATTATTCTTTCCTTCCAACTTCTAACTGGCTGTAGCAATAATAAATTTACTATGACTCATTTCCATCAAATTTCCATACTATCAGGTATTCTGTTTATTTCAAGACCCACCTGTAGCCTCTCATTATCAGTGGAAAATAGGGACTTTCCTGCCGGGAGCCGCTCCATCCTTGCTGCTTGACACAGTCGCTGCAGAGAAGAAACATCTGCACAGCATGTTTCAAGGGCCATGGCTCACATGACATACTGTTCTTAATAAGTTTGCTCCCCTTCTTGGCGCTATGTGTTTTAACCAAGGTCACCTCTCCAAGAAAGGTTATTCCCCCAAGTAGGGATTTTCCCCTGAAGTTAGGGAGGGAATAAAACCCCTTCACTAAGTGCCAGGCGGGTAGTTAATCCCTTTAACTACAAACAATCACCCTTACGCCACATAATCTTTACTCCCTGGAATGGAGACAACAAACGCCCTAACCTTAGGAATAGAACTTGAGGGGATTAAAATCAACTGGTATATATACAGATGCAACAAAACAGTTATCTCAGAACCTGGCTGGAGGACCCAGACAGAACTGGGCTGGAGATCCTGGCTAGGCTGCTGATCAACTGAACGCTGTCTCTGTGTCCTCCATTCTTCGCCGACTCTGTCCACACCTTTGGGAGCCCCTGGATCTGCTGGGGTTGGCCCCCAACACACCTGTCTGAGAGCTGAGCCGCTGTAGACGTTCTCGGAGCCACCGAACCGCAGCCCGTCCTCCGCTCAGGGGCCTCCTGTGAAAGCCTGAGCGCCTGTGTGGAGCTTCTCCCTTTGTCTTATAACCATGCCCACCAACGAGAATGCTCATTTGCCAACTGCCCGCCTTAACAGATTCAAGAACAAGGGGAAAGACAGTACAGAAATGAGGCGGCGCCGAATAGAAGTTAATGTGGAGCTGAGGAAAGCTAAGAAGGATGACCAGATGCTGAAAAGAAGAAACCTGAGCTCCTTTCCCGATGATGCTACGCCTCCACTGCAGGAAAACTGCAACAACCAGGGTACTGTAAATTGGTCTGTTGAGGACATTGTCAACGGCATAAATAGCAACAATTTGGGAAGCCAGCTCCAAGCTACTCGGGCTGCAAGGAAACTGCTTTCTAGGGAAAAACAGCCACCCATAGACAACATAATCCGGGCTGGTTTGATCCCAAAATTTGTGCGCTTCTTGGGCAGAAATGACTGTAGTCCCACCCAGTTTGAATCTGCTTGGGCCCTCGCTATCATTGCTTCCGGGACTTCGGAACAGGCCAAGGCTGTAGTAGAGGGAGGCGCTATTCCAGCATTCATTTCTCTGTTGGCATCTCCCCACGCTCACATCCGTGAACAAGCCGTGTGGGCTCTAGGAAATATTGCAGGTGATGGTTCAGTTTTCCGAGACTTGGTTATCCAGTACGGTGCAGTTGACCCACTGCTGGCTCTTCTTGCAGTTCCTGATATGTCGTCTTTAGCACGTGGTTACTTACGTATTCTGACCTGGACACTTTTAAACCTTTGTCGCAGCAAGAATCTTGTACCCCCGTTAGAGGCTGTTGAGCAGATTCTTCCTACTTTAGTTCGTCTCCTGCATCATGATGATCCAGAAGTATTAGCAGATAGCTGCTGGGCCATTTTCTACCTCACTAATGGTCCAAATGAACGGATTGAAATGATTGTGAAAACGGGAGTTGTACCCCAACTTGTGAAGCTCCTAGGAGCTACTGAATTGCCAATTGTGACCCCTGTGCTAAGAGCCATAGGAAATATTGTCGCTGGCACAGATGAACAGACGCAGGCTGGAATAGATGCAGGAGCACTGGCCATCTTTCCCAGCCTACTAATGAACTCCGAAACTAACATTCGGAAGGCAGCTACATGGACAATGTCAAACATCACAGCTGGCCGCCAGGACCAGATACAGCAATTTGTGGATCATGGACTAGCCCCATTCCTCATTGTTGTTCTTGCTAAGGCAGACTTTCAGACACAGAAGGAAGCTGTATGGGCTGTGGTCAACTATGCAAGTGGTGGAACAGTTGAACAAATTGTATACCTCGTTCATTGTGGCGTAATAGAACCACTGATGAACCTCTTAACTGCGAAAGATGCCAAAATTATTCTGTTTATTCTGGATGCCATTTCAAATATATTTCAGGCTGCCGAGAAACTAGGTGAAACTGAGAGACTAAGTATAATGATTGAAGAATGTGGAGGTTTGGACAGAATTGAAGCTCTACAATACCATGAAAATGAGTCTGTGTACGAAGCGTCACTAAACTTGATTGAGCGCTATTTTTCTGTAGAGGAAGAGGAAGATCAAAATGTTGTGTCAGGAACTACCTGTGAAGGTTATACATTCCGAGTTCAGTATGGCACTCCTGTGACCTTTAACTTTTAGATTGTACAACTGAGGAATAAAGTTGTTTGTTGTGGAAAAAAATAAAGCATTGTTTGTAATAACAAAAATTGAAATCAATTGCATTTTCATCAACAGAAAAAACAGTAACCGAATTGTAGTATATTCATAGACTGCAACACTATATTACTATCACATATATATGTTTGCAGTATATTCATAGAATGCAGCACTATATTAATGTCATATATATGTTTGAAAATATCTGGAGTAGGTTCACATGCATCCGTATAGATAAACTTCACAAACGTCAACGTGAACATAGCAAGCAGGTTGCAAAAGAGTACACTCAGCATGAGTCCACTTAAAACAACTTAAGGGGCATTACCATCTGTGGTTTTCTTTGTGTTTTTTTAAAAATATATTTTATTGATTTTTCACAGAGAGGAAGGGAGAGAGATAGAGAGTCAGGAACATCCATGAGAGAGAAACATCCATCAGCCGCCTCCTGCACATCTCCCACTGGGGATGTGCCCGCAACCCAGGTCCATGCCCTTGACCGGAATCGCACCTGGGACCCTTCAGTCCCCAGGCCGATGCTCTATCCACCGAGCCAAACCGGTTTCGGCACCATCTGTGGTTTTAAAACAAGCCCTGGGATAGATAAACACCATAGTCACCATAGTGGTTAAGTCTGGGGAGGGAGGGAGAGTGCAGCAGGGAGGGCTTAGTGGGGCTTCAAATGACCTAGTGGTAATAACCCCTTTCTTACACTGCAGTAGTGAGTGTGCAGATATTCATTTTTGTCCTTTTTTATACTTGGCTCATAAGCTATAAATGTTCCTCTGTATGTGTAAATATTTAAGTATTTTTAAGATTCTCTGATTTTCTGTGCTTATGAAATGCTAAAAGATGCAAGAGAAGTCACCTAGACCAGTGATGGCGAACCTAAGGCACCTGTGTCAGAGGTGACCCTCGAAATCATTTTTCCGGTTGATTTTTCCTCTTTAAATGGCATTTAAATATATAAAATAAATATCAAAAATATAAGTCTTTGTTTTACTATGGTTGCAAATATCAAAAAATTTCTATATGTGACACGGCACCAGAGTGAAGTTAGGGTTTTTCAAAATGCTGACACGCCGAGCTCAAATGGTTCGCCATCACTGGCTTAGGTAGACAGTGCAGACAAGGATCCGGGTCACATCTTGGCCATATAAGCATGCTTAGCCTCAGGGTGATCATCTGAAGTCACCCACTGCGCACATCCTCGATGTCAAGCTCTGAGCTCTGCGCTTGGACTATCAAGTGTCCTTTACACATTTCTGTGGACAGCAGCAGCCCTCTGGGTGGATAAGACCATCCCCACACTACAGAGTTTCAGTGCCTTCAGTCGCTTGGTTGTGGAGTAGATGAATTGAGACTTAACCCAGGTCTGCCCAGCTGTACACCGTGCTCCCAACCACTATCTAGTATTTCGCATGTGTTTCATGATCAGGTTTGATTTTAGTTAAACTGGTGTTCTACTGGATGAGGGAAATGATCCCACACCAGCAGACACTGTGCCTTCACCCTGATGCAAAGTAAAATGTCACTAGATGTAGGATGACCATATAATTTATGATCTTCTTTAATTTATCTGGATACTTTTGACAGTGAAAGGCACACTACACAGACTAAGTGCCAGGCGGGTAGTTAATCCCTTTAACTACAAACAATCACCCTTACGCCACATAATCTTTACTCCCTGGAATGGAGATAACAAACGCCCTAACCTTAGGAATAGAACTTGAGGGGATTAAAATCAACTGGTATATATACAGATGTAACAAGACAGTTATCTCAGAACCTGGCTGGAGGACCCAGACAGAACTGGGCTGGAGATCCTGGCTAGGCTGCTGATCAACTGAACGCTGTCTCTGTGTCCTCCATTCTTAGCCGACTCCATCCACACCTTTGGGAACCCCTGGACCCGCTGGGGCTGGACCCCAACACTTTCCCTGTGCTTTCTCTATAATTACAGTAGCACTCCCCTTTTACTCTTGTCCAAGCTGAATCTTAAGACTTAGGTTAATGCCTCTCCTTTCCCTCCTTCCCATCTGTTTGCCAGCCTTTCTCTCTGTTGAATTCCACCCCCTTCTCATGTGGTATCTCTATCTATAGTTAGCTCTTTCCCACTCCAAAGGACCAAGTCTTTACCTTGTCCTTCTAGAATGTGTAATTTTCAGTTCCCTGGTGGATGCCTTATAAATCTCTTCATCCTTTAGCCAGTTTTCAATGTCATAAAATGTTATTGTCATAAAGATGTGAGCCTATGAGCTGGCAGCCTTGGCATGAATGAGAATTTGCTTGTGTATGACTAATTGGTGGTTAAGCCAGTGAACAGCCCTAGGAAAAGAAGGATCAAGGTGTCCTTTTTGGCCACATCATCTCATACTTTTTGAAATTTAGCCCATACTACTCTTTAACCCTGTATTTGCCTTCATTCTCACTACATAATGTCTTTTCTTCCCTCCACTTGGTCCCCAGCACTAATTTGGAGTTGTTACATTGCCTTTAACCTGTAGCAATAACACAAGATTTCATCTGGGAATAATCTATAATAATAAAAGCATATTATGCTAATTAGATCGGACAACCTTCCGAACGAAGCCAGGGCTGCAAGGGAAGCCCTGGTCCCCGGTGCCAGAGGGAGGCTGGTGCTGGAAGCTGGGGGAAGGAAGGCCTACTCTTGCATAAATTTCATGCATCGGGCCTCTAGTATACCAATAGAGGAGCAGATCAGCTTTGGAGCGGAAGCTGAGGAGGAGGCTCATCCCAGTGGGGTTGAGAAAGTATCTGGAGGTATTCCACCTCCGCCAGTAAATCCACTCAGTCCACACAGCAGAATCAGTCACCATAAGGGGGCCCAGCCAGCTCCCATCATCCTCTAAGGGAAACTTTTTCTCTTATCCAGGCAACAAGATGAGGTAGCTGTTCCTAAATTTATTCTAGGGATAGCTTTATTAACAGTTTCTAATGAGTCAGTTCTCTCTCTCATGTCCATTGTGCAAAATTAGAATCACATGAAATAAAACAGAAAGCTGCTTTGTCAGAGTAATAAAGAGGGGAAAAAAATCAGCAACTTACTGAGCAGTTTTAATAATTTTACCACTTTTTGGAAGAATGAAAAGCAATTACAAAGATTGGATCTTATAAACCTGACTAGATGCCTGATGCATAAAATTCCTGCAGAAGTAGACCTTCCTTCCTCCAGCTGCCAGCACCAGCTTCCCTCTGGCACCCGGGACCCGGGTTTTCCTCTCAGCCCCGGCTTTGTCCAGAAGGACATCTAGTCTAATTAGCATATTACACTTTTATTATTATAGGTTGTTAGTTGGGGGCTAATATGTGATAAGAAATCTTAAGACCCAACACCAACTTGAGAGCTGGGTTAACTTACCCTGGAAGAGAAGATTTACTGACAAGCAGATTGAAAAGTCACACAGCAAGAACAGGGAGGACACCAAGATCAGTTAGCAAGAGCTCAGTTTGAGAACCCCAATCTATAATAATAAAAGTGTATTATGCTAATTAGACCAGACAGCCGAACAACCTTCTGGATGTCCTTCCAAATGAAGCCGGGGCTGTGAGGGCTGGCCGGGGATGCAAGGAACTGCAAGGACTGGCCAGGGCTGTGAGGAGCTGCGTGGGCTGGCAGGTGCTGCGAGGGCCAAACCCCTTGTATGAATTTCATGCATCGGGCCTCTAGTTAAGATAATAAATACTATAGAGGTGGCTGGGTGCCCTAAAGGACTAAATATTATGTGTGGTTTTTTTTATTGTTGTTGTCATTGTTTTTATTTCTATCCTTTTGTTTTATTTATTTCTTATTTAAAAATTTATTTTGTTTTAATTTTTCCATTACCTTTTATCCCCTATATGGCTTCTATCAGTTCCACCCATCTCCTCTACCCTGCAATCACCGCACTATTGTCCACATTTATGAATTCCCTATTTTTTCTTTTTTGCTCAATCCCTCCATTCCCACCACTCCCAATCCCCAGAGCTGTCTGCTTGCTCTTTATAAGTCTGTCCAAATATTGTTATAATTGCTTCACAAAGCTGTCAGTTATACTCAGTTCACATATGGTCTTTC